>NC_133536.1:61458340-61766335 GCF_048544455.1 Silene latifolia | reverse complement strand
TGTTTGTAAGTTTTCACAAGAAACAAATGCTCATTTTTCCCTTTCAATTATCACGAGTACGACGAGTTTGCGGCTCGTGAAGCTGTCTTTCTAAAATACAAGTTTATTTCTAGAAGACAGAGTGGGAGAAATTATTCAAGAGCCACAAAGAATGCCACAGAGAATGTTATGTCGCAAGAAACTGGTCTTTCTTGGCTACATGAGACGTTTTGTGTAAGACATTGTTTCTTCAAAACCTAGGAGGTTAAAGTCATCACTTGTTAAAGATGATGAATTCATGCTACTTTTATGAAAGTAAAGAGCTTACAACTTACAAAGAAATTGTTTGATTCAAGTTGATTACTTCTGGAAAGTAATGAACATATGACTTACATGAGAGTGTTTAAGTCACAACTCAATACAAGGCTTAGAGCCATGAAAATCCGAAATAAAAGGCTTGATTAGTGACAAAGGGTTTTGCACTAATAAAGAGAGATTTCAAGGCTTGATTGGTTGCAAAGGGTTTTGCACTAGTTGAAATGCTTAAGTCTATTTGGATCTTCTTAGGGATTGTGTTTCATTATGAAATACATAGCGAGTGAATCTAAAACCCCCTTCTTCAGTTAGAAGGAATGTATTCAATACATGTTATGAGTTTTATAGATTCTTACAATCCTAAGATAATGTGTAACTTAAGAGATTGTCTTGAATAGGACATCAATGAGTTGGAATCAATGTTTTGATCATGTTATAAAACTTTTCTCGATAAGACGAGAAGTTTTTTTTATACATGAAGTTTAGTGGGAGTTACGGAAATTTTAATTAGTCTTATATGTGGATGACATATTGATCATTGAGAATGATTTTAGACTTTTGGAGTATTATAATACATCTTTAATATCCGGATTTATGAAAATAAATCCACATGATATTAGCGTCAAATAAGAAGTCTTATGTTGATAAGATTCATGACTAGTTCAATCAAAATTGAACATATTTGATTGATTCCATTTGCTTCCGCTGCCGAATCAATTAAATAAGAAATGATGTATAACACTTCATATACTTCGAGTATGATAAATTGTTTCAAAATCGAAATCAAGAAATAATTACCAAGTAGCCATATTGATTACCCTTAAGTGGTTGCAGAAGCATTTAGGAAGTAATGTAAAGTGTTTTTGATGCAATTTTGTGTAAGAGTGTTACACAAGTGACAATTGACAATTGAGATTGCGCATGGTTTCTGACAAAACCATAATCAAAACACATTAGGATGGTTAAGATACCATTGTGGCTATGTTATTTAAGGAATAGATTTTCTGGAATCGTTCTAGGCAATAAAGAACAATGAGAAATATTTACAACGGAAATTGAGTACACTTGCAATCATGGGATGTGCAAGAAGGATGAGTCCTGCACACTGTGAAAATAGTGGGAGCTATTCTAAGGCTAGAAGGCCTATGTCTTGATTGGATCTCGACACGTACTCAGAAAGTTTTGTAATGCAAATGTATACATTACAAAGGAAAACGAGTATGTAGTAAGGTTGAGTAAGGTACAAGAAGTTGATAAAACCTACTAACCAAAGCCTTCTCATAGGCTTAACATGATGAGTCAAGTCATTTCAATTAAATTGAGATGAACAACTACATTCAAGATCAAACTAGATTATAGAATATGAAATAGTAATCAGGCATTGACTATTCATATGTGATAATCGCATTTGTCGTTCGAGTTTTTATTTTAAAAACTCCTTTCTTGTACTTTGTTACATCCAAACGCGTTGTAGAGACGATATTGAACCCCGTTAAAGTGAACTCGGATTAACATAGTATTCGCCCATAGTCACTTGTATGAGGTGACGTCTCGAAGTGACTAGAGTGTGATGCGATTGATGGCAAGTTCAAGTGTCATAGAGTCATGTGAGATGACTAGTCGATCACATAGGCAGACTGTTAGGAACACTTTATCGGGCAGTGACCGCTTATAGAGTTCTGGCAAATTTATATAGCCTGGTCGTGGCGAGAGCTACTATAGTATTCTAATGAGTCGATTCTTTTGACTAAAGACTGTTCGCCTAAGATGGCACAGTTTCAGATTAGCTTTGATTTATGTTACTACGACCTTCGTAAATGGGGTCAAATGGGCATATTTTGGGTTATGATGGTTGTGGCTAGTCGAATGGGAATAAGTGCGATAGGAATTGTCCACCCCTTTCTCAGGGTCAAAATAATTTCTCAGGGCCACTCGAGGAGTAATGAACTGGAAATGCGTGGTCACGCCCGGAATGTATCCATGGTGGATAATTCCGGTCAATCAGTTATTCTCCAGATCGAGGAAACCACTCTCGATATGATCACTTGCAAGTACGACCCGAAAGACACCTTGCATTGAGTGGGAGATAGTAATAGGACAAGAGAATTGGTGACGCACACTTGTCGAGGACAAGTGGGAGATTGTTGGGAAATGTCTCCTCAACAATAGTGCGATCACATGATTTAAATATCATTATTAAATCTCATATAAAGAATACGTAAGGGATGATTCAATTATATAGTCAACTGATCAACATTAATCGGTAACGATTGGCTTGCTAGAGTTTGACGTTACTGTCGTGGGACGGTGGTGGTCAGTTGATCCCTTAAGGTCACACCTAAAGGATGATGCCCTTATCTGTAAAGTTGATTAATTTTATGACGATGCAAGTTGATCAATTCCTTAAAATTGAACAATTCGATTTGTGAGAGAGAATAATTATCTTATTGTGATGGGATTAAATAAGATTTATTTTAGTAATAAAATGCTTTGTTACTAAAATTATTTATTGTTTGAGAAACAATAGAGATAGGAATGAATGGTTAATTATAATTACAAGATGTTGTGAATTATAATTACATGACCCATTTTATTTATGTGATCAACTATCACTAGTCAATTTATTGGATGTAATTTAATAAATTCATGAAATGATATTTATGTGATAAATATGCATTGAATTAATTAATAACATGTATCATAATACATGTGACATATTTTATGACAAGTGACAAATTGACAAAATAAAATGGAGGTCCATTTTATCACTATGACCGAAATATGGAGGTAGTATGGGTGAGTGGGTGTTTTATTTAATGGATAAATAAAACACTATGATCACCTATGATGTAGGGTAGTCTTACACCTACTTTACCTAAAAAGATCAAAAGTAAAAAGCAAAGACCATGCATTGGTCTTATATGACTCCTCCAACCGGTTTTGTGAGCAAGTGTAGAGATTTTTATTCTCTTAATTTTACTTGTATTCATTCACATGCAAAGCTTTCTCTCTCTCTCATATATTCATCCTCTTCTTCATCCAAAATATGAGTTTTTGATTCAAATTGTTCTAAAAGATTACTAAATTATTAATGTAATATATGAGTGTTAGTAATCAATTTTAAGGTAAACTACTAAACTAATATCTAGCTAATATTATTTATTAGGGATAAGGGATAGTCTTGGGTGCAATCAAGAGGAGAATCTCTACTTTGGGATTTTGGATGATCATCCTTATATATGGAAAGCTCAAGAACTAACAAGAAGGAGATCTTGTTGGTGCCCATAAAACCGAAATCATGTAGTAAGGACAATGATTTCTTCTCTTTTAATTTAAGTTTGCATGCATATGATTCGTAAATTAAGTTTATGACCAAATTAATTGAAACATATTTGAATATGTAAAGTAAAGAGATAATGATTTCTAACAGACTTAACTTCTTTGTAGCACAGACTAGGGCCAAACACGTCTTTTCAAGAGGTGTATACATCGCTTCATACTCCAAGAACTTTTTACTGATGTAGTAAATAGCTCTTTCTGCTTTATCAACAATTTGGGCCAACATAGCCCCATTGCGGTATTCGTAACAGTTAGGTATAAAGATAATGGCAACCCGACAACAAGCGGGTTCATGACTGGTGGAGAAGACAACACTTCTTACACTTCTTTGATTTTATCAAATGCAACATAACAGTGGTTATCCCACATTTCATGTTGTACGACCTTGAGTTTCTTAAAGATTGCTTCACAAATCATTGTAACCTTGTAATAAAACGGCTTATATACTAGACTTGTCCTAAGAAGCTTCGAATTTCTTTCTCTGTCTTGGGATGGGACATTTCCATGATGGCTTTTATCTTTGATGGGTCTACTTTGATGCGACGGTGGCTAACGATATGACCCAAAATTTTGCCAGAGGTGACCCTGAAAGTATACTTCTACAGATTCAATCTCATGTTTTATTTTCGTAACCTTCAAAGAATTTTCGTAGTGCTTCGAAAGTAACATTACGTTCCTTTGATTTCACGATCATGTCGTCGACATAGACCTCTACTTCCTTGTGTATCATATCATGTAGCAATATCGTTGTCGTTTTTTGGTATGTTGCCCCATCATTTATCAATCCGAAGGGCATTACTGTGTAACAATAGGTTCCCCATTGTGTATTAAACGTAGTTTTGTGCATATCTTCCTCGGCCATCTTAATCTGATTGTAACCGGCATAGCCATCCATGAACGATAACAGGGCATGTCTCGCGGTATTGTCAACCAAGATATCGATGTGAGGTAATGGAAAATCATCCTTTGGGCTGGCCTTATTCAAATCACAAAAGTCAACACATACCCGGACCTTTCCTACTTTCTTTGGTATTGGCATTACATTATATTGGCTACCCAATATGAGTATTCTGACACTTTCACGAATTCGGCTTTAACTGTTTGTCGATTACTTCTTTGACCTTTAAGGACCGCTCGGTTTGTATTTTGCGTAGCTTCTGCTTTACTTGTTTGATCGGAATCCTGTGCTCTGCAATTTCCCTATCAATTCCCGGCATGTCTTTGTAAGACCATGCGAAAATATCTTTGAACTCAATCAGCAGGTCAATGAACCCTTGTCTCTCTACGGGATCTAAGGTAGTTCCTATCTTAAGCTCATGTGGGTTTAGGGTGGTTCCCACATTGATAGTTTCGGTATCTTCGATCACCGAGTTTCTTAAGTCATATTCTTCTAACCCTCTAACCAATTGTGGAGGTGGTTCTACCTCCTCTTCATCTTCAACCTGCTCGCCTTCGGCCTCATTCACAATGTCACTACTTAAACAATTATTTTCAAAAACTGAATTGCAATGTAAATATAACAAGTCGTAAGCAAACGAGTTCATCTTATTATTATTAACTTGAAACTGCGCGAAATGCACTAACATTTGGGCCAACTGATCAGAGGTCAGTGGCGTGACTGCAGAGGTCCCCGAGATACCAGAATTAGGAAGGGGTGCATTGAAAGGAAAGACTTTGGAGGGGGTGGTTTCGACACCTGACTCCTAAGACTCAAACTTAGGACTTATCAGACTCAAACTCAGATTCAGACTCAGACTCAGAACCATCATCCAGCTTGAACATTTCTCCTTCTCCCGTAGTCAACTTGAAGAGGAATCCCCTATTGTCGGTCCATTTAACATTTTTCCGCCATCTAGAGATAGTCCTCTTAGGATCTACATTAGTGATGAGGGTAGATGGATCGAACCTGTCACTTCGAAGAATCATGTTAACCAAGTCTTCGCTCGGTGTTACCCTCTTTGTTTCTTCTCTAAAAAGGAGACCCAATGCCATCCTATATTCGATTGGAGTCGAATCGCTGCTTTCTGGTACTACGTCAAGCACGTCTTTAGGGATGTAGTAACAGTCTTGGAATATTTCAATTCCAGGAATTATCCTTTTATTCTTCCAGACGTAAATGGATTCGGGAAAGTCCAAACATGGTTCATTTTCTCCGACCGTCACGAAATACCCATTTAGCGTCAATAGGTATGGCTCCATCTTGATTTCTCGGTCTTCGACCGATTTCTTCTTCTTAGCCGAAAGATATTTTTCAACGCGCTCATATCCAAACCCAAATGTTGTTCCTTTTGGGACTGCCGGTTTTAGCACAAACGTGTCCTCCCTTCGGGAGTACATAGGAAAACTGAAGTACTTTCCCGTTATGAGGATCGTATCATAAACGTCACTTCCTGTGTATAGGTCCATGTTTTCTAACTCGAGGTTGGATTCGATCAGGCTTATGACTTCAAAACTAAAAGTATCATTAGTGGTTTCGAGACTCACTTCGAAGGTGACATCCCCTCCGGCCACCACGATGGGTGTGGCATCAATGGTGACGGTTCCATCCTAGAGAGGGTTCTTGATCTTTCGGTGTTGGGTGGAGGACACGACCCTTACTGCATGGATCAACGGCCATCCTAGTAATAGATTAAAGGATGAGGCTACATCGATAAATTGGAAACCCACCTTCCTTTCAATGGATCCTGTCTGAATTACCAAGTCGATGATTCAGGATACCTGATGAATCGTCCCATCAAATGCCTGAACCGTTTGGGTAGTTGAAGTGAAATATTTCTTATCCAGGCCCAATACGTGGGCAGTTCTTAATGGTAGGACATTGACAGCTGGCCCGTCATCGACAAGGGTCATTGCGGTGTGTTTTTGGAGGTATACCACTGCAATATACATGGCTAAACAGTACTTTGGCCCAAATGGAGGTAAGTCTTCATCTGAAAAGGTCATGGCATTAGTGAGCCAGGGTTGACTTTGGGCGACGTAGGTGACCATATCATCTGGAGTAGTACTTGGGGATACGATCATGTTCATTAGCGCTGGCAGCAAGGCTTGACGGTGTTCAAATGAGCTTAAGATTAGTTGCCAAATGGAGACATTGGCCTTAGTCTTTTGGAGCTGCTTAATAAGGGAAGCCTCTGAGGTCAACCCTTCACTAAGTGCCTCGATTAAAGTAGGTGATACGGTCGTTATGTACCAAAAATAAATACCTAAGTATAACTAACAGAAGCTAGCGATAAGTAGGGTCGATCTCCACAGGGAGGCAAGGTATCTATCTGTAAGTCCGTGTATCTAGTCACAATTAGGGGGTTTAAATTTTGTTTTCTAAACTACTAAAGATAAAAGGCAAGAGAAATAAAGACAAGCGTGATAAAGCAAGAAAATATGAGTTATATAATTAGATAAAAGAGGTATGTCAGGATTTCGGTTCACCATGGCAGTTCATCGACTCAGTCGTAAATAGTCTAGACAATCTACTGTGAGAAGGGCAAGGGAAAGGTCCTTCCGGTCCGCTATCCACCCTAGATTTCCACTAACTTAACTTCCGTCCTCATTAGGGTAGTTTATTGTTCATAACAGGTCTATTCATTCCAATCTTCCGATCTAGGAGAGAAGTTAACCAGATTAAAGTTATTTATAAGCGTCCACTCAACTAAACTCACAAATAAATCATCTAGCCTATTCACAACATCGTCCCTTTACTACCATGGCTCCCCTAGTCCAAACATAAAAGGGTTTAGCTACTCATGTTATCGATGCAGTCAACAACAATAAACATAAAGATGCTAAGGGCAGACATAATAGAAAGATTAAGATTAAACATAAACTAAACAAATCGATAACAAAAGTATTGGATTAAGATTAAAAGGAAGAGAAAGATTACAATGGTGCGAATCCGGCGTAAAGAATAAGTAGCAGTGATTAAGAGCAAAGTTCTAGAGATTAAGCGTAATTAAGAGTGTGTAAAATGTAATTAAGAGTGTGAAGAAGTGTTTATGACCTAATGACGACTTCCTTATATAGGGAAGTAAAAATTAACTAAAGATAACCTAAACACGGATTAGTTAACCCGTGTAACATAGGAAGTCACTCGATCGAGGCTTTTTATTCTACTCGATCGAGTACTTCTCCGGCAAATCCGTTCGATCGAGCAACTGAGGCTCTCGATCGAACACTTCCTAATTAGCCACTTTCGATCGAGCTCAAGAACCACTCGATCGAACTCCTTTTTCTGCCAAACCACTCGATCGACCATCCAAAGCTCTCGATCGAGTGTCTTCCACATAGATCAGCATCAAACTCGTCTGGTTAGCCTTCATAGGACCTCCCTTCACGCTTCCCGAGGTATGACTTCTGCTCTAGATCTCCGTCTCCTTAAAATGCATGCAAAGTGGGATGACTAAGGTACAATTCCACAACTTTTGGATCCATTTCTGCAATTAAGACAAAACAAACCAAAGTAGCCAATTCGGATTATTTTTTAATACAAACAATGTCAATGGCATAGAAATGCGTTCAATAAGAGGCTAAAAAGTCTATATAAATTGCACGTATCAGTAGGTTCTTTTAAGGGTCCCTTATCTGGAACATCCTTGGTAATAGAAGTGTGGCTCGCCTTCTCAACTCGGTAGGGGTGCCCAGATCGAGTCAAATGAATGGACTCAAGGACATCCTTCCTTAGTTTCAATATTTCATCTTGGGTTCGTGGGACAATCACTCCTTTGGTAAGGTAGATATCATCTTCATTATCATCCCAAATTCAATGGATTTCATTCCCACTCCGGAGAATGTATGGTGTGCAATCGATACCGAAATCCCAAAACCGATCTTCGATCTTCGGGCTTGGACGGTACTTTGAACAATCAATAAACTCCTTCCCTATAAAGAAACTCTTTAGGCGACAAACGGGCCGAATCAATTGGGTTATATCAATATTATCTTTGACAAATACGACATTCGTGTGATCACCAAATGGGTTGGTCACGTTGTTGGGTTTGACCGTCGAGATTGGGAGCGTTCCACTCTCTATCATATCTTGTATTTCATGTTTGAGACGGAAACAGTTCTCCGTGTCATGACCCTTGCCTTGATTGTATGCACAGTATGCGTCAGGCTTGTACCATTTATTTCGTTGTTTCAACGGTGGTTCAGGAGTTGGGCCAATGGGGTTCAATTTCCCCTGTGCCATGAGTCTTTCTAAGGCATATGATACGTGCCTAATATATAGTCTTTTTAGCCTATTTCAGCACGTATTTCTATGCATATTTGTACTATTTCTATGGTATTCTGCCCCGAATTGGCTACTTTGGTTCGTTTTATCTATTTTGTAGAAATGAGCGCAGAAGTAGTGGAATCGTACTCTTTTTCGTCCTTTTTGCATGCATTTAGAGGAGACGGGATTGTTCCAGAGAGAGATACTGCATTTGGAAGCGTCGTGGCACGCATTACGAGGCATTCGGTGGCGGACTTGAGCTGAAATGAAGATGAAGTACTCGATCCAGGAGTTTTACCACTCGATCGAGTGGTTTTCACGTCCTCTGATGGTCGATCGAGTGGTTTTTCACTCGATCCTAAAGCTGCACCAAGACCTGTTACTCGATCGAGCACCTTTCCAGTCGATCGAGTAGAAATTGCTGAAGAGTTGGTCGATCGAGTGGTTTTAATCCACTCGATCGAGTGGTTTCGTTGGTTTTGGGCTTTAAACAGCCCGTGAGTTGTTTATTTTCGCAAAACTTATTTTGTTTACTATTTAAGCACGCTTTACTAGGTTAATTAGGAGATCTTTGATACTATTATCAAACTCTCTACTGTTAACATTATTACGTTGCTTCATCCTTCTCTACTGTTACTCTTTTTCGGGATTGTTTCACTTGGAATTTGTGTTCTTTACGCCGGATTCGCTTGGATTGTAATTCCTTCTCTCCCTTTAATAATAATTAATCATTTGTTTGCTTTTATTACTTGTTTCGTTGCATTTACTTCTTTGCCCTAATCTTCCTTATTGCAATCTATTGTTATTTCATTATGTTTTCTGCTGGAATTTTAATTGCTGTTAGTTTAATTAGCGATATGAGTAACTAAATCCCTTTCATGTTGGGATTAGGGAATCTGCGGTAGAAATATGACGACGTAGTAAATGAATTAGATGAATTAATTGTGAGACCCTGTCACCATAGCAATTTAACTGTATTTATCCGACCTAGTTGAGTGCACGCTTCTATGTCACCCTTTAATCTGGCTAAAATTAATCCTGGATCGAAAGATTGGACTAAATAGGCCTGCTATGAACAGTAGACTACCTTAATGAGGACGAAAGTAAAGTTAGTGGTATTTTAGGATAGAAAGTGGACCGAAAGGCCCTTTCAACATCCGTCTCACATTAGTTCGTCTGAGTCATTTACAGCTGAGTTATTGGACTACCGTAGTGAACCGAAATCCCGACATGTCCCTCTCTTCATGATAGTTTAAACCGATTTTCTGCCCTTATTGCTTTTGTTTTTATTTCTTTTGGCGTCGTTGTCGGGGAGGCAATTGTTTACATTATTAGTTGTTTAATTTTAGTCTTTCTTTTAGTTTAAGGGGCGTCCGTTCCTTAAACTATTCTTATATCCTATTTGTAGTTTCTTCTTATGCGCAGGTCACAGGGTGGTGAACTACTACCATTCAATCCTGAGATTGAGAGAACCTTGCGCGCAAAGAGGAGATTATTTCAAGACCAACAGTTAGAGGAAGAGCCCAGTTCTCACTCTAGCTTTTACGAGAACGAACTTTTCGAGGAGGATCCACCTTGCTCTCCAGTTTCTAATTCATCAGCCGAGACTGTCACTTATCCGGACTTTCTAGAAATGGCCGAAGAAGCAACCATTGCCAGTCACTCTGAACCAACAGCTGCGAATCTCTATAAGGGATTTGTACTACCAGGGGAGGCAAGAAAATCCGAACCGAAGCCTTCTTATATCAACTTGGTTGAAAGGAACCAGTTCGGGGGAGGTGCAAATGAAGATGCAGCTAAGCACATGGAGACCTTTATCGATTATTGCTGCTCCATACCCCCACCAACTGGCGTGACACCGGATCAGATAAAAGAAACCATGTTTATTTTCTCACTCCGCGATGCTGCAAGAGAGTGGTATAGGGATTTGGACCGGGCTGCTCATGGGATAATTGACTGGAATTCACTGGCTTTAGCATTTTATAAGAAGTACTTTTCTGCATCGAAGACTATTGCCATTAGAGCTCAGATCACGAGCTTTAAACAGGGGCCTGATGAGAACTTTCATGAAGCATGGATCCATTTCAAGAAGCTGGTGCGAACCATTCCGCACCATGGGTTCGAGAAGTGGAGTCTTTGCAATCAGTTCTATAATGGGCTGTACGATGATCAGAGAGCTATTTTGGATGCTGCAGCCAATGGCCGATTTGCTGAGAACAAGGGAGAGACTAAGGGGTGGAAGATCATTGATGATTTGGCCACCCATAAGGCTGAATATGGGAACTCCAGAGGCAATCAAAGAAGAGCTGCAGAATCTTCTTCTGTAGCTGCACTTGAAGCTCTCACTGCAAGATTTGATAAATATGAGTTGGGAGGAGCTTCTAAAGGAGGGATGTATCAGGTGAATGTTGTGTCAGATGGTCCTTTCGTCTGTAGAAGATGTGGAGGAGAGGGACATGTCTCAGATCATTGCCCCAACTCCTATGAGTCTTGTGCTGCCTTTCAACATTACAGGCAGAACAACACTTATTACGAGCCGAACGTCCATCCCAATCTGAGGTGGAGTAGTCAGAATGTGCTCAATCCCACTGCTCCTCCGAATCGGCGAGCAGTATATATTCCTCCACACAAGAATCAACAAGGCTTTCAGAAGCCTCCTTCTTTCAATCCTCCTAACCATGGTGCATCATCTTCCGGTGGGGTGAATGAAATAGGAGAGATAAAGTCTATGTTGCAATCCATTACAAAGCAGTTGTAGCTGAGTGATCAACAGAAGGACGCGTCTATTAAGGCACTTGAAACCCAAGTTGCCCAACTAGCCGCGAATCAATCCACAAGAAAGCAGGGTCATTTACCGACTCAAAATGAGAAGAATCCAAATGAGACGGTACATCTGATAGAATTGAGAAGCTGTCTTTCTTATGAGGGACCAGAAGTGTCGAAATCAGACCCGGGGAAGTCTACAACTGATGGCGAACAGTGTTCTGTCGAGAAAAAAGGGCTCACGACAAAGCAGTTACTCGATCGACTGAAATCTGGTGTTCGATCGAGCAAAATTGAGGATGAAAGTGCTCGATCGAACGGTTTTACCACTCGATCGAGTAAACAGGAAGAACAAGTTGGTTGATCGAGTAGAAATTCTACTCGATCGAGTGAAGCAGAAAATGAAGTTGATCGATCGAGTGGGAATTTTACTCGATCGATTGATTCTGAAGGAGAAACTGCTCGATCGACTGAAAAAATTGGTCGATCGAGTAGTATTGATGACGGGAAGCTTATACGAGAGCCTGCTAGTGCTCGTTTAAGCGAGATATCACCAGAAAGACCTCGTTCGAGAGGTAAGAAGCGTCCAAAGGATACAGAACTTGCACCGGAAGATACATTGGAAGCGAGAAATAAGGGACTCGAGATACCTATCACGGTTCCCTTCCCGAGGCGGCTGCAGAATACAAAGGCCAATCAACAATTCGGTAAATTTGTCGAACTTTTGAAGAGCTTGGAAGTTACTGTGCCGTTCACTGAATTGCTGACTAAGGTACCCTCTTATTTAAAGTTTATGAAAGAAATTTTATCGCGTAAGAGGACCATTAGTGATAGTGAGACCGTAGCTTTGACTGAGGTGGGGTCAGCCCTGTTTCAAAATAAGTTACCTCCTAAGCAATCAGACCCGGGTAATTTTTTGATCCCTTGTCATATCGGTATGCATTTGATTGATAACGCGCTATGCGATTTAGGCGCTAGCGTGAGTGTCTTACCGTTATCTTTGGCTAAGAGATTTGGTTTGACAAAGCTGAGTTTTACCAACATGACTGTTCAGATGGCCGACCGTAGTTTATCACGACCACTAGGTGTAGTAGAAGACGTACCTGTTCAGATCGGGAAGGTCTTTATTCCCGTCGATTTTGTAGTCTTAGACATCCCCAAAGATGCACACACCCCTATTATTTTAGGGCGACCATTTTTGTCTACTGCCCGTGCAGTTATTGATGTCAGGGGAAAGACTTTGACCTTTCAGGTAGGGGACGAGGAGCTGATTTTTCATCAGTCTAAGTTCCAGAGAGCTCCCATGCAAGCCCAGCCTTGCAATGCTCTCTCTTCTATTGATCCTACTATTGACACTCCAGATGAAAATTTGGAGAATCGTGCTACTATTGTTAACCCTCCGCCTCAGACTGAGAGCAAAAAGGAGGAAAGTTCGTCTGTTTTCCTTGCTGTAGGTACAGATGAAAGCAAAGGGGAAGCTGTCAAAGGACATGGTGCAATCATTATCAATCAAACTGGAGATGTTGACGCTAAAGCTGGTGATAAAGGAGCAAGGACGAGGAAGGTTCACGCTTATGTGGATGTGAACTACTCCCCTCCTACCGTTTCAAGTGATTACTCACGCTCATGGAAGTTGAAGAGGACAGACAATGTTGCTGAGGTGACGTCCTCCAGTCAGAAGCCCACCAAGGGGCTACTGAAATTTGATGGGAATTAAACGGGGAAATGCCCCGTGTAACACTTTGTAATAGATAATTTTTGAATTTATTTTGAATTTGTTTTATTGCGTTTTAATTAGGACAATTAGTTTTAGACAGTTTTTAGCATAAACGTAAGACTATAGATTGTGCTTATGCGTATTTGGTATTTTGGGAAATTTTTGCATGTGTTTTTATGCAGGTTTGGGGAAGTTTTACGCATTCCGAGGAAGAAAAGGCGAAATTAAAGAGCTTACGCGAGAAAAGTCCTCGATCTAGTACTTTTTGTACTCGATCGAGTGAAACGTCGGTCGATCGAGTGAAAATCCGGTCGATCGAGCAAAGCAATAAAGGGAACCAGTCGATCGAGTAAAATTCTACTCGACCAAGCAGCTGAAGCATCAACAGTGCTCGATCGAGGGGTTTAAAACCACTCGATCGAGTGAAATGAACAGGACACGGGAGTTTTTCTAACTTAAACTCTTTATTTCCTTTTCTAATTCATTTTGTCCCTAAATTTCGTCTAACACTTCCCTTTGTGCGATCAATTTCTTCCCCAAATCCCATATTTTCTTGCCCAATCTCCAAATCCGTCACCTACAATCTCTTGTTTGCTAATTTATCTTCAAAAGCCCCTTATTTTCCCCTCAATTTGTGTTGATTTTTACGGTTTTCAAAGAGGGTTAGGGTTTGCGGTTTAAAGCTCGAAAATCGCTTGTTTTTGGTGATTTTTGAAGATTAATTGCATATTGTAGGATTCTTATCATCAAGTAAGTGTTTCCTTCACCTTCTTTACATTTTAATTTCGACTATTTGGAACTTTATGAGGTGAAAGTCGAATTTAGGGTTTGTATATCCATTGTTGGTCGATTTTTCGACTTTAATTGAGTTTATCGCCCTTATTCTTCTTGCTTGATGATCAATACCAATTCCTTGCTGTTTATCACATGCCTTTTTCGAATTCCACGTGATTTTTGTGATATGGGTTCAGGACAGTCGAGTTTTTCGACTGTTACTTGGGTTTTTACTGCTGTAATATGTCTAGTTAGCATTGATACCCGTCGCTGTGAGTACCAAAGATAAAATTTATAATTCCTATTAAAACTAACCTAGGCTAGTGGTAACAGGGTCGATCCGCAAGGAGGCAGTTGTAAACTTTAGTTGTCTAATGATTAGTCTGAGGTAACTAATATGGGGGTTGATTTGAATTGTTCTATAGCTAATGGCAATAAAAAGAAAGTAAACTAAAAATACGAATTAAACAGATAAAGGAGGGTACTAGGATGGTCGGGTCATTTATAGCTTCGGCGGAAGCAAACTAGGTCGGTCTAAATTAAACACAAGTAAGGCGGGAAATAAGAGGTCCTCTCGGTCCACTCCTAACAAATAGCATCTCTCGATCTTGCTATAGGTCCCTAATGTCACTAATACTAACTTTCGTCCTGAAAAGTGACTAATGGTCTAAACTATACCTATCTTTCGATCTTAGCACAGTTTAGTCGAATTAATTGACGGTCAAATAACCTACCCTACCTTTCAGTCTAATGGGTTGGTCACAAAATAGGTATCTAACTGGTCGCATGCATTCGATTCGTTAAATACAAGATTAAAAACAATTAAAACGAAGGTAACCTTACAAGGTCAGTCGATCGACCAACAATGTCAGTCGATCGACTGACACGCGGGTTTAGTCCGAGATCAATCTAATGCCGCCTAGCCATAAATCGCCTACATCCTAGCACTAACTATTTAGCTACTCATGGCAAAGGTAAAAACAGCAATAAAACTTATGAAAATTGCGGAATTCATACTTAAAATAAATAACAATGAGGAAGCGATAATTGGCTTGGGAATGCTAACTATCAATTCTATGCTAATAATAAAAGTAAAACAAATAAAACTGAAATTTAAACAGGGACAATACCGAATTGCAGGGGAAAGATTGATTATTAAGAACCGAATTCCGATGCTCGCAAATAACCCAAACCCTAATTATTCGATAAGGAATGAAAACTTAATGCTAAAACTCGACTTAAAATTCTGAACAAAAGACTTGATGATAAAACTTAGATGATAAAACTGATGGTTTGATGTTACGTTATATAGGAAATAACGCAGCAACTTATTCCAAAACCTAAACACAATGGGCCTTTAGTTCTCGATCTTTTATTTTTCGTCTGAAACAGCGATGTGGTCGATCGACTAAGAAGGGAGGTCGATCGACTGGATGTCAGCTAACAGTAGCTTCTGGATCCCGAGCATTGGTCGATCGACTCGCAAGGCTGGTCGATCGACTAGATGAGCTGCTAATTGACTTCTTTAAACTCGTGGACTTGTCTTTTGGGCCTTGAATTGCGCACCAAGCTCGTTCCTTAAGTGATTCTCTTACGTCAATTGCAATGCAGATCACTCGGGGGCGGATTTGGCTTGATTTCCCGTCGAATTCTTCACATTTCTGCAATAAAGTACAAAATACGGAAGTAGACGGAAAATAGAGGAATAGGGGCATATATAGCACATTTGAGCTCTGAAATGCGTGTAAAAAGAGATGTAAAACATCATATAAATGACACGCATCAAATCTCCCCAAACCAAACCTTGCTTGTCCCCAAGCAAGAACTAGACTCGATCTAATGACCTAATGGAACGAGTTCAATCTCAGAGCGAATTGACAACTGTAAAGCCTAAACCAATTTAATGCATAACCAACAATCAATTAGTCATATGAATCATGCAAACGAATTATAAAGACGTTAAAAACTGCTGAACCGTCAACTGTAGAGACTTATCAAACTGGACTCTCGCGGGTTGCTCCAATCACTCAATTAAGCACAGGTGATATATATGTAAGATAGGAAGAATTCATTTTGTAGTGACACTCACCTAACTACGACCTATGAAGACATGCCAGCAATAAATATGAAAATGATCTCTATGACCGTACATATGCATTCCAACCAAACAGATGACCATTGACACATGCCGAGGTATAATTATGGAAATGTGAGGTATGGGTAAGAAGAGGCAAAACATTTTATGGTAAAGTGGAGGTACAGGTGATCAAGCTAGTACCAAAACGGAACCAAAAGAACAGTATCCAGCTTCCTTCCCATAAACAAATGAACCGGTGCCATAACAAGCACAAATCTCACAAACTCCAAAATAGAAGTAATCAATAAAACTCCCCATAGGATATAAATGAAATATGGGAGCAAAAATCGCCAAAAGATAAGGTATAAGGTATGCGAATTGATTTCTTCTCCGAATCTCAGTCGATCGACCATGTGTGGCAGTCGATCGACTGCTTTGAACAGAACTTCCGTCGATCGACCAAAAGAGGTAGTCGATCGACTGCTGTGAACAGTACAGGACTCTTTTTTTTTCTTTTTCGAATCATTTTCTCTTTCTTTTTTTTTTCTTTTTCTTTATTTCTGTTTCAATCATTCTTTCCTTTTTTTCTTTCATTTCCCAACAACATCTCAATAAGAGCATATACCACCAAAAACTAAGTAACAATCCCAAGGGCACGGACTACTAGCTTGACAAAGGACAGGCTAAATATAGGATGTAGCAATTGGGACAAAAAAAAAAAAAAAAGATATTTTTGGCAGTGTGGAGCTTATGGGCATAATGAATAAAAGGAAACCTCTACCACATGTGTCAACTAACCACAAACCGAATGCATACAGGTATTAAGTAGATCAAATTCATAATTATGCAAATTAAGGAAACATGTCTCATAAGGAGTACTACTCACATTTCTAAATAAACCGGTCATGAATGTCACCAGTTATAGGCTCTAAATCTCAGAAAGTATGATGTAGTTTGCCAATTTTCTAAGTCAAGTCTCAAGTTCAGCAAGAATGTAACGAAAACTCGTAGATATGCATTTACGATTCTACTAATAACATGCCAATCAAGCACGGCTCAGGCAAAACAGATGCAAAAAGCAATATCATCCTAGAAATACTACCGCTCCGACTCGACCTATATGCTAAAATAAACGTGCAATTTTTTGAAATTTTTGAAATTTTTTTTTGAATTTTTGATAAATATGTGAAATGAAATAAACAAAACAAAAAGTAAACGTGAATGCAAGCAAATGATATGCGACGCAAAACCCTTCCCCAAACCAAATCACACAATGTCCCCATTGTGCAAAATCATGTAATGAAGAAAAGAGAAATGGGAATTTGCGAGAAATGAAAAATAAAAACACAATGACATAAAGTAAAGACTCAGGAACTCACAAGACTTTAAGCGCAGCAAAGGAAACCTCCCCAAACCAGCGTGAGCTAGGAGGTTTCAGTAGCCAGCAGTGCTACCAACAAGAGTGCCTGAAAGACAGAAAACACCACGCATAAGACCGAAGAAAACAATTTTTGAAACGGTAAAATTGTGCACAAATGAGACAATAGAAGAAATAGACAATTCGACGGAAAATAAAGTGGAGTAGAAAACTCCCTTGGGTCCGCATATCGACCAAACACAGCAGGGGAGAGGTCGTGAATGAACATAGCAGCAGCAGTGGTCGATCGACCTCATCACCCTGTCGATCGACCAGGTGGTCGTGAACAGTAGCTCCTGTAACCTGCAATTCAGTCGATCGACCAATGGTGCCAGTCGATCGACTGGATTTACTGCTGCAGCGTCTTATTTCTTCGTAATTGCTCAATGATTTGAGCTAATAAGCTCTAATTACCTGCAAATGCACAATAGTACGCGCCAAAAATTGCGCAAAACCCAAAGCAAAGTCTAGAGTACTTAAAAATCCTAAGCAAACGAAATAAAAGCGAAGTTTTCGCGCACACAAAGCAATAAAAAAAAATAGTTCGAAAGCAATAAAATTAAGTTTATAACGAATTTGATCAACTAATAGTTGATCAAGAAGGACCAAGGTATGGCCCACTTCGTCGGCTTCTGGCTACTAGAGGTAGCCTCAATAGTGCTCATGTTATCAGTTGCACCCTTCTTAGCATTGACAGTCGGAGAGTTCAGCTGTTCAGCTTCGTCATCTCCCCAATCAAGGATTCCCTCGGAATCGTCGGACTCCAAATCTGCCCATTTCACCTTAACGGGCTCATCTTCCACCTCCTCGTCAGTCCCATAACTTAGGCATCCAAGACCGCCTCTTGAAACGATCTGCTCTGTCTCAGCTGGAGCATCCAAATGCTCTTCCTTCCCCAAACCAGCTCCTGCAATGTCTAAAACAACAAGTTTCTCCTCCTTCTTGCTCCCAGTTCGGGGCGGAGGGGTTAACACAGCAGTAGTAATAGGGATAGGCAATTCAGGAAGCACAAAGTATGATTTCTTTTCAGAAACCGTATTACAAGTGACAGGCCACATGGCCTCCTTTTTCTTAGCCGGCTGGGCAAAAACAATGGAGTGCTTTCCTACTTTAAAGGTCAAGGTACCTAGGCCGACATCGATGACTGCACCAGCAGTGTGCAGAAATGGCCTTCCCAAAATGATGGGAATATGGTCATCCTCAGGCATATCAAGGACAACAAAGTCAACAGGGAAGAAAAACTTCCCTATCTGGACGGGTATGTCCTCTAGGACTCCTATGGGCTCGACCACAGATCGGTCACCCATCCGGATCGTCATCTCGGTAATAGCAAACCTGGTCGCTTTAAGCTTCCTAGCTAGACTTAAGGGCATGACACTTATGCTAGCTCCTAAATCACATAAAGCCTTTTCGATAGAAAAGGTGCCAATGCTACAAGGGACGGAAAAACTGCCCGGGTCTTCTAACTTATGGGGCGCAGTGTGAGACAAGTAAGAGCAAGACTCTTTAGTTAACGCAACAAAGGTGTGAACATGTTCAAGTGAATTTTTCTTTGACAACAACTGTTTCATAAACTTAGTATATCTTTGGCACTTGGTTAACTAACTCAAGAAAGGGTACCTGAACATTTAAGCTACGAATAACTTTCTCAAATTTGCTAAAGGATACCTGTTCCTTGGTCGGCACGAGTCTCTCCGGATATGGGGCTGTAAGGAGCACCTTAGCCCTCTCCTCTAATTCGCGCGCGCCGGCGTCCTTGGACTTTGGCTGGAAGTCCGTCACCTTTTCTTTGTTGAAGCTAGACCCCTCCTCGGACCGTCTCAAATGAGACCCATTAACCGTCATTGGATCGAACTTCGGAGCCGGGACTGACCCATCAGCGCTCGGGTCTGCCATCAAAACTTTCGGGACGGTGGTACCCCGAAACAAGTGGTCTCTTAAATTATTTGGCATTAAAGGACGAAACTCTTCAACATCAGCAGTAACATTGGTCGATCGACTACCCTCCTCAGTCGATCGACTGGATTGCACAGTTCCAGAAGCTCCTGTAACCCGTGTTTCAGTCAATCGACTAGGTACATCACCGATCGATCGAGATACCCGTGACATTTACTTTTTTTGATTTATTTGTTCTGACTTTGTTTGGACTCGGATCTGCCTCATTCTTCTCAACAGCTTTCTCGACCATAGCAGGACCCTCAAGGGTGGACCCGCTCCTCAAAGTGATGGCATGTAGGGTCTCCTTTTGTTCGGGTTGAGTGGGTAGGTGTCCGGGAGCTCGAGTGTTACTTTTACTAGCCAACTGAGCTATTTGGCTTTCTAGCAACTTCATCCCGGCCTCTCTTGCTTGGGACTCCTTTAGCAACATATTCTTCACTCGGTAAACTCGAATTTTGTGTTTGTTGTTTCTTTGCGGCACATAAGGTGGCTTTTGGTATTCTTTGTTGCTTTTGATGCGGGGGCACATATGGCTCATTCTTTGTGGCGGAGGTTGAGTTGGGTTTTGGACGTTCTGGCTCCTCCAACTCAAGTTCGGATGCGGTGGCTCGTAGTAGGTGTTTGTCTGCCTATAGTGTTGAAAGGCAGCGCAAGATTCAAACGGACTAGGGCAGTTTTTCGACACATGGCCCTCAATTCCACACCTTTCACAGACGAAGGGACCGTCCATCACGGCATTGACTTGGTACATCCCACTTTTAGAAGCTCCTCCTAGCTCATACTTATCAAATGTCGCAGTCAGAGCCTCAAGTGCAGCAATAGAGGAAGATTCAGCAGCTCTCCTCTGGTTTCCTCTCGAATTCCTATACTCGGCCTTGTGGGTAGCTAGATCGTCAATGATCTTCCACCCCTTGGTTGCTCCCAAATTTTCAGCAAATCTCCCATTGGCTGCAGCATCCAAAATGGCCCTCTGATCGTCGTACAACCCATTGTAGAAATGATTGCACAAACTCCACTTTTCAAATCCATGGTGCGGTATGGTTCGCACTAACTTCTTGAATCGGACCCATGCCTCATGGAAATTCTCATCTGGCCCTTGTTTAATACCCGTGATTTGGGCTCTAATAGCGATCGTCCTCGAAGCAGAAAAGTACTTCTTGTAGAACGCCAATGCCAATGTATTCCAATCAGTGATCTCCTGAGCAGCTCGGTCCATATCTCTATACCACTCCCTTGCAGCATCACGAAGGGAGAAGATGAACATGGTCTCTTTGATTTGATCCTGGGTCACGCCAGCTGGTGGGGGAATGGAGCAGAAGTAGTCAATAAAAGTCTCCATATGTCTAGCTGCATCTTCATTTGCAGCTCCCCCAAACTGATTTCTCTCGACCATAGTGATGTAAGCAGGCTTTGGTTCGAATTTCCTGGCATCTCCCGGTAACTCGAACCCCTTGTATAAATTGTCGGCTGTCGGCTTAGAAAAACTAGCTATACTCGCTTCTTCGGCCATGACTGAAATTTCTGGAGAAGTAACGGTCTCGGCTGAAGAAGTGGAAACGGGTGAAGATTGTGGGTCTTCTTCGAACAGTTCGTTCTCGTGATAGCTTGACAGAGTACTCAGCTCTTCCTCTGTCGGTAATGCTCTTCGTGTTCGCCTCAACTCGCGCAAGGATCTCTCAATTTCAGGGTTCAACGGTACTAATTCTCCACCCTGTGACCCGCGCATAAGAGGAAACTACAGCAAAATATAAGAACTGTTTAAGGAACGGATGTTCCTTAAACTAAGAAAGACTGAAAATTAAACAACTAAAATTAGGACTATTGCCTCCCCGGCAACGGCGCCAAAATTTGATACCCGTCGCTGTGAGTACCAAAGATAAAATTTATAATTCCTATTAAAACTAACCTAGGCTAGTGGTAACAGGGTCGATCCGCAAGGAGGCAGTTGTGAACTTTAGTTGTCTAATGATTAGTCTGAGGTAACTAATATGGGGGTTGATTTGAATTGTTCTATAGCTAATGGCAATAAAAAGAAAGTAAACTAAAAATACGAATTAAACAGATAAAGGAGGGTACTAGGATGGTCGGGTCATTTATAGCTTCGGCGGCAGCAAACTAGGTCGGTCTAAATTAAACACAAGTAAGGCGGGAAATAAGAGGTCCTCTCGGTCCACTCCTAACAAATAGCATCTCTCGATCTTGCTATAGGTCCCTAATGTCACTAATACTAACTTTCGTCCTGAAAAGTGACTAATGGTCTAAACTATACCTATCTTTCGATCTTAGCACAGTTTAGTCGAATTAATTGACGGTCAAATAACCTACCCTACCTTTCGGTCTAATGGGTTGGTCACAAAATAGGTATCTAACTGGTCGCATGCATTCGATTCGTTAAATACAAGATTAAAAACAATTAAAACGAAGGTAACCTTACAAGGTCAGTCGATCGACCAACAATGTCAGTCGATCGACTGACACGCGGGTTTAGTCCGAGATCAATCTAATGCCGCCTAGCCATAAATCGCCTACATCCTAGCACTAACTATTTAGCTACTCATGGCAAAGGTAAAAACAGCAATAAAACTTATGAAAATTGCGGAATTCATACTTAAAATAAATAACAATGAGGAAGCGATAATTGGCTTGGGAATGCTAACTATCAATTCTATGCTAATAATAAAAGTAAAACAAATAAAACTGAAATTTAAACAGGGACAATACCGAATTGCAGGGGAAAGATTGATTATTAAGAACCGAATTCCGATGCTCGCAAATAACCCAAACCCTAATTATTCGATAAGGAATGAAAACTTAATGCTAAAACTCGACTTAAAATTCTGAACAAAAGACTTGATGATAAAACTTAGATGATAAAACTGATGGTTTGATGTTACGTTATATAGGAAATAACGCAGCAACTTATTCCAAAACCTAAACACAATGGGCCTTTAGTTCTCGATCTTTTATTTTTCGTCTGAAACAGCGATGTGGTCGATCGACTAAGAAGGGAGGTCGATCGACTGGATGTCAGCTAACAGTAGCTTCTGGATCCCGAGCATTGGTCGATCGACTCGCAAGGCTGGTCGATCGACTAGATGAGCTGCTAATTGACTTCTTTAAACTCGTGGACTTGTCTTTTGGGCCTTGAATTGCGCACCAAGCTCGTTCCTTAAGTGATTCTCTTACGTCAATTGCAATGCAGATCACTCGGGGGCGGATTTGGCTTGATTTCCCGTCGAATTCTTCACATTTCTGCAATAAAGTACAAAATACGGAAGTAGACGGAAAATAGAGGAATAGGGGCATATATAGCACATTTGAGCTCTGAAATGCGTGTAAAAAGAGATGTAAAACATCATATAAATGACACGCATCAGCATCTTCATTGCGAAATTGCTGTTGATTGTTGATTGATATCACATCCCAGTCAATGTTTAGACATGCTCAATCTGACCTTTGCACAAAAATTTGCGATTAGGGTTACCTAAGTCGAATTTTTTGACTGTCAGACGGGTTCATATGCTTTCATGCTTTACTTAACCTCAGTCATTGCTTGCTAGCTACTGTTGTTAACTACTACCTCGTCCTCTACTGCTGCTTACATGCTGATTCGAAATTTCTGAGGAATTGTTGGAAATTGTATGCTGTAGGTCGAAATTTTCGACTGGTAGGGCAGTGTTTATGGTTTCACATGCTGATTTTCTGTTGTCTTAGCCTCTGTTAACCATTGTTTTCCTCTCATATCCCTTACCCTATGTTTGCAGGATGGACTCCAGTTCTTTACCATCTACTAGTTCGTCCTCCAGCCCGTCCTTGAGGGAGTTAGTGGCCCCTGCTGTTGCCACTACCCCTGCCCCAGTCACCACTGCAGCCCGAGTTTTCCTTGTTTCAGCTGCAGGGACGGTCTTTGCTCCAGCTAGCTTAGCTGGGAGCTCAGTTCAGGCTGCCACTTCCTCTACGGTCACCACCCCTGCTAGCACTGCTGCTAGTCCCTCTTCAGTAGTGACCACAGCAGCCACTACGTGTACACCAGCCTCTACTTTTGCACCTGTGGCGGACTCACCTGCGGTTGCAGCTGCCTTCAGAGCTTCCCTGGTTCCTTACACCGTCCGAGAGCGAGCTGCTGCCTTGCGTTCCAGAGGCCGGGGTCGTAGACAGTCTCGAGCTACGCCAGCTCCTTCTACCTCTACTTCCGCCCCTAGCACTTCTACAGCTGATGCTCCTGCTTCTACTTCGGGACGATTCTGATTCGAGGGACACTTCCCTCGATTCTCACCCAGATTATCCACAGGTACTCTTTGTTAATGCTTTACACCGTGATAAATTTATAACTTGCTGAAGTGTGTACATGTGCCTTCCCAATTTTTGGATAAATCGGCATTAGATAAACTCGGAATTTACGAGTCAGTCTGTACTTTACTACGGGTCACGGGGATGCCTGGGCTCATTACTATGAGAGGCCACACCTTCTTAGAGCTGAGTCTCGAGTTTCTCAGCTCTTTTACCTTCTCCCCAGATTCACATAAGACTGACCCCGACAGTCCTTCAGTCTCCTTCCGGTTGTTTAACCGGATTTTTCGATGCCTCTAGCGGAGTTTGGTAGGTTGCTTGACCTTACCTCCTCGGGTGTGACATCAGACTCGAGGAAGGTTTACCGTCAGATTTGGCGGTGCCTGGCCTAGACCCGTTTCCAGCAGCGAAAGCTCTACCATGTCCACCATCCCCCCGTCCGTTGTTTTCTTAGACTGATGGGGAGCTCTATTTTCGGCCGAAAGGAGCCGAACAACATTACCAACACCGAGCTTTCCATCCTGGGCGGTTATCTGAACGTCGACTGTGAGGGTCCATTTACCTTCAACATAGCCTACTTGACCGCCCAGTACCTCCATGACCAGGGGAAGAAGGAGGCGGGAACCATTGCCTGCGGTGGCATAGCCACCATTCTTGCCCATCGCCTTTTTCCCACTTGGCCACGTGACTTTCAGTACCTCCCGGGAGAGAGGTTACTGAGTCTGGATGCCATGCTCTCTCAGCATTGGCTGACCCCAGACCACCGGACTTGGAAGATTGACGGCTTCTTGTCTGTTGACCTACCTTGTGACAGTCTCCCCCGTCTTGAGCCCTTACCTACTGTAGTAAAGGGCCACCGTCTGCCTGCTTTGCCTCTACTTCACCTTCCACTTCAGTCTTGTCCACCTCCTGCTGCACCCGCCGCTAAGAAGCGGCGACTTGAGACTGGAGAGGGGTCCACACCATCAGGGAGTACCCAGCCTTCCACGGCTACTCCCGATCCGACCTCTACTCCCACTACTACTACCACTCCTACTCCTGCTCCACCTCCCACTGACCAGACACAGACTGAGCCGGTCTTCCCGACTACTTTTAGACCACCTCCTCCCTTTGTAGCGCCCGCGGTCCAGGACCAAGGGGGCGCAGTTTACGGTTTGTTGATCGAGCTTGCATAGCGTCAGGCTCGTATGGAGAGGGACATGGCTCTTGCATTACACCCTCTGTACGAGTACCACTTGCGGCGACACGGACCGATCCCGGAGGGTTGGCCACACCCTTTCTTCTTCCAGTACCCAGCTGAGGGGTACCCGGCGTCAGAGGAGGAGGAGGAGGACGAGGACCCCGAGGTTGCAGTGGAGAGAGCTCGCGCTGAGGAGCAGAGGAGGCGAGAGGAGGAGGAGGACCCGTAGTACAGGGCGGAGGTTGACCGTGAGAGCAGTGACGACGACGAGTAGCTACTGGTCTACTCACTTCCCCAGTTTTCTGGCTGGTTTGGGGAAGTTCATATTTTGTAATTATCTTTCACACTTTTATTTTGTCTCCTTTATTTTTATTATTTTTATTTTGTTGGTTTTATATTCCCGTTCCCTGTGTATATATATGCTGGTGTATGCTGGAGGACAACGAGGGCGTTGTCCGTTTTGGTTTGGGGAGGGTATTGCATCCTTTTGAGTCTGCATCTGCATTTGTTTTTGCATTCACGTTTATTTTTCAGCTTGCATTGTTCTTCATTTTCCATCAAAAATTGAAAAATCCAAAAAAATTGAAAAATTTCAAAAATTCAAAAAATATTCACGTTTATTTCTGCATATAGGTTGAGTCGGAACGGTAGATTCCCATGATGACAATGCACTATAACTTGTCTTTTTGCTTGAGCCTTGCACTTTTATTGATAGTTATTAGCTTTGTCATACGCATAGTCTACGAATTTCTGTTCAAATATAGCTGACTGTTTAGACTTGACTGATAAATTGGCAAACTACTTAAAAATTCTGAGTTTTAGAGCCATAACTGGTGACATTCATGACCAGTTCATTAGGAATTGAGAGTAGTACTCCTTGCATAGCATGTTCATCATTTTTGCACATTCATGACATTCAATTTATTGTTAAATGCACATATTCGGGTTTGTGGTTGGTGTCACATGCAGGGAGGTGTTTGCAAATTCCCCTTTCCTTATACTTTTCACCCATTTAGCTCCAAATTAGCCAAAACTTGCCTTTTTGACCCATTAGCTACATTCCAAATTAAGCCTGCCTAGTCAAGCTAGTTTAGTATGTTCTTTTGTGGTATGAGTTTTCGTCTGCAGTTTGGCCGTATCCCTTTTTCATGGAGTTGTTGGAAAGTTGAGGAGAAGGAGAAAGAAAGGAAAAAAAAAGAGAAAACGTGAAAGAAGAAAAAATAAAGTAAGAAAAAATAAAGGCTGGAACGTGTAAGAAAGAAAGAAAAGAAAAAAAGAATGTGAAAATGGAGGAAACAGACGTGCTCCTCTTGTCTGAGTTGAGAAGATGTTCGAAGATGTACAATCGAAAAAGGTTGATTTGTTTCAGTTAGTTATTTCAGATGGTGTTTAAAAAAGGGAAGGTTGTGACCGTCTGACTCCTCCGTTCTATCCCATATTTTTTTTGAGGAGATTGTGTTTTGAGTCTAGTGAGTTTTGTGCCGAATGAAGGGCACCTGTACTTAGTCTTTTAGTCAGTTGAGATTCGGATGGTTTCATTATGGTCCTGTTAGGAACTAGCTTGACGCTTTTACCTCCACATTACCATAACATGTTTTGCCTTTCTCACCTGAACCTCACTATTCCCAAATTATTTTGTAAGCCCTCGGCTGTGACGGACATTATTGGTTGGAGTGTGTGCATTAGTACTTGAATTGTCTTTCATTTTTGTTGCATGCATGCTATGTAGGTCGCAATTAGGTGAGTGACTGTCTTTCCTTCTCTCTTTTACATATAACATTCACCCTTTGCTTCATGAGAGAAGAGTGACCACGAGAGAGTCCGATTTTTTTGGTCTTGCAAGGTCGAAAGGTTGGCTATATTTCTGAACAGCTTATAATTCGTTTGCGTATTGACTGCTTAGCTTTAACTGTTAATTTTTGTTGCATTAAATTGGTTCAAGTAGACAAGTTAAGCTAGCTCTGAGTTATCATTTCTGTTCCATTAGTGTATAGTTTTGAGTTTACTCGAGGACGAGTAAAGGTTCGGTTTGGGGAGATTTGATACGTGCCTAATATATAGTCTTTTTAGCCTATTTCAGCACGTATTTCTATGCATATTTGTACTATTTCTATGGTATTCTGCCCCGAATTGGCTACTTTGGTTCGTTTTATCTATTTTGTAGAAATGAGCGCAGAAGTAGTGGAACCGTACTCTTTTTCGTCCTTTTTGCATGCATTTAGAGGAGACGGGATTGTTCCAGAGAGAGATACTGCATTTGGAAGTGTCGTGGCACGCATTACGAGGCATTCGGTGGCGGACTTGAGCTGAAATGAAGATGAAGTACTCGATCGAGGAGTTTTACCACTCGATCGAGTGGTTTTCACGTCCTCTGATGGTCGATCGAGTGGTTTTTCACTCGATTCTTAAGCTGCACAAAGACCTGTTACTCGATCGAGCACCTTTCCAGTCGATCGAGTAGAAATTGCTTAAGAGTTGGTCGATCGAGTGGTTTTAATCCACTCGATCGAGTGGTTTCGTTGGTTTTGGGTTTTAACAGCCCGTGAGTTGTTTATTTTCGCAAAACTTATTTTGTTTGCTATTTAAGCACGCTTTACTAGGTTAATTAGGAGATCTTTGATACTATTATCAAACTCTCTACTATTAACACTATTACGTTGCTTCATCCTTCTCTACTGTTACTCTATTTCGGGATTGTTTCACTTGGAATTTGTGTTCTTTACGCCGGATTCGCTTGGATTGTAATTCCTTCTCTCCCTTTAATAATAATTAATCATTTGTTTGCTATTATTACTTGTTTCGTTGCATTTACTTCTTTGCCCTACTCTTCCTTATTGCAATCTATTGTTATTTCATTATGTTTTCTGCTGGAATTTTAATTGCTGTTAGTTTAATTAGCGATATGAGTAACTAAATCCCTTTCATGTTGGGATTAAGGAATCTGCGGTAGAAATATGACGACGTAGTAAATGAATTAGATGAATTAATTGTGAGACCCTGTCACCATAGCAATTTAACTGTATTTATCCGACCTAGTTGAGTGCACGCTTCTATGTCACCCTTTAATCTGGCTAAAATTAATCTTGGATCGAAAGATTTGACTAAATAGGCCTGCTATGAACAGTAGACTACCCTAATGAGGACGAAAGTTAAGTTAGTGGTATTTTAGGATAGAAAGTGGACCGAAAGGACCTTTCAACATCCGTCTCACATTAGTTCATCTTAGTCATTTACAGCTGAGTTATAGGACTACCGTAGTGAACCGAAATCCCGACATGTCCCTCTCTTCTTGATAGTTTAAACCGATTTTCTGCCCTTATTGCTTTTGTTTTTATTTCTTTTTCCTTTAAATCTCGTAGTTTAGAAATCAATTCAACAAAACCCCCCCATTGTTAATTTAGGACTAAGAATTAGGCAACTGTTAATTACATTACCTCCCTGTGGATTCGATACTCGACTGCCTCTGCTACATTTTAGTTGACACCGTTAGGTTTTATCTTTGATAGGGTTGCGATAGCCGTGTCAGCATATGTGTAGGTACACCCTATGTATGTAAATGCTCTTGGACTAGAGTGTTGAGGCCTTTTGAAAGTTCCACCCATAAGGCTAATAGCTTGAACATGGTTGGCACTAGCATGTGCCTTTGATTTAGAGGAAGAGGCCCCAGTATACCCCTTCGGTTTCTCTATCTCAGCAGCTTAGAGGTCATCTTCGATTTTCCTTCCACGCCTTGTCAATTCTTTGAAAGTGCTAAAGTTTTGATACTTCAATACATCACGGTAGATGGGTCGGAAATTCTTCACAAATTTATCTACCATTTCTATTTCTTCGGGTTTCTTGGCTATCTTCACGCTCTCTGCGCCATCGGGCCAGGAAATCAGTGAACCCTTCATTTTCTTTTTGAGTAATAACTTCTAGAGTCCTCATAGTAGTTTGGATCTCTGCGTTATCAGCATAATGTTTTTAAAAATCTACTGTGATGTCCTCAAACGTAGGTTAGTTCTTCAGTTCAAGGTTATAAAACCAGGCCCTTAGGTGTTCCCCCAAAGACTGAGCAAAGATTGCAGAAAGCATACTTGCCAGTACACCTTTCAGGGCAAGGTGTTCTTTGTAGGACCGAATGTGTTGGATAGGGCCCTCCATTCCTTTAAACTTTGGGATATCAGTGAGCACAAGGTTCTTAGGGAGTTCATCTTGGACCGGAGCATATGTCCTAGAGTTCTCATAATGGATGCTCTCCCCTTGAGAGAGCTTCAGTTGATCTTCAATGAGTTTGAACCGTTTTTCCAATTCAGTCGTCTCTGGTGGGGTAGGCATAATGTTTTCCCCATGTATCTTAGCCTCAATGGCTCCCAATCGAGTCATCATCAACTCCAAAGTCTCACCCAGCTTAGTGACGACGGCTTCCATTGCTTTCTTTCGGACTTGAGGTGGCCTTTCGATAAGAAAAACCCCGAACCAATCAATACTAGAATCAAAATCCCTGCACAAATAAGGACTCGACTCACAGACTTGACCTTTGACTCAAACTTGACTCAAATACAGAACTAGACCCAGGAAATGAGCTAAATGGGTCACTTGTAAGGGGTCACATGGGAGAGGGGTCTAGAACTAACGGGGCTATGACTCGACTTAATTAACTTCTTAACTTGGACTTGACATCGACTTGGTGTGACTAACCCGTGATTGAACCAAACATGGTTCATGGGTTCATTGTAACGTCTCTAGTGTCCTACTAGAGATGTTTTGTGGCTTGACTCTGACTAAATGGTCGACATACTTGACTTGGACCCAAGAGGTGGCTTTAGCGGCCCACTGGGGTCGTGCATTGGCTAGAAAAATTTGGTAATTGAGGTCTTCACTCTTCCATTTTACCCTTGCCTTTTCCTTAGGTGTACATCCTCCCCTTGTTCTTCTTGGTAGCCAGCCTAGTATGGGCTTCCTACTCGGATAGGATCCTCAACGGATCTACAGCGGCGATGACATCCGGTCTCTTGCAAGACCCCATACTCGGCCCAAGCCGGGCCCACACATGACCCACCATCTCTTTGAGACCCAAGCTCCTCCTCTTCGGTGGCCTCACCACATCCTGGTTAGCGTCATCAGCAAACTCGTCAAAGAAGGCACGGTTTGCTTTTCCAACCTCCCTATACATCAAGTCGACAACTTCGTCTTTACAGAACTTGGACCTTTCTGTTGGAGTAAGTGTCCCCGACAATAATGCGATCACAATTGTAGATCATGATGATCACATATTTAAATCTCATTTTTAAGAATACATGTGGGAAGTAATATTTTACAGTCAACTGGTCCACACATATCGGTAATGATTGGCTGACTAGAGTTTGACATTACTGTCGTGCGACGGTGGTGATCAGTTGATCCCCTTAGGTCATACCTATAGAGAAATACTCTTAATTGATTATTTAATTAATCGTATGCTGATACGAGTTAATTAAATTGCTTAAAATTGACGGATGTTTTGTGAGTAAAGTTAACGTGCCTTATTGTAATTCGATTAAATTAGATACGGTCTAAGTAATCGAATTCTTTTATTACTTAGAATAAAATATTGTTTACGAAACAATTGTAACAGAATGAATAATTTATTATAAATACAAGTTGTTGTAATTTATAATTTGATAAAACATTTTGGTACAAGTAATCAAGAATTACTAGTTAATTTTGTATGTGACATATTTTATTAATATGTTGATTTTTATTATGTTAAAAATACATTGCATTGTGACATGTCATGTAACATGTAACATGTGACAAAATTGACAAATGGCAAAATAAAATGGACTGCCCATTTTATTCAAGTGTACCGAAATATTGGAGGGGAATAAGGTTTATATTGTGTTTTTATTTTTAATTGGAAACATGATGATTAAAACTATCATTTAGCCTTGCATGCCTAGTCTCATCTTGAGAAGAACAAGACCATGCATTGGCCTATTTTTCCCCCTCCCCACCGGTTTTCTAGAGGAAAAGATAGAGGGTTTTTTCCTCCATTATTCATTCACAACTTACTATATGATTTTCTAGTGTTAGAAAATTATTATTCTCTCTACAATTTGTGAAACATTTTAAAGAAATAAAACCTCACAAAATTCTTCTCTCTTCGCCGAAATACAAGAGAACAAAATCAATATTTTGTGTCCAAATTTTAAGTAAGATTAGTATTATTACTAACTCATAATAATATTAGTCATTAAGGGTGTTCCTTGGGTATAAGCTTTTGGGAGAGGTTCTAATTTGAACCTTGTTCATCCATTGTTGAAGAGCTCAAGAATTAACAAGTAGGAGATCTTGTTGGTGCCCAAAATCCGAAATATCAATGTAAGAAGTGACGGTTTCTTCTCTACTTTGTTTTATGTTTGCATGCATAAGATCTTGTATTTATTTTATGACCAAATAAATTAATTCATATATGAATATGTAAACTTATGAGATTAATGAATCCAAACACTTTCTTCCAAGGTTCGAGCTCTTGACCATTTGATATAGGCGGGAGTCACTTATGTTGTTGAATCAGGGTTTGGTACCTTCCAAGTCGGCCGAGTGGCCCACCACCTCTTGAAAATTTACACAAGCTCGGAGTTTCGAAAAACACTTTCTTGGAAGAGAGTATCTTAAGCGGACACCTTTTTTTGACGGCCCATTTGCCTCATAAGCCTTTCGGGATAAATGAAGGAAGCAAACTTCGAGCCCATGACCATCAAGGAGCAAGAACAAGCGGTCGAAGAGGGAAACCCCGTAAAGGACCTCAAGTGCCACCACGACACCACCCAACGGATATGAGGACCACCCTCCTCCACCAATTTTGAGGTCCAATAGTCCTCGGTGGATGCAAAACTATCCGAATACAACTTCTTTCTCATAGTAAGTGAAATATCATAGATCCTAATTAGACACTCTAATTAAATGTCAAATTATCTCATAACTTGAGTTTATGTGATCTATGTAACATGCAATATGTGATCTTGCCATTTATTTTAAGCTCAAGAACAACCAAGATGGGTGATCTTGGTTGTGCTCAAATACAACCATTTTTCAATGTACGGAAAATTGTTTTCCTTTTTTTTTTCTCTCAAAAAAATAAAAGAAGAGGAAAACAATTTTCTTTACATTGAAAAAAGGTAGTATTTGAGCACAACCAAGATCACCCATCTTGGTTGTTCTTGAGCTTAAAATAAATGGCAAGATCCTCCATCTTCAAGTGTCCAAAATAGAACACCTCCTTTCTAAGCACCCAAGAACCTACCCAACAACCTTACTAATTTTAACTAGATATTAGTAAGATTACCCTTGATAATATGTAAATATTACTAACACTCTTAGTAATAATTATTTTAATTACTAACAAGCTTAGTAAGTGTTCTTATTAATTTTTAGAGAGATGTACACACTTATTATTCACCACATGCAAAAGATAAGTGAAGTAGTGTCCAAAATGAACAACAATTTTGGAGTATATGTTGAGGAAGTGGCGGGTGGAGTAGGGAATTGGTGGAGTGTAGAAATTGTCTTATTTTTATGTTCAATTACATATCACATGCAAAAGACATAAGATAACTTGGGGAAGAATAAATAAAGTGTAATGATTATGTTTGTAATCATCCACTACACTCCATTTACACGGTCCAATGTCCCATTTACGGGTCCACTTTGGTTTTTATATTTGTCGCACAAATACGTGTAAATTTTATTTAAACATCGTTTCATGTTTAAATGCTTCCAATTAATTTCGTCCAAATCACTCCGTAAATATACATGTACCGTTAAACATATATTTTACGTACCAATACTAATCACATTAGTCAATTAGTACCAATCTTAACAATTAACTGCTTAATTATTAATTCCCGTCTTAAATACTTTATTATTCAATTATCGCATAATTAAATAATAATTTCCGCGCCTCGAGTTCACAACTCAATATCTCTCTAAATTAACTAATCGACTAACTTTTTCGTCTATTTATCAAGGGACTAATTTAAACTGTATCTCATACAATTAATTAGCTTTCGTGTTGGGGCTCGTTCCTTTAGGTGTGACTGAAAGGGATCAGTTGAACACCGCCGTCTCACGACAGTAACGTCAAACCCTAGTTGGCCAACCGTTACCGATATACGTTGATCAGCTGACTAGTATTGCCAATGAATATCCCATGCATATTCCTTAATGAGATTTAATAATATTATCATGCACTATTGTGGAGGACAAAACTCCAACAATCTCCCACTTGTCCGAGACAAGTTGTGCAATGATTATAACACACAATTGTGGATAACTCCTTATCTCAACAATATCCTCCTTGTACTCTACAAGGATGTGTTACCAATTCTCTTGTCCGGTTTAACAACAATCTCCCACTCAATGCAAGGTGTCTTTCAGGTCGCACTTACACATGAACAAATCGTGAGTGGATTTCTCGATCGCGAGTGTGACTACCTGACCGGAAAAATCTCCCATAGATTACTTCCGAGCATAGACACGCATTTGTAGTCATAACTCCTCGAGTGGCCTTGAGATGTTTAAACCCAACGTGGGTGGACAATTCCTGTCTGCCCTATCTATCCTATTACACAATACAGATCACCATGACCCAGTAGATGTCCTTTGGCCCCCTTTCACCGCACGACCTAGGACAAAAACCAAAGTCACTCGAAAACTGTACAGGCTCAGACAATAGTCTCCGGTTTAAAGAATTGACTCATAGGAATATCATAGAAGTCCCTGCCACGACCAGGCGTCCGTAATAGATCTAAGGGACTCTATAAATGTCACTGCCCGGCAAAGTGTCCCACAGTCTGCCTATGTAAACGACTAGTCATCCTTATGACCTTATGGTCCTGAACCTACCATCAATCGTCTTACAATCTAGTCACTCTGAGACGTCACCTCATTAAGTGATTAGGGGCTAATACAATGTTCTTCCTATTCACTTGAATTGGGGTTCAACATTGTCTCCACAACCAATTCGGATAAACAAGGTATTCATGTTTTCAGTCAAACTGAATAATTGAGTTCTTAAAAGACTCAAACAATGAATGCGGTCATCACTTATGTAAATATCAATACCCTATCCAATATTTACATAACAATCTTCAGCAATTAAGGTATACTCCTCAATCACATTGAGATGACATAACCATCATGTCAACCTTATGCCAACGACTTTGGGTAGAGGATTAGCAATTGTTGCATCACTCTAATTTCCATTGCTATTTTTCTTTGTTCTATGCAATCTTTTCATCACATAGAGCATTTCTAAGTACATGTCTAAACAAGTTTTTAGACTCTAGCTCTAAAGCCAGTCAACACACTCCCACTGTTTTCCCAGTCTCTCGGGAGACGATATTCGGCTAATAGAACTACACTAGTTCCATTTAAACTTCGAATATCAAATGTCTCTTATACAATATCGGATATTGTAATGTACTTAGGTTTGGTTCATGATTTATACGTATAACTCTTATACAAATCCTTCATATGACATCTTTTATGTATGACTCCTCATACATATCTGCTTATGCATGTATAACTTCTTATACATATATGTATAACTTCTTATACATATTATTCTTTATGCACATAGCACTCTTACATGCTAACCATTCCTTAACGAGGCCCATAACATCTTATAAGCATAGGAATGTTTCCGTGTAATTATTTTACACGAAATTCATAAATTCCTCCAAACTACAAGAGTAAATCCTCAGTGCTTCTCAAGTACTCAAGGATGCTCTTGATAATCATCTAGTGACACTCACTGGGAAATGATTGGTAATGACTTCTCATATTCTCAACATGATAAGTCCCGACGAGAGAAGCTTTTAGCATATTTAATAGATCCTGCAGCGGAAGCACAAGAGATCATATTAATTGTTCAACAACTTGAACGAGTCAAGAATCTTATCACATAAGTCTCTTGACTATAATGCTAATATCCATAGAGATCTATCTCATTAGATCCGGATATTTAATATGCGCCATGCTACTCTCAAGTACTCACCCGAGAATATTTCTAGTCACTAATATGTCAAACACATATTTTAGACTAAGAAATATCACCTTAGCTACATTTCTAGTCACTAATATGTCAAGCACATATTTTAGACTAAGAAACTCACTTTAGCTCCCACTAAACTCCATGTATCATCATGGTACCTCGACACTCGAGTAATACCATTTTGATAGACTACGTGATTGAACCCAAAGTTCCAACTCTTTGACGTATATAAGATCACAAAAGGGATCTTTCAAGCATGCTAGGCTTCTTAACATTGACAAGATCAACAAAACTTCTCCCAAGGAAAAAAGTTTCGTTATTCTTTTGCATAATCTCATCCTCATGAGAGGCTATATTACTAAGAACATTCGAATTGATAAAGGCATTTGGGTTGTCACAAACTCTCTACAACCAACCCAAATTTTAAACATCTTATGTAACCTTTACGACAAGATCAAGGTAACCTACGAAAGTATTCGCCCTAAATCAAGTCTCGAAAACATCTCGTGTTTCCTCCCTTATTACATATTGTGTAAGGAGATCAATTCGAATTGCATGGTGACACGCCATCGCATAGAGTTCATACTATAGAAAAGCCTTTGATGAGGGTTGAAGATTTGTCATTTTCGAAAAGTAACGCAATATTATCGCAAAATTATCTCCTTATAACCACTAAGCCTCAATAAAGAACATCTTGTTGCATTGTACTCGGTTTGTATAACCACTGAGCCTCAATAAAGAACATCTTCTTGCATTGTACTCAGTTTGTGGGTCTTGAGCTTTCGCAAGTTCAAAATTTCTTCCACTCTGTCTTCCAGAAAATGAAAATCTTTCTGTAAAGACAGCATTACGAGCCACAAACTCTTTGTTCTCGTTTTGGAGGAGTAAAAACCAAGTGGTTCAATTTTGGATAACCCTCACAAATACATAAATTGGTTCTGAACATAAGCATTTATGGTCCCAAATTTATAATAATGACAAGTTAGGGACCCTCCCTACCCATATCTCATATGGAGTCATTAAGGCTATTGTAGTCGGTTTTTAAACTTTTAGTGAGAAAATTGCTTACAAAATTACGAAAAATCTCAAACTATATCTCATAATATTTGGTTTATATTCTTGACTACAAAGTCATTACTTTGAAACTTTATTTAAACATCGTATCATGTTTAAATGTTTCCAATTAAATTCGTCTAAATCACTCCGTAATATACATGTACTGCTACACATATATTTTACGTACCAATACTAATCACATTAGTCAATTAGTACTAATATTAACAATTAACTGCTTAATTATTAATTCCCGCCTCAAAAATTTATTATTCAATTATCGCATAATTAAATAATAATTTCCGCGCCTTGAGTTCATAAATCTCTCTAAATTAATTTAATCGACTAACTCTTAGTCTATTTATCAAGGGACTAATTTAAACTGTATCTCATACAATTAATTAGCTTTCGTGTTGGGGCTCGTTCCTTTATGTGTGACTGAAAGGGATCAGCTGAACACCGCCGTCTCACGACAATAACGTCAAACCCTAGTTGGCCAACCGTTACCGATATACGTTGATCAGCTGACTAGTATTGCCAATGAATATCCCATGCATACGTCATTAATTGATATTACCCATTTGACCTTCAAAGTCATTACTTTGAAACTTCCGATCAACATTTTGGTCTTGTCGTGATTTTGCAACACTACTTCATTTTGAAAATATTACACGTTTTAAAATTCACTTTTATGTCTTATTAAATAGATATGAGGCATTCATATCTACTTAACATTACGGTAAAAGTAACGAAGTATATAAAAGCTACTATTGGCCTTATACATCCGTATGTATATGGTCAATCACCTCACTATTTTTGTTTCTTTTCTGCAAAAGATAACATAATACATGCACACATACCATAAGATTCTCTATCAAATGGTTATACGATGTGCTAATCGTTTATACGTGAAACGAATTTTCTTGAGGTTTGATCAATTGGGTTCACCGGATTAGAGACTTTAAAATCTACAAGATAGTATAATATTTAGTTTTCGTGAAGAATGTAAAATTCCTCTAACTTGAGTGGTCTAAACCAATGACCAAGTTATCATAGGATTAGGTACAACATTTTGTTTTAAATCACATGAGTGATGCCTTCTATGTATAAACATAGATGATTACATTCTTTTAAAACAAAATTTAGGTACATTTGTCCCTATCAAAATCATTGCTACTCTAGCACCATTTTGATATAAAAATGTCCTATGCTAGACGTCTTACGTTTTATCAATTCATGTAAACTTCTTTACAAAGAAATGACCCATACTTGATATCTCATACAAAGATAGTGGAACTAGCCTATCTTTGAGTAGACGTCTCTTTCAACTTTGTCCTATTCAATATATCTAGGGTTACATCTTAACTCCCACTCACTTTCACATTCCTCTTTGCTTCAACAAGCAAAAATGAATCTTATGAAGACCTCTCTTCAAGTGATTTGTGATATTTTATACACTTAGTAAGAGTGAATTACTATAAAGTGAGTGCAACATGTGGCAAAATCTCAACATCTTGCGAAATTGGACTACCTAACCGTTCAATTGTCATCATATGCCTAAACTCTTTAGTGCATAAACAATCGATTTAGCCTTTCTGGAAGCGAGCCATTTAACGGTATCATATTGGAGTATTCTAAGTGTTTTTGAAAACTCTTTTCGCAAACTTTTGAATTACTCTTGAGTAATTAAAACTAATACGTCATCTTCATGAAGGAGGTGTCACTTCCGAAATCAAGACTCTCTTGATAAAATGTGACTTCCTTTTAAACTCGTAATATGAGTTTACAACATAAAACCCCTTTTTAATATGTATGGACGTTAAGTTGTTAAATAATCGCAAAAATCGTTGTAAGCTTATGTAGGTGAATTAGTAAATCATGTTACCAATCATTGCAACCAAATTCCTTCAAAGAAACCGCTTTCTATGAAAGAACGAAACAAGTATAATAATAAATAGAGGATGAAAGGAGGATGAAGTGCGCGATGTCATACATTTATGAGAATGAACGAAAAATAGGAAAAATTAACATTCAATGTTTTAATTTTACTTGTGAAACATCTTTAACAAGTTTTAACATTTATATAATGATCTCTCACTAAATTATATAAATGATTCCAAGACCCAAATATGTTAGTTATTTAGACCATATTAATACTCATCTTATGATATTAAAATAACAAATTAGTTAAAAATGGTCTAAATCTACATGCATGCAAAAGAAATAAATAAAGGATGGTTTTAAACCATCTTAAGACAAAAGTTCCTTACATTGGTATAAGGCAAATATGGGCACTACAAAGGTCTCCTACCTTTATAGTTCTTGAGCTATTCAACTTTAGATGATCCTCCAAGAGCACCAATTACCAATATAGGTAATCTCCTTTGGTGGCACCCAAGATTAACCCAAAAATTACTAGAATTACTAACTAGATAATTGTAGTAATAACCTTGTAATATGTAATATTATTACACTAATAATATTATATAATGAATATTATTATTTGTGAGTTATATTTGATTTTATGATCAACAAATTGATCAAGCTATGATGAAGAAGATGAAGAAAAAAAGAACACTTTTTTCTCTTCAAATGAACCGGCCAAGACTTCAATTTTTAAGAGAATTTTTTTGTTCTCATAAAAAACCATCACATGCAATCTCTAAGAATGTAGTATATATATGTAGAGCAAATGTAAAGAAATCACATACAAATGCACATGGTTTGGTTGACTAATATGACCAAAACACATGTGCTGTTTTCTATACATGAATCGGTTATATTAGTAGGATTTGGGTCCTATTTTGACTTTCGACATTTGTCCCACAAATGCTTATAAGTCTTATATTTAATTATCTTATATAATTAAACATTAACTTGATCATTTAACACTTAACCAATACAAATTAACCACTAATGACTACTTAACTATTAAGTAATCATGAGACCATTTTATCAACATACAATGTGTCAATACTACCCTATTTAGCTAATTTTACAACCTCTTGTAAATTAAATAGCTAATAACCTTCACCTCAAAACTTATATACACAACACATATTAATTAACTATTAATTAATAAATTTATTAATTAATTATCAAATAATTAAATAATAAATCCTCTTGGCCCGAGTTCATAACTCGTCATCAAATAATATACTCACATGACTTGTTAAAAGTCAATTAATACAAGGATTTAATTAATTTGTATCACATACAAATAATTACGTTTTCTATTTGGGCATCATCCTATAGGCGTGACCTAAAGGGATCAGCTGATCACCGCCGTCACACGACAGTAATGTCAAACTCTAGTCAGCCAATCAATAACGATTAACGATGACCAGCTGACAAATAAATAAATAAATCCCTGATATTCCTTTTACGAGATTTAATATGTAAACGCACTCATTGTGGAGGACACTACTCCAACAATCACCCACTTGTCTGACACAAGTGTGCGTTACCAATTCTCTTTACCAATAATATCTCCCACTCAATGCAAGATGTCTTTCAGGTCGTTCTTTCACGTGATCATATCATAAAGTGGTTTCCTCGATCAGGAGAATGACTGTCTGACCGGATAATCTACTATAGATATCATCCGAGCGTGGCCACGCATTCACAGTCATCTCTCCTCGAGTGGCCTTGAGATAAAATATGACTTATAAGGACAATCCTGTTGACCTATTTTATTCATTCGATACAGACCACAATGACCCAGAAAATGTTCATCGGCCTCCTTTTACGGTGCGACCTAGAACAAAAACCAAAGCCACCGGAAAACCTTACCAACTCAGACAAATAGTCACCGGTCTAAAGAATTGACTTGAAGGAATAATTAGAAGTCCTCGCCACGACCTAACAACAAAAGGACCCTATAAACGGTCACTGTCCGACAAATTGTCTCACAATATGCCTATGTAATCGACCAGTCATCACTATGACCATATGACAGTCGAACCTGTCATCTACCGCCTTACAATCTAGTCACTCTGAGACGTCACCTCATTAAGTAACTAGGGACAAAATACATTGTTAATCCAGTTCACTTAATAGGGTTCGACATTGTCTTTACAACCTATTTGGAGAAAACAAAGTATATAAATTCAGACATAAAACTGAATATAACGATAAATGCAACTTATCACATATGAAATAATAAATACAATATTTGATTATTACATATTAAATAGTTTACAACAGTTCTGGCATTCGTCTCAACCCCATCGAAACTACATGACTATCATGTTTAGCTTGAGACAATGGCTTGGTTAAAGGATCAGCGATGTTGTCAGCTGTCCCAACCTTACTAACTGTAATTTCTTTCCTTTCGATTAAATCTCTAATTACATGAAATTTCCTAAGTACATGTCTAGACTTGTTACTAGACTTAGGCTCTTTTGCTTGAAAAATAGCCCCACTGTTATCACAATACAAAGTGATAGGATCCTCGGCGGTCGGAATTACTCTCAGTCCCTCTAAAAATTGCCTAATCCAAACAAATTTTCTTTTTGCAGCCTTCGAGGCGCAATGTACTCAACTTCCGTTGTAGAATCAGAGTCACACACTCTTTGAAACTTCTCCAAAGAAACCGCTCCTCCGTTCAACAAAAAGACAAAACCAGCCTGGGATTTCAAATCATCCCTATCGGTTTGGAAACTGGCATCCGTATAACCTCTTATACGTAATTCAGATTCTCCTCCAAACACTAAGAATGAATCTTTAGTCATTCTCAAGTACTTCAGAATATTCTTGACGGCTATCCAAAGTGACTCTCACCGGAGTTTTCTGAAAACGACTCGTCATACTCAAAGCATACGAGACGTCATGACGAGAACACATCATAGCATACATGATCGATCCAACAAATGAAGCATAGGGAATCGATTTCATGCGTTCAATATCCTTAGGTTCAGTAGGACAATGTGACTTACTCAAAGTGATCCCACTACCCATAGGTAGAAAACCTCTCTTGGAGTTTTTCATATTGAATCGGTCAAGAATCTTATCGATATAGGCTTCTTGACTCAATGCTAATATCCTTTTGGGTCTATCTCTATAGATCCGGATACCCAAGATGCGCTGAGCTTCTCCCAAATCTTTCATTTGGAAGTGATTTCCCAACCACTTCTTAACGGCAAGCATATCAACATCATTCCCAATGAGTAATATGTCGTCCACATAAAGAAGTAAGAAAACAACTTTACTCCCACTAAACTTCATGTATAAACATGGTTCCTCAACACTTCGAGTAAAACCATTTTGTTTAATAACATGATCAAAACGATGATTCCAACTCCTTGACGCTTGCTTAAGACCATAAATGGATCTCTTAAGTTTGCATACTTTGTTAGGATTTTTAGCATCCACAAAACCCTCAGGTTGTGTCATGAACACTTCCTCTTCTAGAAACCCGTTCAGGAAAGCGGTTTTGACATCCATTTGCCATATCTCATAATCATGAAATGCAGCAATCGCTAACATTATCCGAACAGATCTAAGCATAGCAACTGGTGCAAAAGTTTCATCATAGTGTAAACCATGAACCTGAGTGAAACCTTTTGCAACCAATCTAGCTTTGTAGACATCTTTATGTCCATCCATGCCGATTTTTATCTTGAATATCCACTTACACTGAAGAGGTCGAACATCTTTATGTAAGTCAACCAGGTCCCATACCTGATTATCGTACATGGAATCCATTTCGGATTGCATGGCCTCGAGCCATAGCTTAGAGTCAGAACTTATAATAGCTGCTTTATAGGTCTTAGGTTCATCACTTTCTAAAAGTAAAACCTCATAGTCACCATCTTCCTCGATAATACCAAGGTATCTATCAGGTTGGCGACTAACCCTTTCTGACCTCCTAGGTTCAGAAGGTACAATAACTGATTCCAACGTAGAAGGAACATCTTCCTGTATGTCATATCAGTTTGTGGCTCTTGAACTTCGTCAAGTTCAAATTTTCTCCCACTCTGTCTTCTAGAAATAAACACTTTTTCTAGAAAGACAGCTTCACGAGCCACAAACACTTTGTTCTCGTTACTATTGTAGAAGTAATATCCACAAGTTTCCTTAGGGTAGCCTACAAAAATGCACTTTTCAGAACGAGGTGCAAGCTTATCGTCAGACTTACACTTGACATAAGCATCACAACCCCATACTTTTGTGTATCGCAGATTCGGGACTTTCCCTTTCCATATCTCATATGGAGTTTTGTCAGTTGTTTTAGTGGGACTTTTATTAAGTGATTGTACAACAGATAAAATGGCAAAACCCCAGAATGACTTAGGTAATTTTGTTCGACTCATCATCGATCGAACCATATCTAATAAAGTTCGATTCCTCCTTTCAGCCACACCATTTAATTGAGGTGTGCCAGGAGGAGTTAACTGAGATACAATACCACAGTCTTTAAGGTGATCTCTAAAATCATTGCTTAAATATTCCCCACTACGATCTTTATCGTAATGTTTTAATCTTCTTATTTAATTGGTTTTCTACTTCATTCTGAAACTCTTTGAATATATCAAAAGCTTCACTTTTATACCTCATTAAGTAGATATACCCATATCTACTCATGTCATCGGTAAAAGTAATGAAATAGTCATAATTACCTCTAGCAGTGACTGTCATTGGACCACACACATCAGTGTGTATTAAACCCAATAACTCACTAGCTCGAGATCCTTTTCCTAGAAAAGGTGAATGAGTCATCTTGCCAAGAAGACAAGATTCGCATGTACCAAATGATTCGAAATCAAAAGGTTTAATTATACCAGTCGACACTAGTCTTTTAATGCGTTTCTCGTTGATGTGTCCTAATCTACAATGCCATAAATAAGATAGATCAGGATCACCTGTTTTGAGTCTTTTATTATCTAAATGATAAACATCGTTGCAAGTATCTAGAATATAAATACCATTGATTGAAATAGCTTGACTATATACAATCCCATTAAGGGAAAAAGTACAACACTTGCCTTTAATTACAAAGGAAAACCCTTCTGTGTCTAACACAGATACATATATTATATTCCTAGATAGAGTTGGTACAAAATAACAATTATTAAGATGCAACTCCAAACCCGAAGCTAAACTGAGTACATAAGTTCCTACAGAGACGGCAGCTACTTTAGACCCGTTTCCCATTCGGAGATCAACATCACCCTTGTTTAGCTTTTTTATGCTTTTTAGGCCCTGCAAATGATTGCACAAGTGAGAACCACAACCAGTATCTAATACCCAAGTTGTATTTGAAGCATAATTTATGTCTATCATAAAAGATTCAGTTAAGAAATTACATGTCGGCTTCACAATGCCAGCTTTTATGTTATCCAGGTACTTTGTGCAAGTACGTCTCCAATGTCCCTTGTTATTACAATAATTACAAGTATCTTTAAGAGGATTACCCTTTATGGATTTTGGCTTGGTAGAGCAATTCGCAATTGCTTTACCTTTGCCCTCCACCTGAACGGGCTTCTTACCTGCGTTCCTCTTAAACTGCTTCTTCCCCTTCACGTTAATTGAAAGCACATCTTTCCTCGTACTCCCACTCAATCCCATGTCCTTCTCTGCTTGCACAAGCAGAGAATGGAGCTCATGTAAACTCTTTCTCATGTTTGTCATGTTGTAATTTACCTTAAATTGGGTAAATCCCTTGACATGCGAGAGAGAGTGGAGCACTCGGTCCACCACAAGTTTGTCGGGGATCTTGCATCCCAACCCCTCTAAAGTTTCCCCGTACTCAATCATTTTAAGTACGTGTGAACTTACAGGTTGACCATCTTTGAGGTTAGCCTCAAAGAAACGAACAAATGTGTCATACTCGAATTATTCTCGGGGCTTGAGAAAACATAGTTGAAAGCCTCGAGAATACTTCATGTGCATCACGAAACTTGACACATTGCCTTTGTAAAGCAGGATCCATTGAAAAAATCAAAACATTTTTAACAGCAGCGGATTCCTTTTGATAATTTGTAAAAGCCTCCCTTACATCGGCAGTGGCCCTAGTACTAGGCGAAGGGGGAGAGGGATCGACAAGGTAGCATAATTTGCCATCACCTGCGGCAGCTAATCGAAGTTGTTCTTCCCAATCTTTAAAATTACTACCGTCGGCTTTTAATACATATTTGTCCATAAAAGAACGTAGCCATGAATCTCTAGCTATGGTGGCGGTATCACTAGTAGAAGCCATCGTGATTACCACAAAGGAAATAAAGGAAAGATTAACATTTATCGTCTAGAAATATTTAACTTGTGAAACTATTTAACAAGTTCCCATTTATATAATGATCTCCCACTGAATTATATAAATGATTCCAAGATCCAATTTTATATAAACACGGGCACGGTGGACCGATTCAACCTATATTTATATAAATTTGGTGAGTCAACAACTTTGACTAATTCTACTAATAGAACTCTTGGTTGCCAGATTTTCTTAAAATCTATCTTTTAGCCCCAGAATAAATATGGGCACGGTGGACCGATTTAACCCATATTTATCCCGTTGAGTCCAACCAATTTTCACGCGTAATAACTTTTATTACCCTACTTACCCAACGTAAAAAGAGTGTACCTCGGTGATCCGAACCTACCTCTAATGAAGAAGGGATTCATAGGTGCTATTATTTGGTAAGGCTTAATCTCAATTTTAAACAAATGTGAGAGATCTTATCAATTTAATTGTCTATCACTTTTAAGTGAACTAAATTGGTGAATGCTAGACAATTAAATCGATAACAACAAAAATAAAACATGTAGTGACGATTTGGCATGAATGCATAAAAGAATTAAAACAAACAAGTCCTAATATGGCCACCTAGTTAATCTAATTAACTAAAATTATTACACTTCGGAAACCAACTCCTTGGTCCCTTGAGTCTTCATAAATTGGCCTTCTTCTTTAGGATTTCGGAACGCCTTTCCGAAAACACCGTCTTCATGAAAATTCCGTCTTTAGAAGCTTCATCTAATTACTAATAATTAAATTACATAACAATACCCTATTATACAATTTGTAATAAAATTAAAATACAACTATTAATTAATTACAAATTAGGCGATGCGAAATCGCAATAAATTACAAAACAAGTCGATATTCCCTTACATTTCGGGAAATACCAACTTCTACCTATGGCCATATTAGGAAAAATTACATAATTATAATCCTAAAAACCATTCATCTAAATGAATAATAAAATGCATTATGGGAAAATGACATGCCAAATCGTCTAACTTACCAACAACGATCATTTGAGCTTGCCTTGACGGAATTTTTACCAATAAAAATTCATAATCATTTCTTAAAACAATTTTAAGACTTACTCATCATAATAGTCTGGTCTAATATCAAAATAATCATTCTCAACAATTATCTTGAATTTATATGGGAATTAAAACACAATTGTGACAAAAATGATATAATAATTCACAATTATCATATAAAATTCCATTTAATATAAAAATTTATGGAAAAATAAATTTCAAAACCATGAACATTCTGGTCTTACACCCAAAATGCCATGCAAGTGAAAATTGTTGTTTTTAAAATTTATTTAAAGCGATTTCACAATTTAATCGGTAAAGTGATAGATTTTACGATTTAATTCTAAATCAAACCATAAAAAAAATGAAACGACTTAAAATAAAATTTTGTACATTTTGGAACAATTTCCAGGAGCTAAAAATTCAGAAATTTCGAGCCCTAAAGTTAAATCAATATTTATTAACAAAATAACCATTATTTACCCATTTTTATCAAATAAAAATTAATAAACAACCTAAATTAATCACATTAATTTATAGTATCTACTTATCTCATAAATAGAACATGCATGTGGTTATTTCTAAATAAACATGCATAAAATTAACATGCAACACAATTTAATTAACTCTTAATTAATTTTAATGCATTTTTACTCAATTTTATGCCAATTTAAGTAATAAAAAATGGAAAAATTTAACAAAAATCAAATTTTCGTCCCATATCATCCTAAGACCAGATTATTTACATGCAAGACTATATTATGTGATAAAACGAATTTTAGTAACATAATATCAATTTTATTAATTTATCTCATAAATTGCTAAAATCGTCTTAAGACAACATGCATGTATTTAACAATGCTCTGATACCACTTGTTAGTTATTTAGACCATATTAATACTCATCTTATGATATTAAAATAACAAATTAGTTAAAAATGGTCTAAATCTACATGCATGCAAAAGAAATGAATAAAGGATGGTTTTAAACCATCTTAAGACAAAAGTTCATTACATTGCTATAAGGCAAATATGGGCACTACAAAGGTCTCCTACCTTTATAGTTCTTGAGCTATTCAACTTTACATGATCCTCCAAGAACACCAATTACCAATATAGGTAATCTCCTTTGGTGGCACCCAAGATTAACCCAAAAATTACTAGAATTACTAACTAGATAATTGTAGTAATAACCTTGTAATATGTAATATTATTACACTAATAATATTATATAATGAATATTATTATTTGTGAGTTATATTTGATTTTATGATCAACAAATTGATCAAGCTATGATGAAGAAGATGAACAAAAAAAGAACACTTTTTCCTCTTCAAATGAACCGGCCAAGACTTCAATTTTTAAGAGAATTTTTTTGTTCTCATCAAAAACCATCACATGCAATCTCTAAGAATGTAGTATATATATGTAAAGCAAATGTAAAGAAATCACATACAAATCCACATGGTTTGGTTGACTAATATGACCAAAACACATGTGATGTTTTCTATACATGAATCGGTTATATTAGTAGGATTTGGGTCCTATTTTGACTTTCGACATTTGTCCCACAAATGCTTATAAGTCTTATATTTAATTATCTTATATAATTAAACATTAACTTGATCATTTAACACTTAAACAATACAAATTAACCACTAATGACTACTTAACTATTAAGTAATCATGAGACCATTTTATCAACATACAATGTGTCAATACTACCCTATTTAGCTAATTTTACAACCTCTTGTAAATTAAATAGCTAATAACCTTCACCTCAAAACTTATATACACAACTCATATTAATTAACTATTAATTAATAAATTTATTAATTAATTATCAAATAATTAAATAATAAATCCTCTTGGCCCGAGTTCGTAACTCGTCATCAAATAATATACTCACATGACCTGTTAAAAGTCAATTAATACAAGGATTTAATTAATTTGTATCACATACAAATAATTACGTTTTCTATTTGGGCATCATCCTATAGGTGTGACCTAAAGGGATCACCGATCACCACCGACACACGACAAGAATAATGTCAAACTCTAGTCAGCCAATCATTACCGATTAACGATGACCAGCTGACAAATAAATAAATAAATCCCTGATATTCCTTTTACGAGATTTAATATGTAAACGCACTCATTGTGGAGGACACTACTCCAACAAAATATTAAACAAAATTGAGTATCGCTTGGGCGAAACATCCCATAATTGTGTAAATTCGGTAAGTCACGTTGACTAATTCTACCTCTAGAACTCTTGGTCGACGAATTTCCTTAAATCCATCTACTAGCCCCGGAACACAAGACCTTCTTATATCCCGTTGAGTCCAACCAATTTTGGCGTGTGATAACCGCTTACCACCCTACTTAAGGTAAAAAGAGAACACCCCGCTTGGGCGAGCGTGGCTCTAATGAACAAGTGATTCATAGGTGTTACTAATTGGTAAGGCTAATCTCAATTTTAGTTATGTGAGAGATCTTGTCAATTTAGTCATAAATTCCCTATAAGTGAACTAAGTCGGTGAATGTAAATGACGTGAATTGAGAATCGCGAAGATAAAATGCATGTGAATGGCGATTTTGGCATGCGAGAGAATAAAACAAGCAAACAAGTAAGCATATGAATAAATCCTAGTATGGCCACCTAGTTAATAAAAACTAGTCTATTACATTTCGGAAACCAACTCCTTGGTCCCTTGCCTCTTCATTCCAAAAGTGGCTTCTTCTTGTGGGATTTGGAACACTTTCCAAAATAGACTTCGTCTCGATGTAATCCGTCTTTTGGAAACGCCGGTAAAAATAACTATTACAAATAAATTACATAGCTATTCCTATTACCCATTTATTAATAAAATAAATAAAACTATTAATTAATTACAAACGATACGAGATCGTATTTAATTACAAACAAATCGATATTCCCATTTATTTCGGGCAATAACGATTAAAATAAACTAGGCCATACTAGGTAGAACAAGATAAATACTTTAAATAAATGTCAATAATTCATTCAACTTAAATAAATATGCTTAAAATGCTGTAAAATGATGCCAAAATTGCGCTACCCATCAATCGTTGGTTTCCATCTCGGTGTTTGTGGATTTAATCGATTTTTAACATGTAAAAATCAATAATCAACTCTTACATCTCATTTAAGTCCAAACTAATTGTCCAAACTGTTTTGGACCTCAAAATTAGTCCTCACTAATTTTATGATGAATAATTAGTTTGATTTGGTGACATTTTGCTAATTTAATCGGTAAAATCATAATTTTTAAGTAAAAATTCAAAATAATTGAAACATTATCCAAAATATTGAAACAAAAATTTTGAGTATTCTGGAACACCCCCAAGAATACCAAAATGTCAGAAATATTGCCCCAAAAATTCGGATAAAATTTATGAAGAAAAAGATCGATATTCATCGGTTTTTAACCACTAAAACCAATAAACATCAAAAACAAGGAGAAATCACATTTTAAATTTCACTTTTATCTTTTAAATAATATTTTTAAATGTACATAAATTTATCAAGGGCAGAATCAATTGTTTCAAAATTATGATTAATTTATTTCACTTTTATCGACTTTTATCTCATAAAATCAATAAACATGCAAAAAATCCAAACCAACCTTCAACCTTTTGCATAAAATCAGTAGAAAACATGCATGAAATACCATAAACATTCCATGCCTGAATCATCATTTAACTATTTTTAGTCAATTTATAACTAAAATACGGCATTTTGACTCAGTTTTCTACCAAAAATCATTAAAAATAGCAAAACTACTTCCTAAGTCACCGAACTTTACCACAAATCTTTTTATATTAGTAGGTATGCATGTCCCAAAAATTTCGTGCTAAAACCTCTTCTAACACAATTTTTGAGTTTTTATAAATTAACTCATAATTTATTAATATGCTTAAAATAAACATGCAAATTACAAGCCTAAGCTCCGATACCACTTGAAAGATCATAGATCTGAATTAGACACTCTAATTAAATGTCAAATTATCTCATAACTTGAGTTTATGTGATCTATGTAACATGCATGCAATATAAAAGCATATTAAAATAAAAGAATAGGAAAACAATTTTCCTTACATTGAAAAATGGTAGTATTTGGGCACAACCAAGATCACTCGTCTTGGTTGTTCTTGAGATTAAAATAAATGACAAGATCCTCCATTTTCAAGTGTCCAAAATAGAACACCTCCTTTCTAAGCACCCAAGAACTTACCCAACAACCTTACTAATATTAACTAGATATTAGTAAGATTACCCTTGATAATATGTAAATATTACTAACAATCTTAGTAATAATTATTTTAATTACTAACAAGCTTAGTAAGTGTTCTTATTAATTTTTAGAGAGATGTACACACTTATTATTCACCACATGCAAAAGATAAGTGAAGTAGTGTCCAAAATGAACAACAATTTTGGAGTATATGTTGAGGAAGTGGCGGGTGGAGTAGGGAATTGGTGGAGTGTAGAAATTGTCTTATTTTTATGTTCAATTACATATCATATGCAAAAGACATAAGATAACTTGTGGAAGAATAAATAAAGTGTAACGATTATGTTTGTAATCATCCACTACACTCCATTTCCTCGATCTGGAGAATAACTGATTGACCGGAATTTTCTACCATAGAAACCTTCCGAGCGTGGCCACGCATTTCCAGTTCATTACTCCTCGAGTGGCCCTGAGATATTATTTTAACCCTGACAAGGGGTTGGACAATTTCTATCGCACTATTCCCTTCGACTAGCCACAGCCATCATAACCCAAAATATGCCCATTTGACCCCATTTACGAAGGTCGTAGTAACACAAATCAAAGTTAATCTGAAACCGTGCCACCTTAGGCGAACAGTCTTTAGTGAAAAGAATCGACTCATTAGAATACTATAGTAGCTCTCGCCACGACCAGGCTATATAAATTTGCCAGAACTCTATAAGCGGTTATAAGGCCCGACAAAGTGTTCCTTGTCACGACTAGTCATCTCATATGACTCTATGGCATTTGAACTTGCCATCAATCGCATCACACTCTAGTCACTTCGAGACGTCACCTCATACAAGTGACTATGCGCGAATACCATGTTAATCGGGGTTCACTTTAACGGGGTTCAATATTGTCTCTACAACCCGTTTGGATGTAACAAAGTATAAAAGGAGTTTTCAGATTTTAAAAAATCGAACGATAAATGTGATTATCATATGAGTAGTCAATACTTGATTACTACTTCATATTCTATAATCCAGTTTGATCTTGAATGTAGTTGTTCATCTCAATTCAATTGAAATGACATGACTCATCATGTTAAGCCTATGAGAAGGCTTTGGTTAGTAGGTTTTATCAACTTCTTGTACCTTACTCAACCTTACTACATACTCGTTTTCCTTTGTAATGTATACATTTGCATTACAAAACTTTCTGAGTACGTGTCGAGATCCAATCAAGACATAGGCCTTCTAGCCTTAGAATAGCTCCCACTGTTTTCACAGTGTGCAGGACTCATCCTTCTTGCACATCCCATGATTGCAAGTGTACTCAATTTCCGTTGTAAATATTTCTCATTGTTCTTTATTGTCTAGAACGATTCTAGAAAATCTATTTCTTAAATAACATAGCCACAATGGTATCTTAACCATCCTAATGTGTTTTTATTATGATTTTGTCGGAAACCATGCACAATCTCATTTGTCGATTGTCATTTGTGTAACACCCTTACACAAAATTGCATCAAAAAACACTTTGCATTACATCCTTAATGCTTCTGCAAGCACTTAAGGGTAATCTTTATGACTTACTTGGTAACTATTACTTAAATTCGATTTGAAACAATTCATCATACTCAAAGTATATGAAGTGTTATACATCATTTCCTATTTAATTGATTCGGCAGCGGAAGCAGATGGAATCAATCAAATATGTTCAATTCGATTGAACTAGTCATGAATCTTATCAATATAAGAATTCTTAAATGATGCTAATATCATGTAGATTTATATCCATAAATCTGGATATTAAATATGTATTATATATCTCCAAGTCTTAAATCATTCCCAACGATCAATATGTCATCCACATATAAGACTAATTACATTTACCGTAACTCCCACTAAACTTCATGTATAAACACAACTTCTCAACCTATTGAGAAAAGTTTTATCACATGATCAAAACATTGATTCCAACTCATTGATGTCCTACTTAAGACCCTCTCTTAAGTTTCACATTATCTTAGGATGGCAACTGTTCCGGGTGTAATTCCAGAGCAGTTATAAGTTACCACCCGTGCTTGTAGAATGACGTCTTTGGTTGAATCCTCCTTGCGGTCTCCTGAAACAATGAACAAACTGAGGGCTCGGCTTTGGGCCGAGCGAACTCACTCCGACGCTCAAGTCAGTAACTTAGAGAGGTAAGTTGTTGTTACTTGGCAAAGTACGTATTGTAGAGAGATAAAGAAGATATTACCAGGTGAATAGTGATTCTTAGGTTAAACTGTGGATCCTCTACTCAATGAGAGTAGAGGAGTATTTATAGACTTTCACCTTTTGTCACGTAGTGGCCAAGTGGCCAAGTGGCTAGCAGGTGGAAAGACTGATCTACCCCTCGGCCGAGGGACCTATGGCAGGCCGGCAGGCCCTGTTGACTCGCCGCCGAGGGGTCTTGGGTATGAGTTCGCGGATGTGTGCCCTGGCTGGCTGGTTGCCCCGGCCGGGACCCATCTGACAGGCCGACAGGCCTCGTCGGTTAGGCTGTCTAAGCCGTTGACTTGCTGTGGATATCTTTGACCTTGCTCAATATGTTGACTGGTCAGCGGGTGCAAAATATGCCCCATCAATTTGCCCCCAGCGTAGTCTATGCCGTGGTATGGGCTCCGTTGTACCGATGTATGTTGAGCGTATATTCTGCGCAAGACAAAATTCCTGCCCCGGCTTCTTCTGCCTTGGTGTGGCCCTGCTTAGGCCGTACTATATCCCCCCTCCACATGGTTGTGTATTGGACATCCGATGTGGAAAAGGCAATGACGCTGGCTGAGACCGGGGTGGAGAGTGCCGGTTGTTTCTGATTGCCCCCTGGCCGGTACTTTCTGGCTTGGTTGATCATGTGGCCGGCGGAGAAATGGGTACTTAGGAATTTGTTGGGGAAGATGAACAGGCAGAGAGATATGAAGGGGCATGTTGAAGACGCTTGGTTACTGTTGCATTGATTGACATTCAACTGTTGCAACGATTGACATTCCGTGGCTGCATGTTCGACACGTGTCTGTTTGTTGATTGGCTGACGTTTCATGGGCTGTGCCCTGATTGGTCCCTCTTCATGGGCTTTCCTCTATAAATAGGGTACTTAGTCCCTGAAATTGGCCACCAATTTCATTTTCTCAAAAATTTTCTTCTTTCTAGCCCTTGTGATGAAACCTCTCTCTAGCTTTCAGAATCATCACTCCGGCGTGGCATTTTCTTCAAGGTAAACAAATAAATTTTCTCTTTTTAACTCAAGTTTTGCTGTAACATGTCTTCTGCTGGTGCTGGACCTAGTAAGCCTGCGCCGGGGGGTTCCCCGTCGCGTCTTGATGAGGAGGAGATACTAAATGCCATCCCGATAAGGTTTGGGGGCCCTAGGTCTCCGTCTCCTGAGGTGGATCCAAAAGCTCCGGAGGGTTGGGAGGATGATGATGTTGATGATGATTGTGAGGAAGGGATTCCTTCTGGTGAAGAGAGGCCGCATATCCTGGATCACGGCGAGGCTTGCATGACTGGTCCTGACCGTGCCTGGACCAATAAATTCGCTAGTTGTTCCGGTGGAACTCTGTTCGAGGGTCACTTCTACTTCGGTGAGGGGTACAAAATTGTTATCCCTGGGAAGGGTCAGGCGGTCTGTTGCCCTCCACCGGGTCATATCGACGTATATATCAGGCATCTGGAGTATGGCCTCCGGTTTCCTTTGAATAAATACGTCACGGCCATCATCAAAGCTATGAACGTCGCCGTGGCTCAACTGCATCCGTTGGCCATTAGGACGATAGTTGGCTTCGTGTGGCTCTGTCTTTTCAAGGGGAGGTACCTACGATTAATTTATTCCGCCGCTTCATCATCTTCGGTCATCGACCCCGGTAAGGTGGGGGTGGTACGGCGTGCGAGATGGAGCCGGCGTCCTCTCTGTTGATAAGCTTTCTTCCCGCAAGGACCGGAAGGGGCGGTGGGAGTATGTCGAAGTGCCGGATGACTATCCGCGCCCGGTCCTTCCAAAGACCAAGTCAACTTACGGTGCGAGAGTAAAAGGGAGCGTGAAAATGGGTCTCCCGGAGTAAGCACAAGATGGATGCCGCGGGTTCCTCTTGGTGCCGACGAGGAGCGGGCGATGCACTGTTTGATGCTGAGAAGGGATGGGTGCCCCCGACCCGATTATTCTTCAGGATGAGCCGCTGCCGCGTCGGCCTCATACGGCCCTCAACCAGGGTGAGTAGGGTCGGTGTGAGGCCCATCTTTGCCTATTACGCTCCTGTTTTTAGAGCTTTGCTTTACTTCTTTTATGTAACTCTTGTCTGGTTTCTTGCAGACCGGTTTGGCCAGGATCTGTCGGAGGAGACCTTGAAGAGGTTAGGGCTTGATAAGGACGGGAACGTCGTTGAGCGGCATCCTCAGGCTGACGCGCGTGATCGTAGATTGGCTCCCAACGAACTTATGGACAAGCAGCTGAAGGCTCTGGATCAGGCGGCGGCTCAAGCACGGGTTCTCGGGGGCGTGCCGAAGAGAACATCAAAGGCAAGATCCAGGTCGGCGACGTTGTCGACCCCAACTCCCTCTTCAACCCCAACGGTCCAGAAGGAGCATGTGGAGGTCATCGATGTCTCCGAGGAGATGGTGACCGTTGCGAAAGGCCCTCCTCCTCCAAAGAAGAGAAAAGAGTCAATGCCGGCTTCTCCCGCTGCCGGGGAAAAGAGTGATTCACCCGGTCCCCCAACTAAGAGGGTCCAGACTGGTACGGACCTAACCTGTGGTTCAGACTTAGCTGGTTCATTATGCATTCCCGATGACAGACTCTCTAATGTGTCAATGAATGTTGACATGGATGCGCTGTGTAAATTTTTTGTAGATCCGCCGTCGGCAGCCGCCGTTCTTACTGATCGGCAATTAGAGAAGCCGCCTGAGAAGGCGGGTGATAGGAATGTCACCGTTGACTCCGCACTCCGGTTCCCCCGCCGAGCTTGTGGCGGAGGGGTACAAAAATATCCAAGAGGTCATGGCGAAGTGGACTCAATCGGCCGCTCCTACATTATGGAGCAAGAAGACAGGCCATGGCCCAGTGGCGGGCCTCTCGATCCAACGGCTTAAGCTTGATCTCTCTGCGGCAAAGGGGGAAGCCGGGAAGGCTAAGCTTGACCTCCTAGCCGCTCGAAAGCGTGCGGAGGAAGCCGAGAAGCATTCCGGCCGCCGAGAGGGCCAAAGTCGAGGCTGTTGATGCCACCTCTGCCCAGTTGCTGGAGGAGCGGGACAGGTACAAGGGCGGCTACGACGCCGTTGTTGCCAAAAGGGAAGAATGGAGGGGGATGTATGAGGCTCAGTCGGAGGCACTTGCGGACACTAGGGCTGTTCTTGCCCAAAGGGAGAAAGATATTGAGGTGCTTCAAGATAAGGTCCTCCCTGACTTGTGCGCTCAATTCCGGGATCGGCCGAGGAAGCGACCGGGAGGCAATCAAGAGGCTCATTCCTCAAGACTCCTTCCGTGGGAGAAATTTGAGCAGCTTTTTGGATGAGATGGCCGATGCCGCGGAAAAGGCGGTTGCGGAAAAAGAGGAGGCGGCGAAGGCGGCTCAGATAGCCGAGGCCAAGGCGGCCTATGATGCAAAGGTGAAGGAGGCCGAAAAGAAGGCTGAAAGGCTGAAGGCATGTGGAGATGACAAGCTTTCCTCTGGGCCGGCCACCGAAGTTGACGCTGCTGCTGCCGATGATGGGCGGCATCAAGCGTAGGGAGACGGGCGGTCGTCACCAGACTCACCCGGCGTCTCGGATAGCTTTAGCTGTTCGGGGGCCAACTACTGAGCCTTTCCTCCCTGCCATCTTTTGGCGCTTCAAATATCATGTCTGTAATCTTTTGCTTCTCTTTTCCTTGTTTATGTAAAACTTTGGTAGGTTGCGTTTTGGCTTATCCCTATGGGGACGGCCGTCGTCTGCATTCTTCTCGTTTGTAATTTGTTGTCATTAATGAACGTTTGCTTGTTTTGCCTCTGGCTTGGCCGAGGTCTTTTCTTGTCTTCTTGCGTTATTAGTTGAGCGCTTTTCATTTTTACCTTTGGCTTAGCCGAGGCGTATCTCAACTGTGTTTAACGTCTTTTTCTTGAACATGTTAGCGTATCGATCGTTGTGTCCCCTGTCAGGCCTTCGGTTGGCCGAGGCGACTAGGGGTTACGACGCGACAGCGTATGTTGGCGTATCGATCGTTGTGTCTTCTGCCGGGCCTTCGGTTGGCCGAGGCGACTAGGGGTTACGACGCGACAGCGTATGTTGGCGTATCGATCGTTGTGTCCCCTGTCAGGCCTTCGGTTGGCCGAGGCGACTAGGGGTTACGACGCGACAGCGTATGTTGGCGTATCGACCGTTGTGTCCCTTGCCAGGCCTTCGGCGGGCCGAGGCAACTAGGGGTTACGGCGCGACAGCATTCTTGGGGTGACTGCCCGGCTTTGGCCGGGGCGTCTACCTCGATATGACCGCGGAGGGGATAAACACTTTGATGGAAAAATTGGGTGATCCTTCATTAGATGTAAACATGCGTTGGGGTGCCAACAATTGTTTTGCACACCTCCGCCGCTACACAAAGTATTTCCTGAGATTGTCGGTGTTCCAATGGCTCATCAGAGGCACACCCTCCATGTCGGTCAGCCGGTATGTACCCGGCCTCATTTCCTCAACCACTTTGTAGGGATCCTCTGATGTGACCATAATTGGCGCATATTTAGCCCCCGAATTACCATTGTTTTCCATGCTTTTTAGTGCCTATTTGGGTCATTTCTTATCTTTAGTTCTTTGTTTTGCATATCCTTTGAGATTTTGATCCCTTGGTAGGAAAGGAGTAAGAATCTTGCATTTTCATGGCAAAACAAGGCTAAATTGATCGTATTCAATGACCAAGCATCAAGGAGAGACAAGACTAGAAGGCCTTTGTACATAGCATAGTAGAAGAGCATTGTTGAGAAAGGATCCTTGAGTCCCCAAGGAAATCCCCAAGGAATTCATGAAGAAAAGGGAAGAAAAGAAGAAGAAAAGCTGCTGCCAGACAATCCGAACGGATTGTACACAATCCGTCCGTCCGCCCTCGCCAATCCGAGCGTCCCTCAAAGGAATCCGCTCGGATTCCACCTCGCCAATCCGAGCGTCTTGACCAAGAATCCGCTCGGATTCTCCAGCCCAGATCCGGCCGTCCCGACTCCCATCCGCACGGATTTCAGTATAGCACGTTTTCGTTCTTCAAGCCGCGATAAGAGAAGCCCTTCTCTCGGAGAATACCGGAGTCTCCTTGCTCAACTTAAAAAGTGTAATTACTAGTTTAGCCCTTAGTTAACCCTAATGCATCCTCCCTAATTTTCACTATAAATACCCCATTAGTCTAATTAGAGGAGCATGTTCTTCTTATCAATATTTAGAGTAGTTAATATCAATCAAATCTCTCTTCAATATTGTAATCAACTATTAATCAAGTTTTAATCCAAGTTTTAGTTCTTTAATCTCTCTCTTGTTCTTCATTTATTTTGGGTAATTAGAAGATTATTGGGTTTATTGGGAGATTGACAACCTTCCATCAATCATCAAGTTCTTCTATTATTCTTTGCATCTTTATTATTGGAATCATTAGTAGGTATAATCTCTTAATCCCTTTTTAATTATTGCTAATTACTTTCATTTATTCATCATGTTTCATTATGTTAGTATGATTGACAACCTTTCTAGCATGATCAATATGATAATGAGTGAGTAGTCTCTTAGCTAGGGTTTAATGGGTGATTAGGGGAAACCAACATGGGGAATGATTCATGCTTAAATTAATATGCTTTCATATCTTATTTGCTTGCTTGTTTTGATCTTAATACATGCACATGTTATATTTGATGAAATGCTAAGCCTATGAATCCTTGCATTTACTATCATCTTCTATCCTTTCAACTTGACTTGTAAGACATAACCCAACTCGAGTCTTGTTAGACCATGCATGTGTTGAGTAGGAAAGATTAAGTCGACTTGTAGGTGTTGTACAATCTAATCGATTCGGCTCCGGGACCCAAACTTTCCTAGGATTGTAAGATATAACCCAACTCAATCCATCACAACAACAATTGCTTGCTTATAATTTGAGAACATGTTTGTATGATCATATCCCATGAATCCCCTATGAACCCATGACACCCTAGTGCCTTTAATCAATTGTTTACACCCCTTATTTTATTTACCTTGTTAGTTTATTTTCATTTCTATCTTAGTTTAGTAACCTTCTACATCAACCCAATTTGTGACACCCCTTAGACACCGCTAGTTACAATAGAATCTTCATTTCAATACCCGTCCCTTGGGATCCGACCTTTACTTGCCTCTTTACTAATTGTAGAGTTGTTTGTGAAGTATAAATTGTGTTTTGTATCGACCATTGACCAACGACCACATATGTTTAATTGTGAACACCAAATGGGTCCGATCAAAAATGGCGCCGTTGCCGGGGACGGTGTTTAATTGATTTAAGATTTCTTTTATTGTTATTAGTTGTGTCTTTTTCACCTTGGGGAAGTAAAACTCCTCAAGGTTTGTTCTAATTGTTTTCTAGTTGTTTGATATTTTGCATTTCTAGAAGGTTACAAAGAGATTTGTTACCTTTTGACCGTGAAATCGAAAGAACCTTGACGAATAATAGGAGACTTGTTAGGAGGAATTTGGGAGGTGTTGGTGAAGTTGTTCAACCCACTAGTGAGTTTGTCAATCCTTTCGCAATAGAAGGAGAAGAGAACCCATTTAACAATACCACACAAAATCCACCTACAATGCCTAAATTCTCGTCACACTCTATACCCACCGAGGAGGATTTACCAAATGGTACTCCTACACCGCAACATCTCACCGGTAACTTTATTGCCAAGTCCGCCTTCATCCAACTAGTTGAGAGGAGCCAATTCGGGGGAATGCCTAGTGAGGACCCTCATTCTCATATGGAAACCTTTTGCGATTATTGTGAAGCTATCTCTCAAACGGGCGTGACTCAAGACCAAATAAGATGGGTCTTATTTCCTTTTTCGTTAATCGGCACCGCAAAGCAATGGTTGAAGGGCCTTGATAAGGCCACCCTTGGAATAGATTCTTGGAAGAAGTTAGCTCTAGCTTTCTACAAAAAATTCTACCCACCGGAAAAGACTAACATGCTAAGAGCTCAAATTACGGGTTTTAAGCAAAGGGATGAAGAATCTTTGTATGAAGCTTGGGAGCGGTTCAAAGGTATTTGTCGCTCATGTCCTCACCATGGACTTAGCGAATGGTTTTTAGTGCAACAATTTTGGAATGGTTTATATGAAGATTCAAGGAACATTCTCAATATGGGATCAAATGGAATGTTCACCGAAGTTGATGACAATCAAACATGGAACAAGATTGAGGAAATGGCGGTCCATAATTCACAATATAGTAGACCTCGCAAGGCTACTAGAGGAGGAAAGTATGAAGTGGACACCGTTACTCAATTGGGTGCTCAACTTAGTGCTCACATTGACACAATCAACTTGAAGTTTGAACAAGCTATTGCTAGGCTTGAGGAAAACTCAAAATCATCAAAGCATCATGTCAATGCCATGACGGCATCCTCATCAATCCCAAGCGGGATATGTGAGAATTGTGGAACCTTGGGTCATGACTCAAGTGAATGTAGGGGAACAACCGAACAAGTTAATGCTTTCCAAGCTTACAAAAGTGGTACCCCTTATTCAAATTTTTACAATGAAAACACCAAGTTCCATCCAAATCTCTCATACAAAAGCCAAAATGTTCAAAACCCTCAAACAACATACACTCCACCACCCATGAGAAATCAAAATCAAAGACCCTTTTTCAATCAAAACCAAGGCTACCAAAATCAAAATCCATACAATCACCAAAATGACCAAGGTTTTGATGTCCAAAAAGCGGTCCTCCAAATGCAAAAGAATCAACAAGAATTTTTCACCCAAATGCAAAAAGATAGCCAAGCAAAAGACACCACCATCAACAACATTCTAGCTCACACCAAGATGTTGGAAACACAATTGACCCAACTAGCATCTTCAAGCTCACAAAGACAAAAGGGGCAATTACCACCTCAAGGTAATCCCCCTAGACATGAAACGGTTAGTGCCATTCACTTGAGAAGTGGTACAAGATATGAAGCACCGAAGGAGCAAGTTGAGAATGAAGTTGTGAGAGCTAGTGAGAATGAAGTTGTGGTGCAAGGTCCCAAAGAAAGGGAATCATCAAAAGAAGAAAGTTCAAAGAAAAATGAAGACAAAGCCAAAGAGAAGGAGCCCATTGTGGTTAGACTTCCTTTTCCAAGTCGTCAAGCCAAGCCCAAATTTGATGATCAACTTGGAAAGTTCATGGAAATTGTGAAGAACCTAGAAGTCTCAATTCCTTTCACGGAATTAATCAATCACGTTCCGGCCTATGCAAAGTACATGAAAGATATCCTCACAAAGAAGAAGTCGATCCGGAAACTTGAGACTATCGCCTTCACTAAGGTGAGTAGTGCAATACTTCAAGGGAGTTCACCTCCAAAGTTAAAGGATCCGGGAAGCTTCTCAATACCGTGTACCATTGGCGACACGACGATCAACAAAGCCTTATGTGATCTAGGGGCTAGTGTGAGTGTCATGCCGTACTCGGTGAGTAAAAGGTTGGGAATGGGAGAGCTTAAATGTACAAATATCACTCTTCAAATGGCCGATAGATCGACGAAGACACCATTAGGGATATGGGAAGATGTCCCCGTGCGAATTGGGAAGTTTTTCATCCCGGTGGACTTTTTCATTGTTGATATGGAGGAAGATTCTAACATTCCAATCATCTTAGGAAGACCTTTCCTACACACCGCGGGTGCGGTGATTGATGTGAAACATGGAGAGCTCACTCTAGAAGTGGGAGATGAAAGCATAACTTTTAATCTTGACAAGACCATGAGAGCTCCTCATTTGCATGAGCCATGTTTCATGATTGATCATTATAGCCGGAAAGATGAAGGGAAGAAATCGGAACTCCAATGGAGGAAGAAAATTGAAGATGCTCCATTCAAAGAACAAGTGAATTGTGACAAGGAGAGCTTGCAAAGCTCATCAAAATCAACCAAGGAAGAAGATGATGGCCTCATTGGCCAAGAGAAGAAATTGGGAGAGTTGTCTCCATCTAAGCAAGAGATTTTCAATGATCAACTCAATGAAGTTTGTGGTCTTTGGGACGACGAATTTGAAGGGATCTTTAATCCCTACATTGGGCATGCCATCGATCATGATCAACAACAAGGGCCACAGTCTATTGAGGACCTCTACCACAACAATGAACAAGCTTTTGATTACTTTTTCAAGGTGTTAAGCAACATCAACAACACCTTGAACATGCCCCCTTGACATCTCATCAAGAATGAGAGTTTGGTGGAGTCCTCCCTAAACCACCACTTGTAAATATTTCTAACTCCCTAACCTACTTTTAAATTTTTGTATTGCATTTTTTGTCATTTTTGGATTTTATTTACTTTGATCAAAATAATCGTCATGAAAAGAGAGAAGTGAGGGAGGGATTAACAATTTTAAATTGATGTGTAGTGCTTCACCTTAGTGTGGGGATGGCAATTGCCTAGGCTATTCATGCCTTAGTAGTGCCCCCACAATGAAGAACACAAGATTTGAAAGAAAGAAAGAAAGAATGATAAGGGAATGCGTTTGTGCACGGATGGAACTGAATCCGTGTACATAAGGACCAATCCGAGCGGATTCCTGAGAATCCGCCCGTCTGAAGAAGATCCGAGCGTCCTGTTAAGAAGACGCCCGTCTTGGGCTGTGTTGAAATTTCAAAATTCTTGACTGTCAAAGAATCCGAGCGGATTTCTGGAAAGACGCCCGTCTCACAGAATCCGTCCGTCTTTTGAAAAAGACGCCCGTCTTGCAGCTGAAGAAAAACAAAGAAAAATCTCTGGACGGAAATCCGTCCGTCCTGCAAGAAATCCGCCTGTCCCATCTCAGAAGAATCCGAGCGGATCCCCCAGAATCCGCCCGTCTCTAGGCGGGATTTTGAAATTTTGAAGCTGTAGAATCCGCACGGATTGCGCCCAATCCGCACGGATTGTCCCTGCGTTTTGAAATTGTCGAGCTCTTTAAATACCCATCCCACCTTCATTCATTCATTCATTCATTCACAAACACTACCCATAACATCAAAACCCTCATCCTCTCCATCTCAAAAACAAAAACCCTCAACAAAACTCACCAAAATCAAATCAAACCATCCTTCAAACAACAAATCAATCACTCCATCTTCATCAAAAATCAAAACCAAGCACAAAATCTTCACCTTTGAGTCGATTTTTGTTCTCATAAAGGCAAAGCCTTTCACCTTCAAATCGATTTGGGCATTCTACAAATTGAAGATTTTTGACTCTTTACTTGGTTAGTTCATCAAATGGCAAGAACAAAGGGAGCAACAAAGGCACCAAAAGCAAAGGCTCTCTCTCAAAGGCAAAAAGCTCTACAAACAAAGAAAGCTTTGGCAATGGTGGTAGCAACACCAAATTTGGAAGTGCAACAACAACAACAAATTTCTATGGAAGCATCACCTTCTACTCCGGTAATTAATCAACTCTTGCATTATCCGGAGGTAACTTTCATCTCCGATACCCATAGGAATACATTTGTCAAGTTTGCTATGAAACAAATCCAATCCACCAAATTCATATGTCAAGATGCTTTAGAGAAATTAGGAGTTCTTGAACAAACAAGAGTCTTTTTCAATGCCATGGGTTTAAAGAAATTGTTTGAAATGAAGGAAGTAACATACCCCTCCCTTGTCTTGGAATTCTTAAGTTCTTTAAAAGTAACAAAAGTTGAGAATAGGGAAAATATTGAGTTTCGTCTAGCTAACACTAGTAGACGCATTACCTTTCCGGAATTGGGTAAAATTTTGGGTCTTAGCGATGAACATAAATATTATAAGCAATATGGGAAGTATGACCCCGAGCCTCTTTGGGAGGCAATCTCCGGGAAGAAATTTGAAGATTTTCATGCTTGTCGTTCTCTTTTGGTCCATCATCCAGGCATAAGAGTATGGCACAAAGTTGTGGGAAATACCATAATTGCTAGGAAAGACACCAATCATTTCACGGGACTCGATTTTATTCTCCTTGAATCAACTTTGAATATTGGAAGAATTCACACCAAGCCTTACAATTCTTTGAGGCTATTGGTTGATAGATGGCTCCATGTAGATAGTGGGAAGAAGGGTCAAACCGTTATTGTTAATGGCGGCCTTGTCACGGTCCTAGCCAAGCACTTTGATCCTAATTTCAATAAGGATAGCAAGTACAAGGCAAAGGAAGGTGGCCATCTTATTGATATGTCCACCATGATTAACAAGTTTAAGTGGGTTGCTCACAATCCCCTTGACACCAAATTTGGGTGGCTTACTAGTGAGGCTCGATCATTCACTTTACCCGCAAAGATTTGCCGTCTTAGTGTCCACCGGACCAACTATTTACTTCCCCTATCCAAGGAAGCCGAGTACATCATTCAACAACAAAAGGGTGATCGTGAAACTCCCTCCTCTTCCATTGTTATACCACCTTACCCCTATGAATATGAAGAGTTCAAACCGCAAGGAGTTGAAATTGGGAAAGACTATGTAACTCTTCTTATGCAAGCCATGCACAAGCAAGCTTATGAAGATCGGAAGAATGCTTATTTGGCTCAATATCCTCCCCTCTTACATCTAGCTAGGCAAGGACTCCTTGATCCATCTTGTCCTTTGCCTAGTTGGGCGGATAAAGAAGCCTTATTTCCGGGTGCATCTAGGGACGTGGTGGAAGACAATGAGGTTGTTGGAAATGGTGAAGAATTTGATGATAACATTGAGGAAGAAGCAAGTGGAGATGAAGAAGGAGATGGTGAAGATGATGATGAAGAAAGCAATGAAGAAAGTGCCAAGGAAAGTGGCAATGTGACCACTTCTCATGAGGGAAGTGGTGATGATGATAGCATGATGGAAGACTAGCCTTGGAGACTCCTACACTCCCATGGTTTGTCTATATCTCTTTGTATTTTATTTCATTTTGATCATTGTTGGTTTAGTCCTAGCAACATCAAAGGACTCACACCTCGGTTCCATTAAGGTGTTCTTTATTGTTCCCATTTTTGAAAATCCAAATGACAATCTAGTTTCATGCATAGCATAGTGTGTGCATGAACTCCCCCATACTTTGACATTAGCAATAGTGTCTCATTTGGTTTGGGGAAGTTAATGCATACACAACGGGAGGTAATCTAAATTATCCTCTCCGTCATAACAAAAACCATGCATCATGTAGTATAGCTTAGTGTAGAATTGCATTTTGTATAGAAATCATGCATCATTTTTGCATAATTTCCATCATTTTGGCCATTGAGGACAATGCCCATATTAGTGTGGGGATGGGAATTCTAACACTTAACTTTTATTCAAAAACCATAAAAATTGAAAAACCAAAAACAAGTTCATTTCCTTTGTATATATTGTCTTGTATATATTGTGTTTGTTTATCCTTGTTCACTTTGATCGACTACGCCACATCCGAGACATGAGGATATTGAAGACCGCATGGTATGATCTTTCCAATCTCCTTTTTCCTCTTTATGTTAATGACTATGTGGCTTTATTTTGATTGATGCGGTAAAACAATGTGAACTTAGACTTGCATTTAGTTTATATGTCACATTAGTTGGTAGAATCATTTGCATTAGGATTTATAAATGTTAGTTGCATCATGGCATGTAGTTTGCATGTTAGAAAAATTTTGCGAAACCGTCTATTTGGGAAGCTTGACAAGTGTATATAGGCCCTAGTAGATGCTTTTTATTCTTAAGACTTTGCTTGTTAGAATGCTTGTAAAACACCCTAGGATGTGTCATGCTAGTATCCTTTGACCCATGGTTTAAGGCCGAGTCGAGAGTACCTTGTGGTGTGATAACTCCTTGGCTACCGTTTATTCCAAGGTGACCCTTGAAACCATGCATACTTCTATCATTCATCCATGTTCTACCACATTTTTGTCACAAAAGGGAATGGGCACAAAAAGAAATCAATTTGAGTTCAATGAAATGAAAAGTGAAAAGAAAGTTTGCAAAAATGCATCAAATGAAAGGAGGAGCAAAAATAGAACTCCTAAGCTTCAAATACAAGGCACCCTCGTTACTAATTGGGGTGACTTTGAAAAAGTTCAAAAAGAAATGCAAAAAAGTTGTCAAGTATTGAAATGCCGAAAATCAAAAAGAAATGGCAATAAAGTGTTCTCAAATGTCAAATGCCAAAGAAATTGGGGGGAAAAACAAAAACAAAAGCAAACTCCCAAAATGAAACTCAATTACTATCGATCCCTTTATCCATCATATCCATTTTTGTGCATGGTAGAGAGGGGACGACCCTTCTTCTTGTCTAGGCAAGAGGGGGAATTCCGCGATCCTTCAGTGTTTCTAACACCATAGGGAGTCTACTCTTGACAAAAGCATTTAACGATTGAGGACAAAGGTACCCTAGCTTGACACCTTTTGGAGGTGATTTATTGGTATCCTTCTAGGCTTAGTAGTTTGAATAAATTGCATCTATGAAGGATTGTGTACCCTTGAATTGCTTCCCTTATAGATAATTTCCGCCACTTAGATGAGGAAAGTGGCTATTCTTTTTGTAGATGCATCCATTATGTGAATTTGTGTGCTTAATGTTTGGATGTGTCGCCATTTTGGCAAGACCCACCTTGCCTTGCAAGAAGGCATCCTACCTCATGGTTGTCTTGTTGTGAGTTGAAGGGGCGGAGTGAGACCCGCTAATTGTCTCATATCGGCTATTATTATTAGGTTAGGTTAGTATTGGTCCTAGTCTTTGTCACCTCTTTACTCGGGACGAGCAAAGGTTCGGTTTGGGGATATTTGATATGACCATAATTGGCGCATATTTAGCCCCCGAATTACCATTGTTTCCATGCTTTTTAGTGCCTATTTGGGTCATTTCTTATCTTTAGTTCTTTGTTTTGCATATTCTTTGAGATTTTGATCCCTTGGTAGGAAAGGAGTAAGAATCTTGCATTTTCATGGCAAAACAAGGCTAAATTGATCGTATTCAATGACCAAGCATCAAGGAGAGACAAGACTAGAAGGCCTTTGTACATAGCATAGCAGAAGAGCATTGTTGAGAAAGGATCCTTGAGTCCCCAAGGAAATCCCCAAGGAATTCATGAAGAAAAGGGAAGAAAAGAAGAAGAAAAGCTGCTGCCAGACAATCCGAACGGATTGTACACAATCCGTCCGTCCGCCCTCGCCAATCCGAGCGTCCCTCAAAGAATCCGCTCGATTCCACCTCGCCAATCCGAGCGTCTTGACCAAGAATCCGCTCGGATTCTTCAGCCAGATCCGGCCGTCCCGACTCCCATCCGCACGGATTTCAAGATGCAAAGACGTTTTTTTCTTCTTCAAGCCGCGATAAGAGAAGCCCTTCTCTCGGAGAATACCGGAGTCTCCTTGCTCAACTTAAAAAGTGTAATTACTAGTTTAACCCTTAGTTAACCCTAATGCATCCTCCCTAATTTTCACTATAAATACCCCATTAGTCTAATTAGAGGAGCATGTTCTTCTTATCAATATTTAGAGTAGTTAATATCAATCAAATCTCTCTTCAATATTGTAATCAACTATTAATCAAGTTTTAATCCAAGTTTTAGTTCTTTAATCTCTCTCTTGTTCTTCATTTATTTTGGGTAATTAGAAGATTATTGGGTTTATTGGGAGATTGACAACCTTCCATCAATCATCAAGTTCTTCTATTATTCTTTGCATCTTTATTATTGGAATCATTAGTAGGTATAATCTCTTAATCCCTTTTTAATTATTGCTAATTACTTTCATTTATTCATCATGTTTCATTATGTTAGTATGATTGACAACCTTTCTAGCATGATCAATATGATAATGAGTGAGTAGTCTCTTAGCTAGGGTTTAATGGGTGATTAGGGGAAACCAACATGGGGAATGATTCATGCTTAAATTAATATGCTTTCAAATCTTATTTGCTTGCTTGTTTTGATCTTAATACATGCACATGTTATATTTGATGAAATGCTAAGCCTATGAATCCTTGCATTTACTATCATCTTCTATCCTTTCAACTTGACTTGTAAGACATAACCCAACTCGAGTCTTGTTAGACCATGCATGTGTTGAGTAGGAAAGATTAAGTCGACTTGTAGGTGTTGTACAATCTAATCGATTCGGCTTCGGGACCCAAACTTTCCTAGGATTGTAAGATATAACCCAACTCAATCCATCACAACAACAATTGCTTGCTTATAATTTGAGAACATGTTTGTATGATCATATCCCATGAATCCCCTATGAACCCATGACACCCTAGTGCCTTTAATCAATTGTTTACACCCCTTATTTTATTTACCTTGTTAGTTTATTTTCATTGCTATCTTAGTTTAGTAACCTTCTACATCAACCCAATTTGTGACACCCCTTAGACACCGCTAGTTACAATAGAATCTTCATTTCAATACCCGTCCCTTGGGATCCGACCTTTACTTGCCTCTTTACTAATTGTAGAGTTGTTTGTGAAGTATAAATTGTGTTTTGTATCGACCATTGACCAACGACCACATATGTTTAATTGTGAACACCAAATGGGTCCGATCACCCTCCCAGTTGGCCGTTAGTTTACCATGAATGTTTCCCTTGTTGGTGGCGGCCGACTTTCTTAGGACTAGATCCCCTACTTTCAAGTCCCTTTTGTGGACTCTTCGGTTGTAAGCTCTTCTCATTCGGTTTTGGTATACCGCCAAGTTGAGGTGTGCTGTATCTCGGCTTTCTTCAACTAGGTCTAGGGAGGTTCTTAAGCCTTCCTCATTTTCGACCGGGTTAAAGGTGGCCGTTCTGAATGTCGGCACCGTTGCTTCAATTGGCGGGACGCCGGACCCGTAGACTAAGTGGAACGGATCGCACCCCGTTGCTTCTTTCTCCGTGGTTCGAAGGGACCATAGGACGCCGGGTAGTTCATCGGCCCATCTTCCCTTTAGGTCTTCAAATCGTCTTCTTCAAACCATTGAGGATTGTTTTATTGGTCGCCTCCGCCGTCCGTTGCTCTGTGGGTGACAGACGAGGAGGAGTATGCAAATTTGATACCGAGTCCTTCCAAATGCCCGACTCATTATTGTGTCACTCCAAAACTCTCGGCCGTGGTCGAATACCATGACTTGGGGTAACCCAAAACGAGTTATGACATTTTCCTAGATTACCCTTCTTACGGCTGCTGTCGTCTTTGCAGGTACTGCTACAGCTTCAACCCATTTGGTGAAGTAATCAACGGCGACAATCAAGAACTTTCTTCCGCCGGATGCCGTTGGAAATGGCCCTAATAGATCCATCCCCCACTGTGCAAAAGGAAGGGGATTAAGTACCGGCTGCAGGTCTCGGGACGGCGCATGTATCACCGGAGCATGCATTTGACAGTTGTTACATTTTTTGGTCTTGGCTCTGGAATCCGCAAGCATGGTGGGCCAGAAGTAGCCGGCTCGGAGAGCTTTATGGGCTAGTGTTCTTGCCCCCATGTGATGGCCGCAGATGCCTTCGTGAATCTCTGTCAGTATGAGCTCCGCGTCGGCTGGGCCGACACACTTCAAAAGTGGTCTTATCACGGACCTTCTGTATAGTTCTCCTTCGAACACCAAGTACCTTGCTGCGATCCTCTTTATTTTCTGCGCGAGACTGCGGTCCTCCGGTAGTTCACTTGTCAATTTGTACTTCATTATCGGAGTCATCCACGTTGTCTCGGTCTCTATGTTACCCACCATGCATGCCGACGGCCTCGCAATGCTCTTGGAATTCCGATGTCCACCAAAGACGGTTCGGTGACATTCTTGATGGTTGAACTGGCGAGTTTTGAGAGAGCGTCGGCTCGGTTGTTCTCAGACCTGGGAATGCATTGTATCTGAAAAGATTTTAACTTTGAGGTGTCAGCTTTCACCCTTTCCAGGTATCTTACCATTCCGTCGTCTCGAGTCTCGTACTCTCCTCTGATTTGATTAGCCACCAAAAGTGAATCTGTTTTCACAATTATGTGCTCCGCCCCTGCGGCCCGAGCTAGCTCGACTCTGGTTATCACCGCCTCGTATTCGGATTCGTTGTTTGAGGCCGAGAAGGTAAATTTCAAGGCGTACTCGAACTCGTCCCCGTTTGGGCTGATGATAAGTACGCCGGCTCCTGAGCTGTTCGTCATGGAGGACCCGTCGGTGTATACCTCCCATACTCCGGGGTTTTGCGCTTCTTGGTATGTGCATTCGGCCAGAAATCGCGGTGCTGTCCCTTTATCGAGGGCCTCGGTTTGTCTTGAATGCCGGCCGGATAGCTCTATTGCCCATTTGATGAGTCTGCCGGATTGCTCAAATTTTTCCAATGCTTTCTCCAACGGCTGGTCGATTAGGACCGTCAAGGGATGTGCGTCGAAGTAGGGTTTCAGTTTCCTTGCAGCGACGACGACGGCAAAGGCTGCTTTTTCAATCAGCGGGTAATTTCTCTCGGCGGGCAACAGTGTATGGCTGACAAAGTAGATTGGGTGTTGTTGCTTGTCCTCTTCTTTGACGATCACGGCACTGACCGTGGCTGAGGTAACTGCTATGTACAGATACAGTGTTTCCCCCAGCATCGGCCTGGATAGGGTTGGGAGAGTCTGAAGATGAGTTTTCAGTTTTTTGAAAGTTGTGCTCTGCTCCTCCCCCCAGCCGAAGTCTTTATTCCCCTTCAACACCTTGAAGAATGGGGTGCTTTTGTCGGCTGGCCGAGAGATGAAACGGGCTAGAGCCGCCATCCTCCCGGTCAGCATCATGACCTCCTTTCGATTTCTCGGCTCCGGCAGGTCTAGGATCGCCTGGACTTTGTCTGGATTGGCGTCAATTCCCCTGGCACTGACAAGTACGCCGAGGAACTTACCTGCCCGGACATCGAAGTTGCATTTCATTGGGTTGAGCTTCATCTTGTACTTCCTTAGTGAACAAAATGTCTCGCGTAAATCGGCTAAGTGCTCGCTGTCGGACTTGCTTTTTACAATAGCATCGTCGACGTAAGCCTCAATGTTTCGCCCTTTTTGATTTTGGAACACTTTGTCCACCAGTCTTGTGTAAGTTGCACCGGCGTTCTTTAAACCAAACGGTATCATTTTGTACATGTATGTGCTGTTACCGATGATGAATGCGCATTTAGGCATGTCTTCCTCGGCCATGAACACCGATGATACCCGAGAAGGCGTCCAGCAGGCTCAAAGATAGTGTAGCTCCGCCGTTGCGTCGATTAAGCTATCTATTCGAGGCAAGGGATAGCAATCTTTGGGGCATGCTTTATTAAGATTGGTAAAATCCACGCACATCCTCCATGCCCCCGATGATTTCCTCACCATTACAACATTAGCTAACCACTCAGGATAGGTACAAGGCATGATGAAGCCTGCCGCTAGTAATTTATCTACCTCGGCTTTGATGGCCTCATCCTTCTCTACCGAGGAGTTCCTCATCCTTTGCTTGACAGGGGCGGCGGTGGGAGTACGTTTAGTTTGTGAACAATTACTTCCTGGCTCACGCCCGGCATCTCGGCCGAGTATGCGAAGACGTCTTTGTTCTTTCTCGGCGAGATCTAGGAGTGCGGCTCGAACTTTGGCTCCGTGTTAACACCGATAGTTACGGTGCGGCCTGGGTCAATCTCTACCTCCTCGGTCTCCGCTCTTTCAACCATGCCGACGGTGGTACCCATGCGCTCGCCCTTCTGTTGCAAGGATGGGCTCTTCCCCTTCTCTGACTTCTTCGCCACTTTGAAGGATTGCATGTTGCACCCTCTGGCGGACACTTGGACATTGACCACTTCGTCCTTTTCGTTCTTTGAAACGAGCTTATGCGCTTCCCCCCGGTCCGAGACATACATCAATGTCAAAACCCGGATGGACATTACTGCATCGGCCTCGCTCAGGGTGACTCGGCCTATGAGAACGTTGTAGGCGGACGAGCCGTCAATGACCACGAACTCAGACATAACGTTCTTGGCCGCACTTCCCTCGCCGAACCTCACCGGCTGATTGACCCAAGGGTACCAGTAGCTCCAAAAAAAGTCGTACAACGGGCTGGTGCAGGGGTTCAAGTTTTCAACCTTCAGACCGAGGTTGAGAAAGCATTCGTTGTACATAATGTTTGTGTAGGCGCCTGTGTCAATCAGGCACCTCTTCACTAGGTGGTTGGCTATGTCCAAGTGGACTACGAGTGGGTCGCTGTGAGGGGCGATGACTCCCTCGTAATCCTTCTGCCCAATAGTTATATCGGGGATGTTGGAAGCGGGAGTCGCCGTGTGTTGGCACGAAGTTGACGGCCCGATCTGACTCATTCAGTGCCGTTTGTGCCCCCGAGCGGACCCACCGTTCTCGTTGCCCCGATGACAACATGGATTACTCTATCCGTTCAAGACGGATTTCTTATCTGAACCGTCGGTCTTTTGGCCTTTGGCAACATACTTGCCGAGGCTCCCTTCCGGATCGGTTCTTCGATGGCATTCTTCGGATGTCGGCGGTTGTCGATAAGGTGACCGGTGTGGCCGTGGTACTCACGATCGGCTCGTGTCACCGTCACTCCTCGGCTGGGAGGCCTCTCCCACTCGACCCTCGCTCTTGCTCGGGGCAAAAACCTCGGCGGCGGACACGGCCGGGGGTGTGATCATTGTACCGCCTCGGCGGTTCGTTCCCGAACTCCCCGGCGTCCGCCGAGTTCATTTCTGGTGGACTGTCGACCGTGACCTATTACCGTCACGGCGTCTTTCATCCGGGTTGTCCTCCCGTGGCTTTTTCTTTCGAGTGTTCGGCCTCGGCTGGGCCTACCCAGGTCTTGTGGTAGTCCTCCACCTTAATGGGTTGATTGGCCATTTTCCTGGCAGAGTCTAACCTTTGGCCGCCGCACTTGATGAGCTCATTCTTTAGGTCTCCTCTCGGGAGGCCTTTCATCAGCGCGAAGGCTGCCAGTTCGCTGTTCAGCTCACGGATCTGCTGAACCTTGGCGTCGAACCTCTTCACATAACTTCGGAGAGACTCGCCTCCTTCCTATCTAATAGTCAGGAGGTCCGAGGTCTCCACGGCCCTCCTCTTGTTGCAGGAATACTGGGCTAGGAACGTGTCTTTTAGGTCGGCGTAACAGTATACCGACCCGTCGGGTAGCCCCTTGTACCAACTTTGTGCCATCCTATGCAATGTCGTTGGGAAGACTCGGCACCAAACCTCATCGGGTTGCTCCCATACTGACATATGAGACTCGTAAGCCTCGACGTGGTCGGTTGGGTCGCCCTCTCCTTTGTATGCTATAGGTGGCAACTTCAGGTTAGTCGGCACCGGGGTATCTAGGACGTAGGCGCTGAGGGGCTGTCTGACCACGTGTCGAACGACACGCGGCGATCGGCTCCTCACATCCCTAGTCCGGCTCCTCTCCCCGTGGCGGGAGGGGCTTCTTCTCCGACTCTGGTGAGTCGGGCTTCTTCTCCGACTCCGGTGAGTCGGACTTCTTTCACTCCTCTGGGGGGTGCCTCGTCGACGCTGCGGCGACGCCGCCCTCTCGCGATTGCGGGAAGGACTAAGGTCTACCACTAGCGCTCTGGGCTCCCCCGGCATCTTGACAGGGCCAGCTTCCTCCAGTGCTCCATTCAAGTCTCTTGGAGTCACATTCAGGGCCCTGGTCTCCTGGACGGGTGTAATTCCAGAGCAGTTATAATTCCCACAGACGGCGCCAATTGTTCCGGGAGTAATTCCAGAGCAGTTATAAGTTACCACCCGTGCTTGTAGAATGACGTCTTTGGTTGAATCCTCCTTGCGGTCTCCTGAAACGATGAACAAACTGAGGGCTCGGCTTTGGGCCGAGCGAACTCACTCCGACGCTCAAGTCAGTAACTTAGAGAGGTAAGTTGTTGTTACTTGGCAAAGTACGTATTGTTGAGAGATAAGGAAGATATTACCAGGTGAATAGTGATTCTTAGGTTAAACTGTGGATCCTCTACTCAATGAGAGTAGAGGAGTATTTATAGACTTTCACCTTTTGTCACGTAGTGGCCAAGTGGCCAAGTGGCTAGCAGGTGGAAAGACTGATCTACCCCTCGGCCGAGGGACCTATGGCAGGCCGGCGGGCCCTGTTGACTCGCCGCCGAGGGGTCTTGGGTATGAGTTCGCGGATGTGTGCCCCGGCTAGCTGGTTGCCCCGGCCGGGACCCATCTGACAGGCCGATAGGCCTCGTCGGTTAGGCTGTCTAAGCCGTTGACTTGCTGTGGATATCTTTGACCTTGCTCAATATGTTGACTGGTCAGCGGGTGCAGAATATGCCCTATCAGCAACAATTTACAAAACTCAAGACATGTATTGAATACATTCCTTCTAATTGAAGAAGTGGGTTTTAGATTCACTTGCTATATATATCTCATAATGAAACACAATCCCTAAAAAGATCCAAATAGACTTAAGCATTTCAACAAGTGCAAAACCCTTTGCTACCAATTAAGCTTAGATATCTAACAATTCCTTTGGAATTTATTTCGGATTTTCATGGCTCTAAGCCTTGTATTGAGTTGTGACTTAAACACTCTCATGTAAGTCATATGTTCATTACTTTCTAGAAGTAATCAACTTGAATCAAACGATTTCTTTGTAAGTTATAAGCTCTTTACTTTCTTAAAAGTAGCATGAATTCATCATCTTCAACAAGTGACGAATTTAACCTCCTAGGTTTTGAAGAAACAACGTCTTACACAAAACGTCTCATGTACCCAAGAAAGACCAGTTTCTTGAGACATAACATTCTTTGTGGCTCTTGAATAATTGTTCCCACTCTGTCTTCTAGAAATAAACTTGTATTTTAGAAAGACAGCTTCACGAGCCACAAACCCGTTGTACTCGTGATTATAATAAGGAAAAATGATCATTTGTTTCTTTTGAAAACTTACAAACATGGTACCCTACCATTTCATATCTCATATGACTAGTTTTAGATTTAGTGGAAAAATAATTTAGACAAAAAGATAAAATCCCCAAAAAGATCAAGTAACTCAAAGTAACTTGATTGAAGTCCAAGCCATATCGAATAGCGTTTGATTTCTTATCCAACCACACATTATTCCATAATGCGTGCTAAGAGAGATTAACTTGTGATACTATATCACATTTCATTTGGCTTATATCAAAGTCCTAACTTTGATAATCCCATCACGACTAAATCGCGATTCCTTGAACTCTTTGAACTTCTTCAAAGATTTCTCTATTTACCTTATTAAGTGAACACATTAGCGTCAACTTAAATCGTTGGTAAAAGAAAATGATCAACCTATTTTGGATCAATGATTTACAACCTCGATCTCCTTTTCAACCAAAAGGCACGAGACATCTTGTTTTGAATACAAGATACGCATATACCATAAGATTAAATGGTTTCTTTGCGTTCATCATTCCAGAATCTAAGGCTTAATCTTGGGTTACCAACTTGAGTCTTGCATCATCTTCATGATATATCATTCTAGTTTGGTTTAGAATATAATCACCTTTGATAATGGGCTAGCCATACATCAAATCATGGTGTATAGAGTCACAAAAGTGAACTTCTTATGTATCTTAACAAAATTATATTCTTATTTAGAGTTTATTCACTTAATAGTCATAATTAAGGTATAAATAATACAAACCTAAAACTAGATTGAGTACACAATGACTCTATCTCTTGACATCATTGTTGCTAGTCGTCATATTCTAATCATCCTATGTATCAAATACAATGATGAAAACCACCACCAGTTTCTAATATTGACGAAGTAGTACTGGCAAAATTTATGTTAATCGAATAAACATTTAAAGAAGAAGGTCCCATTAGATGTCCCATAACTAACTTGTTGACTCTTCAATAATTTGGGGTAGTTTCTTTTCTATCGTCCAACAATTAAGACAATGGAAACTTAATCGGTCGGGATTGATAGGTTTAGTATCGTTATTCTCAATAACTTTACCTTTAACATTACCTTGTATCAATTCCATTCTAATTTTACTTCTTTAAACCTCACTCTTTTCTTAACGGTTTAAGAGAATGCTCCCACTCAATTTCAATGAGTCTTTGTTAAGAGAAGCAAAATTGAATTTCATGAAGACTACTCTTCATTCGTTCGTTTGGACTTAAAACTTTCATTGAAGTGGTTGCGGTATTTTGGTCAATTTTGATTTCCTACAAATCTTATTACCAAAATGATTTAACGTTTCAAAGTACTTAACTCAATTAAGCACATGAGAAACAATTCATTATAAAGTAGATATGTTAGTCAAAAATCAAAAACCCTTTTGATCACGAATAAATTTTATCTATACTCTTCACAAGAGATCCTTTCAATGGATATTACGAGGTTTAAGAAGAAAATTCAAATTTTGTCTTTAGTTACGATGTTTTAATGGAGATTTGAACTAAAATCGAAATGATATCGTATATGAATTGTGGTAAAGAAATAGAACAATATGATAACGGAATAGTGGAAAACTTAACATTTATCGTTTTATTAATACTTGTAAATAACAAGTAAAGTATTTACATAGTGACCTCTACCCAACTATGATAAATGATTCCAAGATCCAAATTCATATTAACTTGGGCACGGTAGGGCCGATTCATCCCTTATTAATATAACTCGGTGGATTAACGCTTTAATCGATTCTACTTTTAGAACTCTTGGTCGATAAAATTACATTAATATTTATCTTTAGCCCGAAACACATACGACTACGGTCACGAATACTTCCGTTGATCTCAATCCAAATTTTGAATAAATGTGTCCATGATCCAAATCCACATCAACTTGGGCACGGTAGGGCCGATTCATCCCTTATCAACATGAATTCGGTGGATAGACATTTATCACCCACTTCCCCTACGTAACAAGGTTTGTACCCCGGTAGGGCCGAGCGCACTCCCTCATGAAATAGGCTTTCATGGTTTCTAATTTTTGGTAAGGTTAAATCTCAATTGTTTATTTTAGCGAGAGGTCATGTCAATTTATTATCTATCACGTTTTAAGTGAACTAAAGCGGTGAACTACGATAATTGTAATTGACACGGTCAATAAACTCGATTTAAAATTCATGTTTAGTTATGGCGATTTAGCGATGCATGCAACATATAAATAAAAATGCAAAACATAAATAAATCCTAGTATGGCCTTCCTAAAATAGTAAATCTAATTTAACTATTACAAATTCGGAAACCAACTCCTTTGGTCCCTTGAACTTCGGTCTTGGCACGCATTTCAAGGCAACACTTTCTTTAATGGATCGCAAGGAACTCCGGAATAAATAAGTTACATAATAAATTACATAATTTCCTATTATACATTTGTAATTAAAATAAAAAATAAATCTATTAAATTACAAAACGGTGATACGAGATCACAATAAATTACAACCGAATCGATATTCCCATACATTTCGGGTAATACCAATTAAAACTAAGGCCATACTAAATAAAATTACATAATTCAAAAATTACATAAAATTAAAATATGACAATCATAAATAAAATGCAGCATTATAATATGTATGAACATGCTCAATTTTATGCTAAATCGCCTTTAAGAGCCAATATCGTATATTAATCGGTTTTTACGAATTTGCGTGATATAACTTATTAAAATCACAATAATTACATAAATTTATATTTATGTACAAGTTAATTACCCTAACCATCTTAGGACTCAAAATTAGTCTCCACTAACGTATTGACAATAATTAACTTATATTTCTTAATATTGTTCATAAATGGACTCAAAATACAAAATTATGCCATAAACTTCAAATTAAATCATTAAAATTTCAAATAATTTCAAAATTTGCAATTTAAAACTCATGAACATTCTAGGAAAATACCATGACCCTCATAATGCTCAAAAAACTTAGGTTAAAAATTTCGAAAATTTATCGAGAAAAACAATGTTGCGGTTTATCGGATTTATCAATTATTACCATAAAAATATGAGAAACATTATTTTTATAAACTTTTCACTTTTAGATCTGAAATATATAATAAAATGCAACATGTGACATTTTTCCTTAGTCATGAAGTATGTTTTAGCAATTTTTACTAATTAAAGTCACTATTTATGTGATTTTTCATCAAAAATTCATAAATCATGCATAAAGACTTCATTATAGCCAAATAGTTTACACACATCATGTAACATTTCATGTGACAACATACTAAATTTCTATGACCAGATTCGAAATATATCTCATATTAACCTATTTTTCCATTTAAATACGATTTTAACTTGAAAAATCCATATTTCGAGCATAACAATTCATTTTATTATGAAACTTTACAGGCCATCAGTAGATATTATATGTGAAAACATATCCAAAAACCACTGGAAAAATCGAAGTTTAGCTATTTTTAGTCCAAAAATGACATTTTTATCATAAAAATCAAATTTTAATGCCATTATTATTAAAAATGAACAATAAAATCCATAAATATACCAAAATATCCTAAAAAACTTTTAGGACCAGAAACTTTAACATGCATAATAAATTTCGTGATATATCATAAGAAACACAAATTTATAAGTTTTGTTTGTTAATCTTATAACTCGGAAAAACAATAACCGATTTGCATGCAAACAACCTAAGGCTCATGATACAGCTTGTTAGAAATCTATATCTCATTACTTTACATATTCATATATGTGAGAAATTATTTAGTCATAAAATAATTACAAATCTTATGCATGCAAACAAATTTCAAAGTAAAGAAGAAATCATGTTCCTTACTATGTGATTTCGGCTTTATGGGCACCAACAAGATCTCCTTCTTATTAGTTCTTGAGCATTCCAAATAATGGATGAACAAAGATTCAAGTATAGAATCTCTCCCACAAGTGAATACCCTAGGAATACTCTTAAAGACTAAAATAACATGATCTAGTATTAGGATTAGTCTTACTTAAAATATGACACAAAAAATTAATTTTGTTCTCTTGAAAAATCGGTTCAAGAGGAAAGATTTTGTGAGGTTTATTTTTCTCTAAGATTCTTCACAAGATGGAGAGTTAATTTTCTTACACTAGAAAAATGTGTGTGATGAATGAATAATAAAATGATAGATGAAAAACTCTATCATTTCACTATGGCAAAACCGGTTGGAGGAGGGAAGGTGGCCAATGCATGAGGCCAATTTTCTTCCCAAGAAAAACTAGGCATGCAAGGCTAGGAGAATAGGATATAATTGTGTTTTCCACTAAAAAAATAGAAACACAATATAAACCTAATACACCCTCCTATTTTCGGCACTCTTAATAAAATGGGTAGTCCATTTTATTTTGTCATTTGTCAATTGTGGCAAATGTGACATGTTACTTGACATGTGAAATTGTAATGTAATTTTTAACATATTAAAAATCAACATACTCATAAAATATGTCATATACAAAATCGGCTCGTAATTCGTAATTACTTGTGCTAAAACGGTTTATCAAATTATAAATTACAACGTCTTGTATTTATAATAATAAATTATTCATTCAACTACAATTTTTTCGTAAACAATAATTTTATTTAAGCAATAAACAAATCGATTACTTAGACCGTGTCTCATTTAATCAGATTACAATAAGACACGTTAACTTTACTCACAAAAACATCCGTCAATTTTAAGTAGTTTAATTAACTCGTATCGGCATACGATTAATTAAATAATCAATTAAGAGTATTTCCCTATAGGTATGACCTAAGGGGATCAACTGATCACCACCGTCGCACGACAGTAATGTCAAACTCTTGTCAGCCAATCATTACCGATATGTGTGGACCAGTTGACTGTAAAATATTACATCCCACATGTATTGTTAAAATGAGATTTAAACATGTGATCATCATGATCGACAGTTGTGATCGCATTATTGTCGGAGGACACATGTTCCAACATGAATATCCCATGCATATTCCTTAATGAGATTTAATAATATTATCATGCACTATTGTGGAGGATAAAACTCCAACAGTAAGGTGACGAAAGGAGTTAGAAGAAACATCCATCGGAGGCTCAACATACCATAGCCTCTCCTTGAGACATACTTAGAGGATCCTCGGAGATCCAAACGAAGGAGATTCTCCACAATAACCCCTCTTGTCAAAATCTTGGATGATCTCAGCAAGCACCAACCACGATGGATCCCACCCGCGCAGCTATTACGAGTTCTGACTCTAAGCTATGGCTTGAGGCCATGCAATCCGAAATGGATTCCATGTACGATAATCAGGTATGGGACCTGGTTGACTTACCTAAAGATGTTCGACCTCTTCAGTGTAAGTGGATATTCAAGATTAAAATTGGCATGGATGGACAAAAGGATGTCTACAAATCTAGATTGGTGGCAAAAAGTTTTCACTCAGGTTCATGGTTTACACTATGATGAAACTTTTACACTAGTTTCTATGCTTAGATCTGTTCAAATAATGTTAGCGATTGCTGCATTTCATGATTATGAGATATGGCAGATGGATGTCAAAACCGCATTCCTGAATGGGTTTCTTGAAGAGGAAGTGTTCATGGCACAACCTGAGGGTTTTTTGGATCCTAAAAATCCTAAAAAAGTATGCAAACTTAAGAGATCCATTTATGGTCTTAAGCAAGCGTCAAGGAGTTGGAATCATCATTTTGATCATGTTATTAAACAAAATGTTTTTTTCTCGAAGAGTTGAGGAACCATGTTTATACATGAAGTTTAGTGGGAGTAAAGTTGTTTTCTTACTTCTTTATGTGGACGACATATTACTCATTGGGAATGACGTAGATATGCTTGCTTCTGTCAAGAAGTGGCTAGGAGATCACTTTCAAATGAAAGATTTGGGAGAAGCTCAGCGCATCTTGGGTATCCGGATCTATAGGGATAGATCCAAAAGGAAATTAGCATTGAGTCAAGAAGCCTATATTGATAAGATTCTTGACCGATTCAATATGAAAAACTCCAAGAGAGGTTTTCTACCTATGGGCAGTGAGATCACTTTGAGTAAGTCACAGTGTCCTACTGAGCCTAAGGATATTGAACGCATGAAATCGATTCCCTATGCTTCTGCTGTTGGATCGATCATGTATGATATGATGTGTTCTTGTCCTGACGTCTCGTATGCTTTCAGTATGACGAGTCGTTTTCAGAAAACTCCAGGTGAGAGTCACTGGATAGACATCAAGAATATTCTAAAGTACTTGAGAAGGACTAAAGATTCATTCTTAGTGTTTGGAGGAGAATCTGAATTACGTATAAGAGGTTATACGGATGCCAGTTTCCAAACCGATAGGGATGATTTGAAATCTCAGGCTGGTTTTGTCTTTTTGTTGAACGGAGGGGCGGTTTACTGTAGAAGTTTCAAGGAGTCTATGACTGCTGATTCTACAATGGAAGCTGAGTACATTGCAGCCTCTGAAGTTGCAAAGGAAGCTGTTTGGATTAGGCAATTTTTAGAGGGACTGAAGGTAGTTCCTACCGCCGAGGATCCTATCACTTTGTATTGTGATAACAGTGGAGCAATTTTTCAAGCAAAAGAGCCCAAGTCTAGTAACAAGTCTAGACACGTAGTTAGGAAATTTCATGTAATTAGAGATTTAATCGAAAGGAAAGAAATTACAGTTTGTAAGGTTGGGACAGCTGACAACATCGCTGATCCTTTAACTAAGCCTTTGTCTCAAGCTAAACATGATAGTCATGTAGTTTCGATGGGGTTGAGACGAATGCCAAAACTGTTGTAAATTATATGATATGTAATAATCAAAATATTGTATTTATTATTTCATATAAGATAAGTTGCATTTATCGTTATATTCAGTTTTATGTCTGAATTTATATACTTTGTTTTCTCCAAATAGGTTGTAAAGACAATGTCGAACCCTATTAAGTGAACTGGATTAACATTGTATTTTGTCCCTAGTTACTTAATGAGGTGACGTCTCGGAGTGACTAGATTGTAAGGCGATAGATGAAAGGTTCGACTGTTATATGGTTATAGTGATGACTGGTCGATTACATAGGCAGATTGTGAGACATTTTGTCGGACAGTGACCGTTATAGAGTCCTTTTGTTCCTAGGTCGTGGCGAGGATTTCTATTTACTCCTTCGAGTCAATTCTTTAGACTGATGACTATTTGTCGGAGTTGGTACGGTTTTCCGGTGCCTTTTGTTTTTGTTCTAGGTCGCACCGTAAAAGGAGGCCGATGAGCATTTACTGGGTCATTGTGATCTGTATCGAATGAAGAAAATAGGTCAACGGGATTGTCCTTTTAAGTCATATTTTATCTCAAGGCCACTCGAGGAGTGATGACTGTGAATGCGTGGCCACGCTCGGATGAGATCTATAGTAGATTATCCGGTCAGACAGTCATTCTCCTGATCGAGGAAACCACTTCATGATATGATCACGTACAAGAACGACCTGAAAGACATCTTGCATTGAGTGGGAGATATTATTGGACAAGAGAATTGGTAACGCACACTTGTGTCAGACAAGTGGGAGATTGTTGGAGTAGTGTCCTCCACAATAAGTGTGTTTACATAATAAATCTCGTAAAAGGAATATCAGGGATTTATTTATTTATTTGTCAGCTGGTCATCGTTAATCGGTAATGATTGGCTGACTAGAGTTTGACATTACTGTCGTGTGACGGCGATGATCAGCTGATCCCTTTAGGTCACACCTATAGGATGATGCCCAAATGGAAAACTAATTATTTATATGAGATACAAAATAATTAAATCCTTGTATTATTTGACTTTTAGTTAGTCACATAAATGTTTTATTTGATGACAGGTTACGAACTCGGGACGAGAAGATTTATTATTTAATTATATGATGTTTAAATAATAATTGATTAGAATTTATTAATTAAGTTTATACGATATGTGTATATGTTTTGAGGTGGAATTAATTAGCTATTAAATTTTACAATAGGTTGTAAAACTAGCTAAGTGGGTTAATATTGATACATTGTACGTTGATAAAATGGTCTTATGATTACTTAATGGTTAAGTAGTCATTGGTAGTTAATTTGTATTATTTAAGTGTTAAATAATTAAATTAATATTTAATTATGTAAAATAAATAAATATAAGACTTATAATCATTTGTGGGGCAAATGTCGAAAACCGAAATGGACCCATATAAGTCCATTTGGCTGATTTTTTAGAGGACACCGATTGTCCTTTTATGTGGCAAATTCCACTTAGATTTGTCTCCCATATTTGGCTATAAATACCCAACTATTCACATCATTTTACTAGTTGGAAAAATTTGAAGAAAATTGTGTCTTTGTTTGAACACTTTATCAAGAGACCATTTTTCTTCTCATTTGTTCATCTTGTTCATCTTAAAAATACATATATAAATTAACTAGTAATATTATCAAAGTAATAATATTATTTAGTACATCAAATATACAATAAACAAGGTTTACTACTACATATACCTAGTTAATATTTTAGTAGTATTTTGGGTTGATTCTTGGGTGCTTCCTTAGGAGACCATCTATTTTGGTGGTTTGTTGTCTTGGAGGATCATCCATTTTCATAGCTCAAGAACAACATCAAGGAAAGAGTCCTTGAGTTGTGCCCAAAACGTGCCTTATACAATGTAAGGAACTTTTGTCTTAAGATGGTTTAATACCATCTTTTATACTTTTATTTGCATGCATGCACTTTAAATTAATTTGTAATTTTAATATCTTAAGATGAGTATTAATATGGTCTAAATAACTAACAAGTGGTATTGTAATAACAAGGGACATTGGAGACAAATTTAAGTGGAATTTACCACTTAAAAGGACACTTGGTGTCCTCTAAAAAATCAGCCAAATGGACTTATATGGGTCCATTTCGGTTTTCGACATTTGCCCCACAAATGCTTATAAGTCTTATATTTAATTATCTTACATAATTAAATATTAATTTAATTATTTAACACTTAAATAATACAAATTAACTACCAATGAGTACTTAATCATTAAGTAATCATAAGACCATTTTATCAACATACAATGTATCAATATTAAACCCACTTAGCTAATTTTACTACCTCTTGCAAAATTTAATAGCTAATTAATTCCACCTCAAAACATATACACATATCATATAAAATTAATTAATTAACAATTAATTAATAAATTCTAATCATTTATTATTTAAACATCACATAATTAAATAATAAATGTCCTTGTCCCGTGTTCGTAACCCGTCATCAAATAATATATTTATGTGACTAACTAAAAGTCAAATAATAAAAGGATTTAATTATTTTGTATCTCATACAAATAATTAATTTTTCCATTTGGGCATCATCCTATAGGTGTGACCTAAAGGGATCAGCTGATCATCGCCGTCACACGACAGTAATGTCAAACTCTAGTCAGCCAATCATTACCGATTAACGATGACCAGCTGACAAATAAATAAATAAATAAATCCCTGATATTCCTTTTACGAGATTTATTATGTAACTGCACTTATTGTGGAGGACACTACTCCAACACATCCTTGGAACCGATCCGTCGCCAATGGTACTACTCCCTTGACATGAAGAACCTCACTACCTGGGATGAGGTCGCAGTTGAATTTGCTAAGCAATATGCCGACAATGTCGAAATCCAAGCCAATACCCGTACTCTTGAGGTCCTAACCCAAAATAACAAGGAGGGATTCACCGAGTTCTTAACCCGTTGGAGGAGGATAAGCACTCAGTTGGTCAGCAAACCGAGTGAGTCAACCTTGGTGGAAAAGTTTGTCAACAATCTCCGCCCAGTGTATGCCAACTTACTGAGGTACCAAAACATCAAGACGTTCCAGGATCTACAAATCCTTCGGATACGCATTGAAGACGACCTCCGCAAGGGTGTCCTAGCCAAAACCACCGGTAGAGGCTACCAGGGATCCCTTATAGTCAGACAAACAAGATTGCCGAGGTCAACCTCCTTGAACGAACCGCCAAGAGAGCTGAGCGCCCCCAAAGAGTGTTCACCAATATCGGGTCAACTTATGCAAGAGCCCTGAAAAGGCTTATGGACCAAGGGAAGTTACAACTTATCGGACCCACCCCGGTTCCGTCTGATGCTAAGAAATCCCGCTTCTAGAACCCTAATGCCTACTGTCAGTACCACCAAGGGAAAGGTTATGACACGGAAACCTGCTTCAAGCTCAAACACATCATCCAAGACATGATCGAGAAAGGGGAATTGCCTTTGCCTCCACCGACTAAACCAAACAACAAAATGAACCCTTTGGGAATCCATGCTATCTCCTTTTGATGAGCCGACCTTGTATTCCTCACACCTCATCCTGCTAATTGATGACGAGGTGAATGCCTTGGAGAGGGATGCCTCAGACGGGGTATTTGTGTTTAGTGCCGCAACCATGCTTGCCATGTTCCAACAAGTTGAGGAAGCTATAGCCAGTCTCTCCGTAAGGATTACCCGGCTTGACGATGCTTACCACCGTTTGATTTTCAATCCTCCGACACCACGCCCGAGGGAGGGTCCCCCAAACACCCAAAACTACCCTAACCAGGATGGATTGCTCCCGCGACCACTGTGGCATGCACCTCACGATAATCACCCTCACAATAATCACCCCCACAATAATCAACCTCACAAAAACTACCCTCACAAAAACTACCCTCACAAAATTTCCCTCACAAAAATTGCCCACCGAGGAATACCCCTCCAAGGTACCCTCGGGATCCAGAAATCAATGGCATCTGGAGAGATGATGTTGAAGATGTCTATATTGTCCCAGGGAAAGAGAAACGGGCGAAAGAGATCGGTCATCTTACCCGGTCCGGACACCCCTATCAAAACCCAACAGTCGTTCCAACAACAAGCGACCAGGTTGTCCCGGACATGGACACTCAACCCAAGGCTCCCAAGAATTCGATCTTGAAACAACTGCAGAAGGAAAAAGCCGAAATTTCAATTTGGCAACTGATAGCCACGTCCTTCGAACATCGACAAGCTCTACTACAAGCCTTGGGAAAACTGACCGTGCCCTCTACCTCCTCCCCGGAAGAAGTGGTGGCACACCTGACAAGGGATGTCCCTGATTTGAGTAACTCGGCCATCTTCTCTGACGAAGATATCCCTCCCTTCGGAGCCAACCACAACCTGGCCCTGTACATTATAGTACAATGCCTCAAAAAGAATGTGCCTATGGTCCTTGTGGATAACGGATCCGCAGTGAATGTCATTCCCCTCAAAACGGCTCACAAACTGGGTATTAAGGAAGCTGATTCGGTCCCAACCAACCAAGGAGTACGCGGTTATGATGGCACTCGTCGTAAGGTCGCAGGGCTCATCACTCAGACCGTCGCGACCGGACCACTGGAAAGGCAAACCAGTTTTCAGGTAGTCGACATTGACACCTCCTTCAATATGCTTCTGGGACGTCCCTGGATTCACGCCGTCAAGGAGGTTACTTCTACCCTTCATCAGAAAATCAGGGTCCCCTTCAACGGGAAAACGATCACGATTCCTGCTTCCCTGATCAAAGCCGTCATGAAAAAGGGAATAGTCTCCCAGGCCATGGAGGAGGATGACAACGATATGTGGGGATTTCAATCTGTGAATGCCCTAACTGATGAATCAACACCCTTTGATTGTGACCCATTCGCCAACGTCACAGTCAACCGCATTCTGATGCGCCAGGCTTATTTCCCGGGTTTACCCCTTAATCCGTTGAAGAGCACCTTACCTCCCTTGAAACAGGCTAAGGTCCCCAACATGCCCTTTGGGCTGGGCTATGAACCTACCAGTGAGGATATCCAGGAGATGAACCTCCTCATTCGGAAGCGCAAGAAGCACGGAGTTATCCTCCGTCCCTATCATTTGACCCTCAATGGATACTTTATCCCCGAGGGAGAGTCCGAGCTCTACCACGGCTTTCCTGAGCCGATCTTAACTCTGTGGCCAAGGTCAGACACCCGGGTGTAGAAGTCTTCTAGGACTGCTACTTCATCCCCAACAACACCGAAGCTGCATCAACCGAGTCTAAGCCGTCCCCATGCCTCGATGGACAAGCTTTCACTCTCCTCTTTGGAGAGGATAACATCAAGCACCTCGACTATGAGGACATCATCAACATCGCTATGAAGGACATCCAGTTTGACCCCACCGCCTTAATCTCTGATACTGACCGCGAGAAAGCTACACAGGACTGGAGGAAAACCGTCAAGTGGACCGATCGCCAAGGCCGCATTCTCAAGATCACAACTGGAGAAGGCCCTATGTTCAAAGAGGGAAGTGAAGAAGAATATGAATCTGAGTCTGAGTCTGAGTCTGTCTTAGCTCCTAACACTCATAATGTCCAAGTTAAGGTCCCCTTCCCGCTGTTTTATCACAAGATCGTGGCTGCTTCAGAGGCTGAGTCTACTAGGGTCATCCCCACTCCCATGGAAGGTGACAACCTGGAGCCTGTTCCACGGGCCACCTCCTCTGCTATGTCGCCTCTGACTGACCATGAGATGTCTCTCCTCTCCGAGCTTTTCGCTCGTGTCAACTTCATGAACGCTAAGTTTGCTTATGACTCATCTCAATTTAACTGCAATGCGAAGTGTTATGGCTGCTTGTAGGCCGATGAGGCATTTTTCATATTCGGCGGCATTTTTGGTGGCGGAGAAGTCTAGCTTTACCGTGATCGGAACATGTTCACCTTATGTTGATATGAGAAGGATTCCTACCCTGAAGCCTCTCAGGTTTGATGTACCGTCGATGTATTGGTCCCATGCGTTAGTGTCGGTACAAAGGATGTCTTCGTCAGGGAGTGACCATGTGTCGGTCGTCGGATCCTCGTTGAAAGTATTTTATGCTAGGAAATCGGCGACAACCCTTCCTTCGATAACCTTGAGGGGTATGAATTTGATGTCAAATTTGGATAATATGGGTGTCCACCTAAACAGCCTTCCGTTTAGCACGGGCTTTTCGAAAACGTATTTGACAGGGTCCTTCTTGGAGTAGATGTGAACCATGTAGCTGAGAATATAATGTTGTAGCTTCTTTGTTGACCAAACCAGGGAAAGACATGTCTTTTCCAGTTGGGTGTATCTTGTTTCGTATTCGATGAAATTTTTCCTGATGTAGATGTTGGCTCGTTCTTCGTCGTCGACTGTTTGTGCTAGCATTGCTCCCATGTCTATGTCGGTGACAGTCAGGTATAGAGATAAGGGAATTCCCTGCTAAGGTGGCATGAGGACAGGAGTTTTGGATAAGATTTCCTTTACCCTGTCGAAGGCCTTTTCATAATCGTCGTCCCAGTCGGTGTGATCAGAGGCGCGGAGCTTCTTGAAGATAGGTTCACAAATCATAGTGAGCTTGGCTATGAAGCGGCTGATTTATTAGACTTGACCGAGAAATCCCAGAATCTCCTATGACACCCTCACATACCAAGGTGCCTTAACAGGACCACCCTAGCATGAGAGACTGTTACCATCTCGGTTGTCTAAGGTTAGTATATCAAAGTTACCGATCCAAAACACAATTATTAAAGTATAACTGATAAATGTTCCATATCCAAAACCAAAATAAAAGTTACTAATTTTCAACAACTACAACTGAAAGGTAAATCTCATGACAGCGGAAGCTAGACTCGAGTGATGACTCCCCATCTTGTCCCCATAGATTATAATCATCATCACCTATCACAATCTGCTCACCATCCCTAAATGGATTACCACATATTTAGAAAACAACAACGTGTAGATACCAAGTATCTGCACCTTCCAAAAACCACCCGATGATGATCAGACTATAACGTGTTTTTGATATGCGTGCGTGGATTGGCTATACATGAGATGGATTAATGCACTACTCCGATATGAAAAATGATTTCATAAATGGTTTTCTAACTTCATTTGCATTAAAATAACCCTATTTTAAGTTAAAATCGTCTTCGGACCCAAAACCGACTCAGAAACCCGCAACTCGAGTCAACCTGAGTCAACCCGAGTCAATCCAAATCCCGAATGTCAAAAATAATGCCATGAATGTCTTTATCATGTCATTTCCATTAAAATGACCGTAACTAGAGTCAAAACTGTCTTCGGACCCAAAACCGTCTCAGAAACCCGCAAATCGAGTCAAACCAAATCTCGAATGTCGAAATTAATGCCATGAATGGTTTTATCTTGCCATTTTCTTTAAAATGACCATAATTAGAGTCAAAACCGACACTGGGCAAAAACCGACTCCAAATTCAAATCCCGACTCACACGGGTCAAACCCGAGTCAAGCACACAAAACACCTACCTCAAGTAACACCCAAAATCATCTTATTAGATGCCCATATTATTATATGACATCTCATTTCAATACCACAAATCATAACAACCAAACAATAGATAGAGCAAAGGCCACGTCCAAATTGAAAGGGACAATACACCCTTTTCAATCACAAGGTGGCTCGCGCCTAAAGTAGGTGTCTGCTTAGCCTCCAAGAAAACTCAACCGACCTACCACCCCTATTTCTCTATAAATACCCACCATCACACACCATAATCTTCATGCGAGAGTCCGCCCCCTCCTTCTCCCTTTAACTTCTAGACCCGACTTCCTAAGTCACAAAATCGACACGTGTTTACGACCTACCGATCGTAAACACAAGCCTTACACATTTTGTTTGGTACCGTCGCCGTGCATTCGACCGACCCATTCGACCAACTCAACATTAATCAACATGTTCTTCAACCACATGTTTTCAACATATTTTCAAAACTAAATCCTTTTTTAAGGCAGTCTTTTTAAACTTCTTTGATCGCGATTAGTCACAACGAGAAAACCGTCTCTAAAGTCATCTACGTCGCAAACATCAAAATACGTAAGTTTGAGGGTGTAAATATCTCCACCATTTATTTCATGTCTTTACTGTTTTTATGAGTTTATATGCATGAACAATGCATAACACGATTCAAATATAGGTTAGACGAGCCAAAACCGAGTTTTTGCCTGAGACAGAAGCCCTTTGCTATGCAAAGAGGCTCGCGCCTCTTGTGGGTTATCGGGTCAGGCTCATCCGTGTTTGTTCTCATCTTTCCTCTATATTTCTTTCTTATTTGCAGTCGGGTTTTACCATTTCAAATGCTTCAAATCATTTTTATGACAAACTTTTTAGCCATAAATTATAATCACCCTTGGTTTCATATACCACGACAGTTTAATCCGTGACTCGGTGATATTAACTGGTTAATTATATTTTAAAGGAAATCCTTTTCCTTTATTTGCCATTTTAATTCATTTATATGATAAACATATTTTGACTATTACAAAAACCATCCTTGGTTTTTTATACCATGACGGTTTCTTCCGTGACTCGATGATATTATTGGTTAATTACAAATTAATGGGCATTTTAACACCCGTTTCTTTTATTTACCATTTTTCTCATTTGTTTACATTTGTAAATATATTACTCATAATTCATAATCATCCTTGGTTCTTTATACCATGTCGGTTTAATCCGAGTACGATGACAAACTTGACTAATTACAAATAATTGAACTTAACATAATTAGTTCAAATCAATCATTTTCCTTTTACACATTTTACTATGCTTTTCAAACTTGCAAATCCGACAACGAATATTACTAACATAATAGTAATTATTCCGAGTCATGCAAATCATACTTGCAAATCATTAATCACAAAAAATGGTTTTAAACAACCTTTTTAACAACCAGGAGGCACCTCTCGGCTCGCGCCCCAAGAAGCTGCCTGTTTCCACTTTCAAAAACCTGGGCAGACCCCTTTCCCTCGCCAATAGGCTCGCGCCCCAATGGGGCTGCCTGGCATTGTTCTGTCTCATTTTGGTACTTGTCTAGGACGATCCTGATTACAGTTAACCCAAATACGTGACGGATGAGATCGACAAGTTTACGTTTTTACACTTTGTCCTTTGACACCCTTTTTCAAATAAATGGATCGTTTTAAGCATCATACCCGAATTTGGTAAATGGATGTTTAATTTCCGTTTTCACATGCAAATCAATCTAAATCAAACTTTGATACCAATTTCTTGGTACATGCATAAACAACCGACTTAGGAAATTATCACATGTTAGGTTAAGCTTTTGGATGCGCATTCATGCATTTAAACCGTTTTATCAACTCTTGCACTTAAACAACCACGATCGATCAGTAGAGGCCGCTAACGCGCACTACTACAGATACAGGCTATAACAACGGTTAAAAACCGTTGTTATATAAAAAAGCGGACGTTGTAAAAGGTTTTTAAAACGGTTGGTTTTCTTAAGGAACCCGTTGTTAAAACTATTAACAACGGTTTTAAGTATCAAAACCCGTTGTGGAAAATGTGACTCAATTTTGGGGGGAAAGTTATAACAACGGGTTGTAATATACAAAACCGTTGTTATAACTAAAGACAACGGGTTTTTTTATAAATAACCGTTGTTTGTTCTTAAAAAATAAAAAAAAAATTAAATTAAATATTACTAGATGCATGCATAATTACGGCCCGTTATAATTCCAATGCATGCATTATTACTGCCATCCCTGTGCATATGAACGGACAATATGGAATGAGAAGGGTTAGTAATAAGATTTGAAGCAGCAAAGAGAGATATGATGATGATTATGACACCCCTAACATATATATTAATTAAAAAACAACTCAAATCACACATTGCTTAGTATAAATACATGCATTATCTCAACTAACATTCCATTATCTCACTATACATCTCCAAACCCTAACTGCTAAAACAAACTCCAAATAAATTAACCCTACTTAATCTTTCAAAACAAACTCCAAACTCCAAAAAAATGATTGATATCATCCTTAAGACTCTTATTATGATCGAGAACAACAACAGTTTCATCCGTCGGTTGCTCCACATTGAGGAAAGTTTCAGGAGCTACCTTGCGGATGCTCGATCCATACTGAAGGACGCCAAAGAAGATGGCTTGATAGAGCAGCAGCAGTTGCAGCTATATGACGATATAGCAACTGCTGAACGGAACCTCCAAATAGCCAAGGAGGAGAGGACGGATATCATAGAGGAGAATAAGACCCTATATGAAAATATAAGAATTGCATTTTTATTAATGTAATTTTTTTTTTAAATTTATGTATGAATTATATATATATATATATATATATTAATTATGTTTATCATGCATTCCTCTCTATCATCTTGCTTCTTCTTTGTTTTAGTTTATTTAATTTGTTTTACTAGCTAATTAAGTGAATAATACTTAAAGAAATAACATAATGGTCGATAAAAACTAACACATACACATGCAAATGAAATAATTAGAAAAAGAAAATAATGACGATGAAAGACGATGAAACCAACAGTGACGGCGAGATTTACCTGAGAATTAGACGATGAAATCAACAGTGACGGCGAGAAGATAAAGCGACGATGAGAAAGAGAGAAAGAGACGATGAGAAAGTGTGTGTTTTGTGTTTGTGTTTGTCTGCTGTGTTTGTGTTTGTGTATTAAGGTTTGTGTTTTGTGGCTGTAGCAGACTTGTGTTTGTGTGGTTTATAGTATGGAAGGTATTGACAACGGTTATTAAACAACAACCGTTGTCAAATAAGTTTTAACAACGGTTGTAAAACAACAACCGTTGTCAAATAAGTTGTAACAACGGGTTTCAAAAGTAACCGTTATGATTACTTTTCACTAACTTTGCGTCAATTTTGCGCCAATTTATTAACAACGGTTGTGCATGTGTTACCCGTTGTTAAAATTTATAACAATGGTTTTTATAACCATACCCGTTGTAATTCATTTTAGTAAAATTCGCGCCATACATTTTACAACGTCTATTGTGATTTTCGTGAATAATCGTTGTTAAAGGGGCGTTGTAGTTGCCTGGATTTGTAGTAGTGGCGGGCGGGATTGGGTGTCCGATTGAAGAGCTTCCAAATACTTACCCTCACCCCTTACTCAGAACCTTTGGATAGTGGATGGCCTTATCCAGGGCGTACGAGAGTCATTTTAGGCATAGAATGCTAAAAGGGGGACGAGTCCTTATCTTTAGTACCTATGTCAAACACCGCTTTTTGCCTTGATTGACCTAGGTATAAAGTGGATTCGAACGGGTTCCAAGCATCCCACAAATACTTGGTGGCGACTCCGAACATCTCTGCATCCTTTCGAAACCTTTACCGAGACGAAGCCGACCGATCTAAAGTGATCCGGTCGAAAGCATTTTTACGTCACCGAGCGTGGCTTTCAGACCGCTGCATGTCCATAGTTTGGCTTGGCGTGCAGGTGGCCCGTGACTACAGACTGGTAGGCGGCATCGCGTCCGCATGCCGGCCTGTGGCCCATGTCCAAAGATTGGCGACTCCGCTGGGGAGTACTACGACACTTGTCTTTGTGATCCTTAGAGGTGAAACTCGAACGAGATCGTGGTTAAAGTGCATTAATTGATATTACGGTCATAAGTCGGGTTCCTTGTCCGGGCCCACAACCTAACCCTTTTCGACCAATTGGCTCGTCTCGTTGGCGTGAGTTTTCTCATCCCTGCGTTTCTCATCTCGATTGAGTCAAGCATACTGTTGACGTTACACATTTCTGTTTCGTCAAGAGCTTTCACTTCCTTCGTGCACGAGGCTAGGGCACCCACCTTACACATTTTGTTTGGATTGGTATCCCTCTCGAAAATCGGGGTTTGATTGCTTGGTGTGTAACCCACCCTTATTAAGCCAAAACCCGTGTCAGCATTATGTATAATATAATGAATTGTGAGTGCTTATGTGCTATGTGATCATAAGTCCTTCCGTGTCATTTCAAACATTTAAAAACACCTTTTTGCGTCGTTATAATGGCCGTTTCAAACCTCGGTCTTTCGCTGACCGTTGCATTTCAAACAACACGCCTTTCTAGGCCGTCGTAATGACGATTTTCAATTCCGGTTTTCTACAAGCATTTCAACATACCTTTCTAGGCCGTCGTAATGACGATTTTCAAACTCGGTTTTTATAACCATTTCAAATACACCTTTTTATGCCGTTGTAATGACTATTTCAAACCTTGGTTTTCACGAACCATTTCAAAATACCCCTTTACGTCATCGTGATGGCCATTTTAAACCTCGGACCCTCGCCGACCGTTGCATTCTCAAAATGCCCTTTTACACTGTCGTAATGACGAATTCTACCCTCGAATTTTCAAAATTCGAAATCAGTTTTCAAACCGTCATAATGACGATTTCGACCCGTGCAACTTTCCAAATTTCAAATCTTGTTTTCGAAATCAAATCTGGATTTTCTAAGCCGTCGTAATGACGATTTCAATTCTCACACTTTTCGATTTGCATACCGTCTTTCGAAGGTTAAAACGGTTTTCTAACCCGTCGTAATGACGAATTTAATCCTCACAATTTCCAATTTCAAATTATTTGAAAACAATATTAAACGTTTTCAAATTTCAATTCAAAAATCAAATCTTTGAAAACAAATTTAACCGTTTTCAAATTTCAATTCAAAAATCAAATCTTTGAAAACAAATTTAACCGTTTTCAAATTTCAATTTAAAAATCAAAACTTTGAAAACAAATTTAACGGTTTTCAAATTTCAATTCAAAATCAATTCTTTGAAAACAAATTTAACCGTTTTCAAATTTCAATTCAAAAATCAAATCTTTGAAAACAAATTTAACCGTTTTCAAATTTTAATTCAAAATCAATTCTTTGAAAACAAATTTAACCGTTTTCAAATTTCAAATTCAAAATCAATTCATTTGAAAACAAATTTAACCGTTTTCAAATTTCAAATCCAATTTCAAATCATTTGAAAACAAATTTAACCGTTTTCAAATTTCAATTCAAAATCAAATCTTTGAAAACAAATTTAACCGTTTTCAAATTTCAAATCCAATTTCAAATCGGATGAAAACAAATCTAACTGTTTTCAAATTTCAATCCAATTTCAAACCATTTGAAAACAAATTTAACTGTTTTCAAATTTCAATTCAACTTCAAATCATTTGAAAACAAATTTAACTGTTTTCAAATTTTAAATTCAAAATCAAATCGTTTGAAAAAAAACTTAACCGTTTTCAAATTTCGATTCAAAAAAAAAATCTTTGAAAACAAATTTAACTGTTTTCATGGCCATCGTGATGACGATTCCAAATTCTTCAATTCTCGATTTTCCAATCCGTGATTCGGAATTTCAAAAACCGTCTTCGGAAACAACACATTGTTTCCAGAGCAGCCGCAATCTCAACTTAAACCGTCTTTTGAAAACAAACCTAAGACAACCCTTTTGACTGGCCGACCTTCTACAGATCCCTACTCTTCGGAAGCCGTTCATAACATGACAAATGAATCTTTTGAAAATTTCTATTTTCTAAAATTTCAGTCCACCATTCCGATTCAGCCTCGAGTCGATTTCGAGTCAAGTCGTCTAGATAACGTTGAATCTCCGCCGAAGTTAGTACCTACCTTCTGGTCTAGGTCGTGTCGCCTAATTGTCGAGACATCTTCAATGGCGTTAGCAGAGTCAAAACCTCTCGGGTATTAAACCCATCTTTCCCCTACATCATGGGTCAAAGGTTGAGTTTGTGTACGTGTCTTGTCCAACGGCGTCACGCCAGCAACACACATCCAAACCGAGTCAGAAGTCGTCTGTCTAGGCATCACTATGCCAAAGTTGACACTCGAGTCAAAGTTCAAAGTCATGCACCCTGAGTTCAAACACAAGAGGTCATTCACGATCTTTAATGAACTCATAACCTAGTAACACCGTCGCGTCTTCACGACTAAAATGCCTTTTGTACATATGTGTCGTGCTTGCTTTTTTTTGTGCAATCCCTTACAAGACAAGTTATAACGCCTATCGTTATGTCAAATAGCAATCCCTTGGGTGCCATCAATCGCCAACCAGGATCTCAAGAAGCCGATCAATCTTCATCCGCCATGACTTCTGCTGGAACCAACAACTTGGTCCTTCGACTCCTAGCTACCGTGGAAAACTGCAGCACTCGTCTCTCCCAAGTTGAGGACAAACTGGTAACCGGGTATTTTCCCTCTCCTGATATTGAGCAAAGGGTTAAGCTCCTTGAAAGCCGACTACTTGCCATCGACAAAACCAAAACCAGACGACCTCATAGGTCCTTCCCTGATTTGGGTATGCCTTATGCCACAGCCTTGGAAAGGCTAATCTCACAAGGAAAACTCAAACCAATTGGTCCAACTCTAGACCCTGTACCAAACAAGCGAGGTCGAAGATGGGATGGAAACCTCTTTTGCCAATATCACCAAGGTCACGGACATGACACTGAAATGTGTCTCCCTCTAAAAGGCGCCATCCTTGATATGATTGAAAAGAGTGAGTTACCATTACCTCCCTCAACAAACAACAAAAACAGCCCTCCAGAAAACCCAATTGGACACAGTCAGGAATGTTCCCTAGACTGCTCTCACCTCATCGCTCCCGACGATGAGGAAATTCATGCAATTGACGAAGATGGCATACAAAGTGCTATAATGATGCTCTCCGTCTCTATCAAAAACATATTCTCAAACCTACAAGTTTCTATTGACGACTTAAACACTCGAGTAGCTAATTTGGAGAAAAGGTTTGGTAGTACCGAAAATGAACCTGGCCATCAAGGAGAAAACCAACCCTCCATTCACGAACCAAAAGCTGTTGAAAATGAGGAGTCATCCGATGGTTCCCACATCCACGAACCTACCAATAAAGAACATGAAATCACCTCACCAAAATCCCTTTCAAAATATCAAGCAACATCCCAAAAACTTCCCATTGACAACAACTAAATCCTGTTTCCGCTCAGGGTTGACAAAAACAAAACTCACAAAAACATCCCAAAAAACACCAATGTGGTAACCATTGGAAAACATCAAAGGGTATTCCCAGATCTGGAAATAACATATGGCACCGCTCTGTAGATACTTGCTTCAGAAGGAATGCTCCAACCCATTGGTCCGACTCCGGACAAACCTGAACACAAAAGAACCCGATTCTAGAAAGACAATGCCTATTGCCAATACCATCAAGGCAAGGGCCATGACACCAAAGCCTGCTTCAAACTCAAGCATGCTATTCAAGATATGATTGAAGCTGGCAAAATCATAATTGAACCTCTCAGTCAAGACAATCCTCATGAATGTCTAAAATCAAAGAGCAAGGTTGAACGTTCTCAAAGGACATTCACCAACCTCAACACAACCTATGCCGCAGCTCTTCAAAAGCTTGTGACTGAAGGGAAGCTACAACCAATCGGGCCCACTCCGGATCCGTCTGAATGCAGGAAAACCCGTTTTTGGGACGGCAGTGCCTATTGCCAATATCATCAAGGAAAAGGTCATGACAATAAAACATGCTTCAAACTGAAACATGTTATTCAAAATATGATCGACAACCATGAACTGATAGCTTTATCCCTAGGCCATCCAAGTGATGAAAACAACCACAATGGACATCTCATGGACTACTGTCCTCATATCGTCCCAAACAACGAGAGTGAAGTGCTCAAGTGGGTCAATGATAAAGACCAGACATTCAAGCCACTAGATGCTGTGATGGAGACCTTCGAGGAGGAAAGTGATGATTAGGAGTCCGTATCTACGATTGAGTCTGAGTCCGAGTCTTAGGCTTTCTCATATCTATCCTAGTGTCTGTCCTCTTATTCCCAAATGACAACTGGGGGCTGTCCCCATGAGTCACATGTATCCATCGAGTCTGTGCCAACCTCTTATTTATCTAAATAAAAGCACAATTTTCAACTATCATATATTCTCCCCTTTACCATTTCCCGTTGACAACGAGAATTGATTTGAGAATTGATTTAAAACAAACAACGTGTTCCAATTCAATGTGAGTACACTCGAGTGACGTTCCGTACCGAGTAACCAGAGGACTCGAAACTCCGTGTCCATTTTCTTTACCTATTCCATGTCTGCAATAGAAACCTTTCATTAGCACCCAATTTAGAACGAGCTTTTATCAAAGGAATTCTACGACGAACCCAGATAACAAACCAGAACATCTCCTTGTTCATGATCAATGACGGAAGGCAAGCCCATTCCCCACAAAAACATCCCATCACCAAGTATCAACCTCTCACCAACGGGTACATCCCCGTCTGCACCTTTACCTTGAATGAAGGATGGCAAAGAACCAGTAAATCAAAAACCAATATCAAAGGTCCAAGCCAATACCCATTCACCCAAAGTCAAAGCGAAAGGCTAAAATCAAAGGCCCAAGCCAATATCCATTCACCCAAATAAAAAGCGAAAGGCCAAAATCAAAGGACCAAGCCAATATCCATTCACCCAAAGCCAAAGCGAAAGGCCAAAATCAAAGGCCCAAGCCAATATCCTTTCACCCAAAGCCAAAGCTCAAGACCAAAGCAAAAACCAAAGCCAAAAGCAATTCACTCAAGGCCAAAGCCAAAGTCAAAGTCAAAGCAAAAACTAAAGTCAATTCACTCAAAGCAAAAGCCAAAGCCAAAGCCAAAGGCTACTCATCCAACGTCAAGGCCAAGATCCAAGCCAAAATCAAAACAAAACAAGATTGAAACCCTTTTCTCAAAAAGGCCAAAATCAAAAGAAAGCATCCAACACACAAAATACTGGACAAGTGAGTACAACATTCCAAGTCCAGGACCAACAAGTCCAAAGCCCAAGACCAACGAGTCCAACACAACAAATCCCGGACCGACAAGTTCAAAACACCAAACAAGTCAGTCCAAAACACCAAGTCCAGGACCAACAAGTCCAAAGCCCATGACAAACGTTTCTTCCCTCCAAACTCCGGGACCAATAAGTACAAAACACAAAAATACTAAAACCTAATGTCAAAGAGCTAAAACAAGAGCTCAAGACTCGTCAACTAACAACAAACCCAACACTGCTTCATCCTTAAGTCCTTCTAGGGACTGTTATAGGGAGACCTATCAAGGATCCTGGGGATTTCCCTGAAGATCATTACCAAAACCGCTTCACCCCTAAGTTCTTCTAGAGACGACTATAGGGAAACCTATCTAGGATCCTGGCGATTCCCCTCAAGATCATAATCAAAACTGCTTCACCCCTAAGTCCTTCTAGAGACTATTATAGGGAGACCTATCTAGGCTTCTGAGGATTCCCATCAAGCTCGTAATATCACACCTTAAACTTTAAGGTCCAGACATGGGAATCTGATCCCACATTAATTACCAGCCATTTCGTGCTCAAGCCACATCAAGCTTGAGACCCCATTCCACACAACATTACAAGTCGTAACCCATCGGCCTAAAAACCACAAAATACAAACTCCAGATTTTTATCTGTCAAACAAACCTATTATTACCAAGCTCCACATTCCCTAATGTCGAAGCCATTTTCACTCTGACCCAGATACGGAGTCCTCGAATGCTTTGCTACCGAGAACGGGACGTACCTAGTCTACCCTTAGGGTCCACTTTTTAGTGTTCTCACAAGATAAGGAACATTTTCACAAATTACACCTCTTCGATTCATGATCAACGAGGAATTATCTCAAATCAATTTCTCGAGTCACCAAACGGAATATACCGCCGTGACCCTCACACTTTAAGGTCCTAACAACTCGCTTAGGCACACACATGCAGAACTACGATCTGGTTTGATTTCGCAAACACGCGAATACGCAGGCAGTCCTATTACAAGGGCACAACCACACCCCCACACACATTCAATTTTCACACCTTCAATGTGCAACCCATTGCACACACACTCAGAACTACGACCTGGTTTGATTTCGCACACACGCGAATACGTAGGCAGCCCTATTATAAGGGCACAACCCCATACTCCTTTCACAACATTTCTAATTTTCAATCCTTAATAACTAGCTCAGAACTACGATCTGGTTTGATTTTGCAAACACGCGAATACGTAGGTAGTCCCCCAACAAGGACACAGCCGCATACCCCTTTCAATATCAACCATCAACATCAATACTCAAAAGCAGCCCACCCAGCTACAAAAATTAATCTTATACCTCTTTACTGGGGGCTTCTTCCTTAAGACCTTGCCCATTCCTCCTTTTGCCAAATTCCAATCTTCTCACTCTGGGGGCTTCTCTTTCGAGACGCCACCCGTCCTTTATCCTCATACTTATTTTGGGTCTCAACTACAGTCCAAAATAAACCACCTTTAGCCTAGTGCTTGGTTCGGATGATGACAAGGTCTTGGTTCCGCTCTCCGAATCATCATGCCTTAGGGAAAAATCTCAAACGAGCAAATGGTAGCGAGGATGTCCGGAGAAGATAATCCATTCATATTCCCCAGCTGAGCGGACCATCTACTCCAAGGATTTGTTGCGCGTTGTCACCCTTTCTTGCCTAAGGAGTTGCAGTTATATGTGCAAAGTCTGTCAGAGTCACCCCCGTGTCGTGTCGATACCAAGTTTGTATCATGTTAACGACCGTCTGTTTGTCCGTCTGTCAGTATGCGTTCGTATGAGTCAATGTCGCAACAGTCACGTGTCTCCAATTTATCAAATCACAGATCAACGAGTAACAAGACTCGCTTTTAAGCTTCACAATATTCAAAACTTCTATCTCCCTTCCCGTGAGACATTACATGCTAGTTGCTTATATGCTAACTACTCACAGACTTATGTGCTTACGTGCTTATATGTTTACATGCTAGTTGCTTATATGCTAACTGCTCACATGCTCACGTGCTTACGTGCTTATATGCTTGTATTCAACGTGCTTGTCTATGCGACTGCGGATTTGTGTAGTCACTAACCATGCAGATAATCTTGAGAAGAGAAAGGCACTCCAACTGAGTACCAATTTATTCCCAACAAATGCCGACCCGTCAAGTCCAGAGGCTTTAACCCCGTCGGTTACATGACATACGCTACGTCCCAACGAGCAGCAACTCATATCCCCGACGACTCCTGAGAAGTTTTTAACTCCCCAGCGAGTGCCGATTTTCAAATGGAAGTTACACAAGTCTTTCAAACATCCTCGTAACATCGTTCATGATCCCGATGCAGCGCACTCACTATTTGGTTTTCCAGAGAGACTTTCTCAAATGATTTATCCCCACGGAGTTTATTTAGGACCCCTACAAGTTGGAGTTCGTTGCTCCCTAGCCGAACCTATCAACGTCAACCTGGTTGGAAGTTATTACCAGACAATATCTCGAAATAAGCCCGATGCTTCAGGCTACTTCCCACAGTCGATCATTTGACCATCAACATGACTGGCGAGCCTCAGAACGCATCACCTTCAACATAGCTGGCGAGCCTATGCACGCACACAAGAAGCAATTCAAGTACATATCCCGAAGATGCCTCAGGTATGACACCTTTCTATGGCTGGCGAGCCTCAAAACGCACCCCCTTCAACACCGGCTGGCGAGCCATTGTGCGCAAAAGATTCGAGGACGTATCCCGAAGATGCCTCAGGTAAGACTCCTTCTTATGGCTGGCCAGCCTTTATACGTAGTCTAATGAACTTTAAACGACCCAAACCGGAAGTCGACAGACTCTAAACTGTTCCTGACGGCAGGTCATTGCCTTGAATCCCCGAGTCGCCTCGACGTCGCCCTTCCCGACAGCAGGTCCTTGGCTCAAACTTTTTTGAGTCGCCTTGACGTCGCAATAGTCTTCAGGTTGTAATCTTCGATTGACCTGGAGATCATACTTTGACTTTCGCCCTGTCCAAGCCTTAGTCAAAGTGGAGGCTCTATAGATACCCAATATCTGCACCTCCCAAAAACCACTCAATCATGATCGGACTATAACGTATTTTTGATATGCATGCGTGGATTGACTATACATGAGACGGTTAAATGCACTATTCGGATATAAAAAATGATTTCATAAATGGTTTTTTAACTTCATTTGCATTAAAATAAAACTATTTAGAGTTAAAATCGTCTTCGGACCCAAAACTGACTCAGAAACCCGCAACTCGAGTCAACCTGAGTCAACCCGAGTGCACCCAAATCCTGAATGTCAAAAATAATTCCATGAATGTCTTTATCATGTAATTTCCATTAAAATGACCCTAACTAGAGCCAAACCTGTCTTCGGACCCAAAACCGACTCAGAAACCCACAACTCGAGTCAACCAGAGTCAAACCAAATCTTGAATGTTGAAAATAATGCCATGAATCGTTTTATCTTGCCATTTGCATTTAAATGACCCTAATTACAATAAAAACCGACACCGGGCCAAAAACCGACTCCAAATTCAAATCTCGACTCACACAGGTCAAACCCGAGTCAACCACACAAAACACCTACCTCAAGTAACACCCAAAATCATCTTATTAGATGCCCATATTGTTACACGACATCTCATTTCAATACCACAAATCATACCAACCAAACAATAGATAGAGCAAAGGCCACGTTCAAATTGAAAGGGACAATACACCCCTTTCAATCACAAGGTGGCTCGCGCCTAAAGCAGGTGTCTGCTTAGCCTCCAAGAAAACTCAACCGCCCTACCACCCCAATTTCTCTATAAATACCCACCATCACACACCATAATCTTCACGCGAGAGTCCGCCCCCTCCTTCTCCCTTAAACTTCTAGACCCGACTTCCTAAGTCACAAAATCGACACATGTTTACGACCTACCGATCATAAACACAAGCCTTACACATTTTGTTTGGTACCGTCGCCGTGCATTCGACCGACCCATTCGACCAACTCAACATTAATCAACATGTTCTTCAACCACATGTTTTCAACATATTTTCAAAACTAAATCCTTTTTTAAGGCACTCTTTTTAAACTACTTTGATCGCGATTAGTCACAACGAGAAAACCGTCTCTAAAGTCGTCTACCTCGCAAACATCAAAATACGTAAGTTTGAGGGTGTAAATATCTCCACCATTTATTTCATGTCTTTACTGTTTTTATGAGTTTATATGCATGAACAATGCATAACACGATTCAAATATAGGTTAGACGAGCCAAAACCGAGTTTTGGCCTGAGACAAAAGCCCTTTGCTATGCAAAGAGGCTCGCGCCTCTTGTGGGTTATCGGGTCAGACTCATCCGTGTTTGTTCTCATCTTTCCTCTTTATTTCCTTCTTATTTGCAATCGATTTTTAACATTTCAAATGCTTCAAATCATTTTTATGACAAAATTTTTAGCCATAAATTATAATCACCCTTGGTTCCATATACCATGACGGTTTAATCCGTGACTCGGTGATATTAATTGGTTAATTACATTTTAAAGGAAATCCTTTTCTTTGATTTGCCATTTTAATTCATTTTTATGATAAACATATTTTGACCATTACAAAAATCATCCTTGGTTTTTTATATCATGACGGTTTCTTCCGTGACTCGATGATATTATTGGTTAACTACAAATTAATGGGCATTTTAACACCCTTTTCTTTTGTTTACCATTTTTCTCATTTGTTTACAATTGTAAATATATTAGTCATAATTAATAATCATCCTTGGTTCTTTATACCATGTCGGTTTAATCCGAGTACTGACAAACTTGACTAATTACAAATAATTGAACTTAACATAATTAGTTCAAATCAAACATTTTTCTTTTACACATTTTACTACGCTTTTCAAACTTGCAAATCCGACAACGAATATTACTATCATAATAGTAATTATTCCAAGTCATGCAAATCATACTTGCAAATCATTAATCCAAAAAATGGTTTTCAACAAATTTTTAACAACTAGGAGGCACCTCTCGGCTCGCTTTATAGCTCGCGCCCCAAGAAGCTGCCTGTTTCCACCTTCAAAAACCTGGGCAGACCCCCTTCCCTCGCCAATAGGCTCGCGCCCCAATGGGGCTGCCTGGCAATGTTCCGTCTCATTTTGGTACTTGTCTAGGACGATCCCGATTACGGTTAACCCGAATACGTGACGGATCAGATCGACAAGTTTACGTTTTTACACTTTGTCATTTAACACTCTTTTTCAAATAAATGGATCGTGTTAAGCATCATAACCCGAATGTGGTAAATGGATGTTTAATTTCCGTTTTCACATGCAAATCAATCTAAATCCAACTTTGACACAAATTTCTTGGTGCATGCATAAACAACCGACTTAGGAAATTATCACATGTTAGGTTAAGCTTTTGGATGCGCATTCATGCATTTAAACCGTTTTATCAACTCTTGCACTTAAACAACTACGATCGATCTCTAGAGGCCGGTAACGCGGGCAGGATTGGGTGTCCGATTAAAGGGACTCCCAATACGTACCCTCACCCCTTACTCAGAACCTTTGGATAGTGGATGGCCTTATACAGGGCGTACGAGAGTCATTTTAGACATATAATGCTAAAAGGGGGACGAGTTCTTATCTTTAGTACCTATGTCAAACACCGCTTTTTGCTTTGATTGACCTAGGTATAAATTGGATTCGAACGGGTTCTAAGCATCCCACAAATGCTTGGTGGCGACTCCGAACATCTTGCATCGTTTCGAGACCTTTACCGAGACGAAACCGACCGATCTAAAGTGATTCGGTCGAAAGCATTTTTACGTCACCGAGCGTGGCTTTCAGACCGCTGCATGTCCACAGTTTGGCTTGGCGTGCAGGTGGCCCGTGACTACGGACCGGTAGGCGGCTCTCGCTCGCAGGCCGCCTTGTAGCCCACGTCCACACAACGGGGTCATTTTACTGCAGAATTAGCATAAGACAAGTAAGATAAGATAAACAGCGGATCATCATCCACCTCCACTCCCAATAAAAACATGTAAATGAATACACGCTAAAGTGTGTAGCCCTGCCAGTGGGGGACCGCTGCTATACCCACCTAAGCCCCCGCTCATCAACGAGCGATAACCATGTTCATTAACGTGCACATCCTCTCCTGTGGCGGGTTCCACATAGGGCAAAACTAGGGCGTGAAGCCACTCCCGCAAGTGACTCCACTCAGCTGAGGATGCACCTCGCGAACATCACCATCAACCATCACAATTCCAACACCCAACTCCAAATCCAAGAACAGCAGATAATCACAATATCAATCATACAACAATCACAATACAATCTTAAATCAATTAACAGTAAACTACGTAGGGAAACTCTATCTTAGCACAAATTACAATGAGATACACAAGCATGCTAGAAAGGCTCCACTACGAATTCACCACCTAACAACAATCACAAAATTCCAATTACCATATGCAAAAACCCCTTTCCCCCAAATCACAAATTAGGGCAAAACCCAAAAAGACAAATCAATAGGACTTATGAAATCAGAGGCTTACAGACACAATCGACACAACGAAGGATGAACTAGACTCACGAACGATCCGCGAACTTGAGAGAGATTTGGAAAGGATTAGAGTTACGTTGTATTGCTTAGGTTTTGTAAAAATGATTAGAAACTGTAAATCGCGTCTTAAATAACTCTAATCTTTTCTAAATCAAACCGCGGATGTAATATCCCATATATTTTGACGTTCTATTTAAGGTAATTTATTATACTGTCAAATTTAACACTATTTTATCTTAAAGGGGAAAAAAAAATTTATAAACCCCTCTGTTGTTTTATACGTTTTCCATCACCCATAGGTATTCCTAAATTGTTTCCCTATTTGTTGTATATAATAACTCTTTTTGCCGTCACTCATGCCATGATTCATCCTTCAATTCATCTTGCACAATTATCTTCCATAGAAAAGTTACTCTTGCCTATCCTATTATCACCATAATTACATGATCATGAAACTATTATTATTGTGTTGCTCTCCTTGTTCTCTGAAGTTGGTACGGTGGTTTCTAATTATGCGAATCATCAATTATCCACCTCTTGATTTATGAGTTTTTGGATCGTTTCTGAATATCGTTGGTCAAGTTTTCTAATTTAAGGTAACACGATTCTACCGATCCTATTATTATTATTATTATTATTATTTTTATTATTATTATTTTTATTTTTATTATTTTTATTTTTATTATTTTTATTATTTTTGTTCGAGGTTGTATGAATTACGTACTAATTGCTATTACTATTTGAAATTTATGTGTGGAATCTATCTTCTTATATATGATGATTATTGTTAATGGGTATAATAATAGTAATAATAATATTATTCTATTATGGTTTTTGAGATGGGTTAAAATTATTTGAGGGCGGTTGTTGGTTATATACGGAGACGAGTTTGCAAGCAAGTGTTTAGAGTATGGTTATTAATTGGGTACTAGTAACAATTGTGGAGGTGAAATGATGGTTTTAATGTGTTAAGTATGAATTGTTTTTTTACGGATATAAAGAGGAAGCTTTGTAACTATAGTGGAGTTGGTCACGTGATTCATGCTTGTGAGTTTGCGTCTATGAGTATATATCACGTTGAATTAGTGAGTTTACGATCTGCATTGTTTGTTTTCGTATTGTGTTTTATTATCGTTTTCTTTGACCTTGACTCGCGGGTGAGTAGCTCAAAGTCTTGTACTTTAAGTGTTGAGCAGTTCCTTTAATGGAATATTTGACAATATCGATATTGAAATTGAGATGAAAATTGGTTACTGGTATTGAGTTATGGGGCATGTGTGCCAAGTTATGTTTACGGTCCGGAGTGACCATGGTTATTTAGTTATATATTGAATTTGAAATCAATATTGAGATGGAAATATTGTTTCGCGGTTTATCTGCCAGTTCACTCACCCCTTGTCATTGGCTTAGGTTCGACGATGAGAATACGATATCTGGTTATTTGGAAGTATTATTATGAGACGGAGTAATGAGTGAGACGGGGTAATGAGTTAAAATTTGGTTAATTATTGGGACGAGAGTGTCTATTATATTGTGGAGTAGCTTTGACCTTGAGATTAGTTTATGGGGAGTCTTTTTATTATTCTCTCTGTTTATTTTTATTTTTACATGTTCGTGTTTCCACGCCATGACCAAAAACTATTCTGCTTATATTGAGGTATTATTTGTTACCCAGCTTTCCGGCTGACGCGTTTTCTCCCTTCTGGGCTACTCGTCATGAGGGTAGTTCCTTTCTGTCTTCTGGTTTTTTTTTTCAGGTCTTCCGCTGCTGTTCAAAAGGATTTTTATTTCAAGAGAAGATTTTTATTAAAGACTTTATAAAGTTTTGGTTCCATTTTGTATTCTTTTATTTTTAAAAGGATTTGTAATAATAGACATTGTATATTGATTATAATACCTCTCTATTTTGGCTCAGTATTGTATATAATTATAAGTTTTTAATTAGCCTAAAATGAGGGGTGTTACAGTGGAATTAATACCCGTCAGACCGGATACTCGATCGAGTATAGAGTATACTAGGCCGAGTATCCTCTACTCGGTCGAGTATTCCCATACTCGGCCGAGTATTCCTGGGCAGTAAACTGTCCAGAAACACACGACACACTTATTCGGCCGAGTAAGCCATATACGACCGAGTAACAGACTTAGAAAACTGTGGCATTACTGTCTTCCCTCCTTAAAAAGAACTTTGTCCCCGAAGTTCACACTATACACACAAAACAATACCAAAAACTACAACACAACCCATGAACAACTACTGCTAAAACCAACAACTCCCACTATATAAAACAAAACACCCAACACAAACTAACAAGAAACACCCAACACAACTGACAAGATGACACAAACATAGCTAAACCAACTCAAACTGACTCAAAACAAGCATGTGACCATCTCATATCCCCCTAAAAAGACAGCGGTTACGTCCTCGTAACCAAACATACATGGTCAAAAAGGTGGGGAAAATGTTCTCTCATATCGTCCTCTGGTTCCCATGTGGCCTCTTCCACATTATGATTAGACCAACGCATCTTAAGTAAGACGGTCTTACCATTCCTTGTCTTGCGTACTTTGCGGTCTAAAATCTCTATAGAAACCTCCGCATAAGATAAAGACTCATCAAGATCTATGTTCTCAACCTCAAGCACATGTGATGGATCACTCACATACTTCTGGAGTTGTGAAACATGAACCACATTGTGGACTCGATCCAATGCTTGTGGTAAAGCCAACCTGTAGGCCACCTCACCTACACGATCCAAGATCTCATACGAACCGATAAAATTCTAACTTAACGTACCTTTCTTTCCAAACCTCATTACCCCTCGCATCGGTGACACTTTCAAAAGGACCTTGTCACCCACTGCGAACTCCCTTCGGTGTAAATCTGCATAACTCTTTTGGCGATCCTGAGCTGCTCTCATCTTTTGACGAATCAGTCGAACTTGCTCAATCATATCTTGCACCATCTGTGGTCCGAAAGCCACTGCCTCTGCACTGTCATCCCAACAAACTGGACATCGGCACTTCCTGCCATACAAAGCCTCGAACGGTGCCATTCCTATACTGGTGTGATAGTTGTTATAGTAAGAAAACTCAATCAAATCCAGCCTATCTTCCGAGCTTCCACAAACGTCTATGGCACAAGCCCTCAACATATCCTCCAAGGTCTTGATAGTCCTCTCAGTCTGACCATCTGTGGCAGGATGAAAAGCTGTACACATCTTTAAGGTCGTACCCATCAAATCCTGCAACTCTTGCCAAAACCGCGATATAAACCGCGAATCTCGATCCGACACTATATCCTTAGGAACACTATGTAATCGAACCACATGCTTTTTGTATCCCAACGCTAGTTGTATCTTGGTCCAAGTATCCTTCATCAGAATGAAGTGAGCTGCCTTAGTCAAACGATCAACGATCACCCTAATCATGTTGTTACCTTGTTGTGTCCTTGGTAACCCCACGATAAAGTCCATAGAGATCGACTCCCACTTCCACTCAGGTACCTCAAGAGACTGAATCTTACCTTGTGGTCTTCGTTGCTCACCCTATACTCTCTGGCATGTTAAACACTTAGCCACAAACTTAGCCACATCCCTCTTTATGTTATACCACCAAAATGTTTCCTTCAGATCCTTATAAAGCTTGTCACCTCCTGGGTGAGCTGAATAAGGAGTGCAATGAGCCTCTGTCATGATTACTCTCCTCAACTCTGCATCATCAGGGACACACCATCTCCCATCAAAATGAAAACTCCCATCTGTGTGGTTAGAAAACCTGGAAACCGTGCCACTTTTGACCCTTGACCTCCATTCTTGGATCTTTGGATGAAGCTTTTAATTTCTCTTTATATCCTCGTACAAATCTGGCTCGATCGTGAAGTCCCCGACGGTATCCCCTTTCCAAATTATATGTATCCCCATCTTGGACATCTCATCCCTCAACTTCAGCAAAGACATAGCTGTACACAAGGAATGAACACCCTTCCTACTCAAAGCATCTGCAACAACAATAGCCTTACCCTCGTGATAGATGATCTCCATGTCGTAGTCCCCAATCACCTTCATCCATCGTCTCTATCGCATGTTAAGCTCCTTTTAAGTGTATATATACTTCAGACTCTTATGATCTAAGAAAACCTTAAAAGTTTCCCCATAAAGATAGTGCCTCCAAATCTTAAGAGCAAAAACAACTGCACCCAGTTCCAAATCATGAGTAGGATAGTTCTCCTCATACGGCTTCATCTGCCTCGACGCATAAGCTATAACCTTCCTGTTTTGCATCAAAACACATCCCAAACCATTCTTTGATGCATCGGTGTATACTTCAAAGTTCTCACAACCCTCAGGTAAAGCTAGGATAGGAGCTGTGGTCAAACGCTCCTTTAAGGTCTGGAACGCCGTCTCTCTACTTTCATCCCACCGAAAATGGGTCTCTTTCCTTATCAAAGCCGTCATAGGCCTCGCGATTGTAAAAAAGTCTTTCACGAACCTCCTGTAGTAACTAGTTAAACCTAAGAAACTCCGAATCTCAGCAACATTTTTTGGTGATTCCCACTTGGTCACTGCCTCAAGCTTGATAGGATCTAGCGACATGCCCTCTTTAGATATCATATGACCCAGAAAAGCAACTTCCTCTAGCCAAAACTCGCACTTGGATAGCTTGGCATATAGCTGATTAATTATCTCGCAAAGTCTGCAAAACTAATTTCAGATGCTCCTCATGCTCCATCTTAGTCTTAGAGTAGACTAAGATGTTGTTAGGCCTAGAAATCCGCAGACCTTCCTGATCAGTATCTTATCTAAACCTGACTGCCAGGCCGTCAGGATGTCAGGTTATCAGGACACATGAAGACAGGTGCCAGGCCATGGAGAGGACAACGGTCAAAATATCAGGACGATATTAGACCATAAGCGCGTATTATAAAAGGATTATATACGCAGCATTGAATGAGAAGATATCGCGGTAAATGCAGTAATTAAGGGAGGAATATTAGCAATTATTACAGGAAATAATGGAGAATAATCCGCATTCAATACCATATCAGGCAGCCGTTCAAGATTAGAGCTTATATAAGGAACACTTTGAAGACATTGGAATCATCTCATCCACACACACGAAGAAGTATACATTCACATACGCGATACATAGAGAAAAATAAGCATTGCCATTGTCATACAATTATTCTCCCAAATTACATAGTGAAATCCTCTCCTGGCTTGGTGCCCGTGGTTTTTTCCCATTCAAGGGTTTTCCACGTACAAAATTCTTTGTCTCGTTATTGTTATTATTGTTTTATTTACAGCTTTATATTTGACCCTGACGACCTGACCAATAGACCAGCTAGAGCTAGTTAGCCTTACACAAACTCTACCCTCACCTGATTTCGCCTTGCGCAAAATCCACACAAAACAATTGGTGCCCACCGTGGGGCATCTAGCTCTTTAAATCCTTTTTTCTTATCTTATAAAAATTCAAAAATCCTACAAAAATGGCCCAACCTACCGTTGAAGAACAATTGAATGCAGCTCTCCAGCAAATCGCTGAGTTGGAAAACTTGAAAGAAAAAGTAGCCCAAAACTGAGGCAGAAATCCTGCAATTAAGAGAATCTGAGTCAGCCCTGAAACAAAAATTAGAAAAAACTCAAGGAGCAGGCTCTAGATTCCAACCAGGAACCCCGTTTGCATCAATCATCAAGTATATCGATTTTTCTAGTTTTGGGAGCCCAAGTGTTTCTAAATCCATTGATGTTGATGGTGATGGTGAACCAAAGAACGACAAGGAAAAACATGATGAATCTGCAGCAGCCATCATAATGGCAGTAGTTCAGGAGATCAAGAAACTCAATGAAAAATTCGATAAGATACCCGGAGTACCTGCAATCATGGAAGAAGCTGCCCCTGACAGCTATGCTGATTCGCCTTTCATAGACGAAATAGCAAAAGTAGACCTACCAAAGAAGTTCGTAGTTCCATCCATGAGGGTCTATGATGGAACCACGGATCCACAAAATCACGTGGCTCTTTATAAACAAAAAATGCTGGCTGCATCTATCCCGAGCGAATTTAGACATGTCTGCATGTGTAAGGGATTTGGAACGACCCTGACTGGCCCTGCTCTCCAATGGTACATCAACCTGCCAACTGGGAGCATCCATTCCTTCGCCAACCTGATCAACAGTTTCAACCAGCAGTTCGCAAGTAGCAGGGAGTTAGAGAAACGATCCAGTGACCTTTACCGAGTTACACATTCCTCGCAAGATTCAACAAGGAAAAAGTGTCCATACCCAGGTCTGACGTTGGAACAGCATTGGAGGCATTCAGGCAGGGGTTACTACCATATAGCGACTTATACAGCGAGCTCACTAAGTATCCCTGCCACACCTTCGAGGACGTTCAGGCCAAGACTCTTGCCTTCATCAGGCTAGAGGAAAATAAAAGCTATAAACTTGGATCACCCAGTAGACCAAAGGATCATGAAAGGAGTAATAGGAAGAGCAACAAAGGAAACAACTATAGGCCTACTCTATATTCCAGGCCAGATCAGACAGATGTTAAGCTGGCTCATGAGTATCAAGGTAAGGTTAAAGTTTATCCACCTATTTCCGAACATAACTTCAGTGTTGATATTGAAGGATTAATCCAGAGACATGACAACATGGGATCAGCTGTCAGATGGCCCAGGAAGTCAGAAAATCCCGACCCCAGGAGAGACAATTTTAAATGGTGCGAATTTCACATGGATATTGGACACACCACGGATGATTGTTTCACCCTGATGAAGGAAGTGGCCTACCTGCTAAAATCCGGATACTTGAAAGACCTGATCAAGACAAAAGGCAGAAACGCAAACCAGGGTAAAGAGAATCAGGAGCTCAAGCAGGATCGTAGTCTCCCTCCACCACCACCAATCTATGAAGTAAAATTCATATCCGGCGGGTCAGAAATTTGTGTCCTGACAAGTTCAGCGGCAAAGAAGATAGCCAGGACACCAAGGACCGTATCACCCTACAAGCCGGATCATATCCCAACAATCACTTTCAATGATTGTGACCTGGTGGGCATCCCTGATGTTCATCATGATGGCCTAGTAATTTCTATGCAGATTGGAACCGCCACAGTAAGAAGGATCCTGGTAGACGAAGGCAGCTCAGTGAACCTGATCATGCTTGACGTACTGAAAGCCATGAAGATCAACGAGGACCAAATCATCAAGAAATCCAACGTCCTAGTGGGATTCAGTGGCGAAACCAGGAGTACCCTAGGAGAAATCCACCTCCCAACCTACGTGGAAGGATTCTCATCTTACGAGAAATTTGGGGTCCTTGACTGCCTGTCATCCTACAACGCGATCTTGGGTAGGCCTTGGATTCATAATGTCAAGGCCATACCGTCAACCTATCACTAGTGTATCAAGATACCAACAGACTGAGGCATAGCCACGATCAAAGGGGATCACAAGATAGCCCAGGAATGCTACACAGCAGCCTTGAAGCCTTCCAAGGCAAGTAAGTCCCTTGCATAGCAATTACAGTACCCTGTCAGGAGCACTTATGTGGCACCTCCCAGAATGGAAACAGATCAGGTAATCCTAGACCCTGAGTACCCTCACAGGTATGTTTTAGTAGGATCTGACGCACTAGATAGTGTCAGGCCTGAACTGGTAAAGTTCCATAAAAATAAATCATCTTGGTTTGCTTGGTCACATTTTGATATGACTAGAATTAGCGCTGATATAATTACACATAAACTCAATGTTGACCCATCTTTTAAGCCTGTACAACAGAAAAGACGGAAATTTGCAGCTGAAAGAAATACCATTATTAACGAGGAAGTAGAAAAACTCTTGGATATGGGAATGATCAGGGAAGTAATGTACCTTGAGTGGCTGGCTAACGTAGTTGTTGTGCAGAAAATAAATTGAAAGTGGAGAGTCTGTGTAGACTACACTGACCTGAACAAAGCCTGTCCTAAAGATCCATTTCCCTTGCCGCATATTGATGCCATGGTAGACGCCACAGCAGGCCATGAGATGCTGACATTCATGGATGCTTCTAGCGGATTCAATCAAATAAAGATGCACCCTTCTGACCAGGAGAGTACTGCATTCATTACAGAACGAGGCATATACTGTTACACTGCCATGCCTTTCGGCCTGAAAAATGCAGGGGCAACATACCAGCGCCTGGTCAACATGATGTTTAAAGAACAAATAGGTGACATCATGGAAGTATACATAGACGACATAATGGTGAAATCCAAAAATGCAGAAGATCATGTGAAACATCTAGAAATAGCATTCGAGATATTGGAAAAATACAACATGAAGCTAAACCCTGCAAAATGCCACTTTGGAGTCTCTGCAGGCAAATTCCATGGATATATGGTCACAAAAAGGGGCATAGAAGCCAGCCCTGAACAGATAAAGGCTATCCTGGAATTACAGTCACCCAAGTCTGTCAAGGATATCCAGAAATTGACAGGCCGGGTAGCTGCCCTGAATCGTTTCATATCAAGATCCTCTGAGAGATGCAAAACATTCTATAACCTCCTCAGGAAGAATAAACAGTTCCAATGGACGGATGAACATGAGACAGCTTTTCAGGATCTAAAATCCTACCTATCATCTCCACCCTTACTGGCTAAGCTAGAGAAGGGAGAGCCTTTGTCGAGATATACCTATCATCACACGACACGGCGATCGGCGCGTGATCCTAGTGAAAGAACAGGATGGTCAGCAACATCCAGTCTACTATGTAAGCCTGTTAGATGCTGAGTTGAGGTATGGATTGCTTGAAAAATATGTCTTAGCTTTAATTATGTCATGTACTAAATTGCGACCTTATTTTGAAAGTCACCCCATTATAGTCAGGACCAATTTACCCATAAAATCTGTCCTACGTAAGCCTGAACTTTCAGGCAGGATGGCCAAATGGTCAGTACAGATTAGCACATATGACATCTCCTTTGAACCCAGGGTAGCGATTAAATCGCAGGCCCTAGCAGACTTTGTGGCTGACTTTAGCCCTAACCTGGAACCAGACCTAATAAAAGAGGTCAACCAACTAGAAAATAAAACCCCAGACCAAGAATGGACCCTATTCATAGATGGGGCATCCAACGCTAGGGGGACAGGGTTAGGATTAGTACTTAAATCACTACAGGGAGACGTGATAGCTCAGGCTTTAAGCTGTGAGTTCAAAGTTACCAACAATGAAGCAGAATATGAAGCCCTGATAGCAGGCTTAAAGGTATGTCTAGACCTCGGTGTTCAAAACCTAAAGGTAAAAACTGATTCACTCCTAATTGCTAACCAAATAAAGGGAATTTATACGGCTAAGGATGCAAAAATGATTTCGTATTTAGAATATGCAAAAAACCTTACCGCTAAATTTCCTTTATTTGACATAGATCAAATATCAAGAGACCTGAACACCCAAGCTGATGCTCTGGCCAGCCTAGGTTCAAACTTTACCCCCACTGTTTTCGACAAAATACCACTTGTACATTTACTAGAGCCAGCCATCAGCAACCCTGAACAAGTCAATCCTGTCAATCAGGACAATAACTCTTGGACTAATTAAACCCTATTATGATTGGTTTCTCCGAGGAATACTGCCTCAGGGCAGACATGAGGCAAGAGCCTTTAAAATTAGAGCTTCAACTTATGCTATCATCAATAACACTTTGTTCAAGAGATCGCAGGCTGGACCCTACCTGAGATGCTTGGAGCCTGACGAAGCCAAACTAGTACTTCAAGAAATACACGATGGACACTCTGGCAACCACAAAGGCGGGAAGAGCATGGCAAGTAAAATTCTCAGGACGGGCTACTACTGGCCTACACTGAGGGCTGACTGCCTGGAATACTCTTCAAAATGCGAAGCTTGTCAAATTCATGCACCAATCATACATCAGCCATCTGAACTCCTCCATTCAATTTCCGCACCCTGGCCGTTCAGAAAATGGGGCATGGATATTGTGGGAAAACTGCCCGTAGCTCCAGGACAAAAAGTATTCATGTTGTCTATGACTGATTACTTCTCCAAATGGATAGAGGCTGACTCTTTTAGGCAAGTAACTGAAAAAGAAGTAAAATCCTTCATCAGGACAAACATCATTTGCAGATATGGAGTCCCATCAGAAATAGTATGTGATAATGGAACTCAATTTGTGGGGAAAAGGACCCAAGCATTTTGCCAAGAATGGAATCTCAACCTGGTAACATCAACCCCTGGATATCCAAAAGCCAATGGCCAGGCCGAATCAAGCAATAAAGTAGTCATAAGCTAAAAAGAAGACGAGGCAGATGGGCTGAAGAACTTCCATTAGTACTATGGGCGGATTACACAACTCTCTAAAAACCGCAACAGCCAAACACCTTACTCTCTGGTATATGGCTGTGAAGCTGTCATTCCTGCGGAAGTACGAGTACCAACATCCAGATACAACCTGAACAATGTTTAGGCGAATAGAGACCTAATGTAAGATAACTTAGTTCTAACAGAAGAGCTAAGAGACGCCGCCAAAATCAGGATGGCATCATATCAACAAGCAGTCGCCAGGACTTACAATAAAAACGTCAGGATCAGAGTCTTTAAAGAAGGAGACCCTGTCCTACGCAAGGTATTTCCAAATAAGAAAGAAAAATCAGCAGGCAAACTGGCTCCCACATGGGAAGGCCCTTACTTAATTGATTCAATTGTTGGACAAGGAGCATACAAGCTCCAAACGCTAGAAGGGGAAATGATCCCGAGATCCTGGAATGTAACTCATTTAAAATTATTCCATATGTAAAGATCAGATCAGGCTACAATCAGGTATAAATTCAATCACTACTCAACCTGACGTGCTACCTGATGAACTACATGTTTTACATGCCTTGTCTGCAATTTATATCTGTTCAACTAACCTACTTATTTACTTCTTGAATCCTGAATAATTATACATGATACATAGTTATATGCATAAATATTCAGGATTGAGGGCTACTCTACCATATATTTCTGAAACAAAATTTTGCACTTAATTGTGCCTGACGAGTTGGCAACCACCACCAGATGCAGTAAATGTCAGGACCAATCAGGCATGAAATAATTGCCTGACCTGACTAGGTTTATTGCCACGAATTACAACCGGCTGGACGCAGCAAGACAGGTGCAAGGGTGTTCTCTCCCATACAATTAGTCTAAATGCCCTCCTGACAGGCCGAATACCAAGCCCTCCAGCTAGGCAGGGGACATAAGCCCTCCTGACAGGCCGGTTTTCCCACCTCTTCAACCATTATAGCAAAAAACTATACTTGGTTGAATTACTCACGAATAACAAGATAGAACAAAAATGATGAGAAGGTTATTCAAACAAAATGTTTGACAGGATGAAACTCACAAATCCAAGCAAAGTTAAAAGCAAAATCAGCCAAAAAAGGCCACCATGCCTATATTAATAAAAATCCTTACCCCCTGGGGCAAAGGCGCCAAAATATTCATAAAGGCCAGGGATAGTATCCCTGACCCAAGACAGAAAATGAAAATAAAATATTGTTTGTCCAGGGACATCCCCCCTAGATGGGCCAAATACCAACTGAAAAAACAAATTACTGCTTCTCCTCAGAAACAGTACCACTACTTCCACCCTTGGTCGGACCAACATCAACATCCTGCTTACCTGGAGAGTCCACCTCTTGTTCATTTCCCATATTGTGCAGGTCAGGATACTTTGAAGCAGCAAAAGCCATCTCAGCTTCAGGGTTCCATTTTGCCCCAGCCTCGACAGTTCGACTCCGAGCATAAGAAATTTCCTTCCCTTAATATAGAAATAGAGGGAAGCATCATCTAACTTGAACTCCAGGTCATCCCTTTCCTGGGTGAGCTCCTCATTTCTGTCCAAAGCCTTCTGCAAAAGCCGCTTGCTTGAATCTGCCTCAGCCTTTGCAGTATCTCTCTCAGCCTGCACCCTCACCAAGTCAATAGCTTTAGCAGCCAGGTCAGCCCGTGCAAAATCCAGCTCAGACCTCAGCCTGTCATAATCTGACCTCATCAGATCAATCCTGGCCACCAAAGAAGTAGCCTGATAGGCGTTATGGAGACAGGACGCAACACCCTGACCGAAAACAGGAAGAAAAGTATAAGTAACATACTCCAATAATAAAAACTACCCAAACAAAACACACATAAAAATTGTTCCAGCCTACCTCCCTTACAGCAGCCAAGGCACCTGCCAAGAGGCTGACTGAATGATCCACCGACGCAACTGCCTGAGTAGCATTCTCAACAGGGTCAAGCGTGAGCATGACATCCAATCTAGAAGCAGCGTAGTCCCTGATCTTCACCCTAGAAGCCTCCATATTATCCACCCTGGCTTTCACTTCCCTGACCGGGGCAGAAATTTCAACATCTTCAATTTTCCGTTTTTGGGCTGCTGAACTTGTTTCAGCAGGGGCAGCAGGTACAGTAGTGACCTTGGCAGCATCAGAGTGTTTAGTCAAATCAATAACAGGTTCAACATCCCCGCTTCCCTGGGAACCTTCCTCCTTGATCTTAGCCAGCATGGCAGAAAGGTCTGCCATACCGAACCTGGCAAGACGAGTAGATGACCTGGTGGCTACAACACGAAATACTATATTAGCAATATCAACCAAACATTATCAGGAAGCCAAAGTAAAAAGAAAAGATAGACTAAGATAAACTTACTGCCTGAGGTAGTGGCACTAACAGCCCCTGAAGGTTTAGCCGCCATGACAGCACCGTCAGCCTTCAAGCAGCGAGGAAGGTGACCAACCCCACAATAGAGAGGCCAAGACCTCTCCAAAGGAGGAATAGCAAGGAAAGCAGAAATATTGGCAGTGGGATACTCAGTTTCAGTAACCCAATCATCAACTACATACATGAAAGGTATGACTTATTATAAACTTCATTTTATTTTTCACTAACAAGTAAAACATGCAGGGCAGAGAGAAAAAACTAAAAGACTCACCAGCAACGCAAGCCTCATGATTTAAATACGCCAGGTCAGGACCCACAGAATTGGTCCTGACAAACATGTACCCAGCATCCCAGCCTTTGTCGTGGCCGCTGTTCAGGTTGCTCAAAAGAGGAGTAGTAGAAGCCCTGACCTTAAAACTTATACGGCCAGGACTATTGGTTTTAACAGCGTAACAAGCCTTCAAATCGTCAAGAGAAAAAGAAATATTGTGTTTTTTACAGAGATTCTCAATGGAACACACAACCTTCCACACCATAGGCATCAACTGATAAGATAGAACACCAATCTCCTTGATGACCTCAACCATAAGAGGAGAAAAGGGAAGCTTACAACCTCCCCTGAAAACCCAGTCATGAATACAGAACCTACCAGGACAAGCCCAGTCGGCCCTGATAGGAGAGTTCTCAGGGATCCAGACTTCAGTATCAGCAGGGATGATTCCCTTATCCTTCATCACCTTCTCAAACTCAAGCTTCAAGCGGTTTGCAAGTGACTGATCCTCATTTAAAGCCTTCGTAGGCTTGAATTGAAAGTCACCATGGAATATTGAGATCATCTCTAATAGAGAATCACTCGGATTACTGATCGTGGAAGGTTGAGCAGCAGAAGAAGTAGGTAAATTCTCAGAAGAAGCCCCTTCAGGATTCTGGGAAGGAGGGGTTGCAGGAGTTGCTGCCCTAGTAGACTTCCTTTTTGCAGCCATTGTTGAAAAATTATGAAGAATTGATCGGAGATTGAAGAAACTGGTAATTAAGGGAACTAGAGAGAAAGATTAATAAGAGAGAAATAAGCAGAATTATTTTGGTGGAGTTCAACTTAATGAAGCACGCAGGTATTTATAGTAGAGAAGATTAGGGTTTCAACCGCAAAGGAAGTGGATAATCATTAAGTTGCAGTAAATCTTACACGCGTCATAAACTGCAGTAAGATAGCCGTTACAGGAAACTGAATGGGCATAACTTAACCGTTGGGTAATATTCCTAAAAATAAAAGTTATCTCCTCATTTTTTCGTCCCGGCACACTGAAAATAAGGAGATAAGGGGCAATTGTTAGGCCTGGAAATCCGCAGACCTTCCTGATCAGTATCTCATCTAAACCTGACTGCCAGGTCGTCAGGATGTCAGGCTATCAGGACACATGAAGACATGCGCCAGGCCATGGAGAGGACAACGGTCAAAATATCAGGACGATATTAGACCATAAGCGCGTATTATAAAAGAATTATATACGCAGCATTGATTGAGAAGATCTCGCGGTAAATGTAGTAATTAAGGGAGGAATATTAGCAATTATTACAGGAAATAATGGAGAATAATCCGCATTCAATACCATATCAGGCAGCCGTTCAAGATTAGAGCTTATATAAGGAACACTTTGAAGACATTGGAATCATCTCATACACACACACGAAGAAGTATACATTTACATACGCGATACATAGAGAAAAATAAGCATTGTCATTGTCATACAATTATTCTCCCAAATTACATAGTGAAATCCTCTCCTGGCTTGGTGCCCGTGGTTTTTTCCCATTCAAGGGTTTTCCACGTACAAAATTCTTTGTCTCGTTATTGTTATTGTTGTTTTATTTACAGCTTTATATTTGACCCTGACGACCTGACCAATAGACCATCTAGAGCTAGTTAACCTTACACAAACTCTACCCTGACCTGATTTCTCCTTGCGCAAAATCCACACAAAACAAATGTCATCAATGAAGTCGACTACAAACTTGTCTAAGAACGGACTAAAAACCCGGTTCATATAATCCATGAAAGCTGCTAGTGCATTCATCAAACCAAAAGGCATCACAACATACTCATAGTGACCATAACGCGACCGGAATGCTGTCTTATGAATATCCTCATCCGCTATCCTCAACTGATGATAACCCGACCTCAAATCGATCTTAGAGAACACACCTGCGCCACTCAGCTGGTAAAAAAGATCATCAATCCTTGGCAAAGGATACCTGTTCTTCACCGTGACACGATTCAACTCTCTATAGTCGATGCATAGCCTCATGCTCCCATCTTTCTTTTTCACAAACAACACCGATGCTCCCCACGGTGACGCACTAGGCCGGATATACCCCTTGTCTAATAGATCATGTAGCTGTTTCTTCAACTCTTTCAGTTATTTAGTTGCCATACGATACGGTGCTTTAGAAATAGGACCTGTCCCCGGTTTAAGCTCCACATTGAAGTCAATATCTCTCTTAGGTGATAACCCCGGTATCTCATCTGGAAAGACATCACTAACCTCTCCAACTACATATATATCAAATGCTGTCAGCTGCTCCGCGTGCGGATCTCTCACTTGGTGTGGACATGGCCACCTACACGCCAAGCCAATCTGTGGACGTATAATGGTCTTTTGAAAGCCACGCTCGGCGGCGTAAAGACGCTTTCGACCGGATCATTTTAGATTTGTCGGTTTCGTCTCGGTAAGGGTCTTGAAACGATTAGAGATGTTCGGAGTCACCACGAAGCATTTGTGGGATGCTTGGATCCCATTCGAAATCCACTTTATACCTCGGTCAAATCGAAGCACAAAGCAGCGTTTGACATAGGTACTAAAGATAAGGAAATCGTCCCTCTTTAGCATCCTATCTCTAGAATGACTCTCGTACGCCCTGGATAAGGTCTTCCACTATCCAAAGTTTCTGAGTAAGAGGTGAAGGTACGTATTGGGAAGCTCTTTAATCATACACCCAATCCCGCCCGCAGTAGCGGCCTCTACTGATCGATCTTGGTTGGTTGAATGCAAAAGTTGATAAAACGGTTTAAATGCATGAATGCGCATCCAATAATTTAAACCTAACATGTGAGAGCTTTCTAAGTCGGTTGATTTAATCCAAGTATCAAGCATAAGATGTCGAGTTGGATTAATGGTTGATTTGTTGGAATATGTGTCCTCCGACAATAATGCGATCACAACTGTCGATCATGATGATCACATGTTTAAGTCTCATTTTAAGAATACAAATTGAGAAGTAATATTTTATACAACAGTCCCACACATATCGGTAATGATTGGTGACTAGAGTTTGACATTACTTCACATTAGTGCGGCATAAGTGGTGACTAGCTTGATCCCCTTAGGTCATACCTAAAGGGTAACACTCTTAATTGATTATTTAATTGATCGTATGACGATACGGGTTAATTAAATTACTTAAAATTGACAGACGATTTTGGAAGTAATATTTACGTATCTCATTATAATTTGATTAAATAAGATACGGTCTAAGTGATCGAATTGTTTTGTTACTTAGATGAAATTATTGTTGAAGGAAACAATTGCATTTGAATGAAAAATTTATTATAAATACAAGATGTTGTGATTTATAATTGGTAAAATATTTTGGTACAAGTAATTATGAATTACTAAGTCGATTTTGTATATGACGTATTTTTATTAATGCGTTGATTTTTAATATGTTAAAAATGCATAACAATTTTACATGACATGTGACATGTTACAAATTGACAAAGATAAAATGGAGTCCATTTTATCTTAAGTGGACCGAATTAGTGGGAGTATTAGGAAAATATTATGTTGATTAATTAAGTGGAAAACATAATCATTTTTCCCTAAACCTAGCCATGCATACCTAGTTCCTCTTGTGAAGAACACATTGCTCATGCATTGGCCCTCTCAACCCCTCTCTCTACCCGGTTTTGTCATAAGAGAAAACCATGGGTTTTTCTCTAATTTTAACCTTATACACTACTAAAAGGATTAGTGTATTTTTTCATTCATAAAACCATCTAAAATAAGATTTTTAGAGAGATAAAAATTCTTCCTTCGCCCCTTTCTCTTAGCCGAAAATTAAGAGACCAGATAAATATTTTTTGGTCAATTTTATTCAAATTAATATTGTTCTAGTATCAATAATATTAATTTTATTTAGAGGTTACCTTGGGTATTATTCCTTGGTAGGGATTCTATACTTGAATCCTTTGTTCTTCCATTTTAGGAGTGCTCAAGAACAAGTGAGTAGGAGAACTCACTTGTGCCCAATAATCCGAATTTTAATGTGAGGAAAACGATTCCTTCTCTTTATTTATTTATTGTTTGCATGCATAAGATCAATGTTTAATTTTATGACTAAATTAATTCATCACATATATGAATATGTTAAGTTATGAGATATAGATTTCTTACAAGCGGTATCAAGAGCCTTAGGTTGTTTGCATGCAAATCGGTTATAGTTTTTCCGAGTTATACGATTAACATATAAAACTTATAAATTTGTGTTTATTATGATATATCTCGAAATCATTATGCATGTTAAAGTTTCTGGTCCTAAAATGTATTTAGGATATTTTGGTTAATTTATGGATATTTATTGTTCATTTTATATAATAATGGCATTAAAATGTGATTTTATGATAAAAATGTCATTTTCGGACTAAAATTAGCTAAACTTCGAATTTTTCAGTGGTTTTTGGATATGTTTTCACATATATTATTCTTAGATGACCTGTAAATCTTCATAATTTTTGGAGTTCTTATGCTCGATATATGGATTTTTCATGATAAAAATCGAATTTAAATGAAAAATAGGTTAATATGAGAAATATTTCGAATCTGGTCATAGAAATTTAGTATGTTGTCACATGCAATTTTACAAGATGTGTGTAAAATAATAGGCTATAATGAAGTCTTTATGCATAATTTATGAATTTTTGATGAAAAATAGCATAAATAGTGTCTTTAATTAGTGAATAATTGCTAAAACATACTTCATGACTAAGGAAAAACGTCACTTGTTGCATTTTATTACCTATTTCAGATCTAAAATTTAAAAGTTGATAAAAATAATTTTTCTCATGTTTTTTTTATGAATATAATTGATAAATCCGATAAACCGCAACATTATTTTTCCCTTTAAATTTTGAAAATTTTTAACCTAAGTTTTTTGAACATTATGAGTGTCATGGTATTTTTCCAGAATTTTCATGAGTTTAAATTTTAAATTTTGAATTTATTTGAAATTTTTATGATTTATTTGGAGTTTATGGCATTTTATTGTAATTTTGAGTCCATTAATGAACAAATTTTGAGAAATATAAGTTAATTATTGTCAATATGTTAGTGGAGACTAATTTTGAGTCCTAAATTGGTTAGGGTAATTAACTTGTGCATAAATATGATTTTATGTAATTTAATGTGATTTTAAAAGGTTGAATCACACAAATCCGTAAAAACCGTTTAATATACGATATTGGCTCCTTAAAGGCGATTTACCATAAAATTGGGCATGTTCATACATATTATAATGTTGCATTTTATTTATGATTGTCATAATTTTATTTTATGTAATTTTATTTTATGTAATTTTTACTTAGCATGGCCTTAGTTTTTAATTGGTATTACCCGAAATGTATGGGAATATCGATTTGGTTGTAATTTATTGTGATCTCGTATCACCGTTTTGTAATTGAATAGATTTATTTTATTTTAATTACAAATGTATAATAGGAAATTATGTAATTTGTTATGTAATTTATTTATTCCGGAGTTCCTTGAAGACGGTGTCACTCAAGAAGGCGATACATAAAGACGGTGTTACCTCGAGATGCGTGCCAAAGCCGAAGTTAAAGGGACCAATGGAGTTGGTTTCCGAATATGTAATAGTTAATTAGATTTTCTATTTTAGGAAGGCCATACTAGGATTTATTTTATGCTTTGCATTTTATTTATATGTTACATGCATCGCTAAATCGCCATAACTAAAACATGCATTGTCTTTTTTAATCCAGTTTATCGACCGTGTCAATTATAATTATCGTAGTTCAACGCTTTAGTTCACTTAAAACGTGATAGATAATAAATTGACATGACCTCTCGCTAAAAATAATCAATTGTGACATAGCCTTACCAAAAAGTAGAAACCATGAAAACCTATTTCGTGAGGGAGTGCACTCGGCTTTACCGGGGTACAAACCTTGTTACGTAGGGGAAGTGGGTGATAAATGTCTACCCACCGAATTTATAAAGATAAGGGTTGTTTTCGGCTTTACCGATGCCCAAGTTGATGTAAATTTGGATCATGGACACATTTATTCGAAATTTGGGTTGAACTCAACGAAAGTATTCTCGACGGTTGCCGGATGTGTTTCGGGCTAAAGATAAATTTTAATGTAAATCTATCGACCAAGAGTTCTAAAACTAGAATCGATTAAAAGGTTAATCCACCGAGTTATATTGATAAGGGTTGTTTTCGGCTTTACCGATGCCTAAATTAATATGAATTTGGGTCTTGGAATCATTTATCAATGTTGGGTAGAGGTCACTAGATAAATGCAATAAAACTTGTTTAAATTAATTTTTACGAGTATTATTATTTTTGAAAACGACATATGTTTTATTTCTTTAATATTCGTTTTGTAGATCGCATCTATTTCTCATAACAAATGGCCACTCCAAACACCAACGCCACACCTCTCACTAATACTTCATGGCTCCGATCCTTCATGGATCGTTGTAAACTTGAAAAGAATGGGTCAAATTTCTCCGATTGGGATGCCCAACTCAAATTAGCCGCCCAAGGTGACGACAAGCTTCGTTACCTCACCGAGGCCTCACCACCCGAACCTAATGCTAGGTCGGATGCCGCTACTAGGGAAGCATATGAGGCTTACCACAAGGAGTCCGCCGCAATGAAAAATGTGTTGATCTTTGCGATGGAGGCGGATCTCCAAAGGAGAGCCTTTAAGATGGGTACCGCTAATGAAATCTATTCCAAGCTTGTGACAATGTTTTCACAAACTCCGCGGATCGTCCAATATGAGACGGCCGCGGCATTCTTTGATCTCGACTTCAAAGAGGGCCAAAAGGTTAGCCTTCACGTGCTCAAATTGATGGAGCTAGTCGAGACCTTGAAGATTGAAAAGGTTGAAATCCCCAAAGAACTCATTGTAGATAGGATTCTACACTCCTTATCCAAAGTCAAAGCATATGTTCAATTCCGGGTGAATTTTAACATGCAAGACAAGGACGTGTCTCTTGAAGAGTTGCACAAGTTACTTGTGCAACCCGAAAGAGACATGGGGTTAAATGTTAACCCACCTAAGGATGTGCTTAACATAAGCACCAAAAGCAAGGGGAAGTTCAAGAAGAATGGGAAGAAGGGTAAGAAGCAAGCTCCCACTTTCACCAAAGCTAAGACTTATGAAGCTAGCACTTCCAAGATCAAGAAGGGTCCTCTTGATAAATGCCATTATTGTAATGGTGTTGGACATTGGAAAAGAAATTGTTCCAAATATCTTGGTGACATTAAAGCTGGAAAGATCACTCCAGTAGGTAATTGACTATCCTTTCTTTTATGTTTCTAATTCAACTATGGTATTGTGATACAAAGTTGTGATAATGTATCCCCTTTTTATTGTAAATAGGGCCTCCACCAAGCAAGGACAAGGGAAAGGAAAAGCAAGTTTGAGAAACCATCAAGAAGCTAGGAGTAGCTTCCATGAAGCTTGGCTTTTTATTGTCTTATTTTAATTTATGTTTCTGATTTTTAGAACCTTTTGATTTCCGTGTTCGACATGAAAATGTTTAATCCTTTCTAAAACAATTGTTGTATTTTGGATTATGGTGGCTTGGTTTGCAACCCAAGTCACCCGTTTTATCGTATTTTATCCTTGTTCTAAAAATTCGTCTTTATATGCTTGCTCATAGAAACATATGATCATTCACTTAAAGTGATCTAATGGACAACTATAATGATGGGATTCAATATTGTCCACAAGCTTAAGGCTTGTGTATGATCAATTATAAAGTGATATTGAGTTGATGAACTCTCTTAAAGGAATGTCAATAACCAAGTACACTTATCAAATCTAAAACAATTAGTCAACCTATGAGATAGTCCTCCTTATACTTCAAAAACATTATTTGTGTCTCATATGCTATCTTTGAATCTCTAGTTTATTCATTCTAAAGATAGAGTGGGAGAAAATGAAGACACAAACAACACCAAGCAAAATTTGTGTACTTGTGTAAATGAGATCTACGCAAGAAAGAATAATTTGTATACCTATACAGATAGTATACACGAATAGATGAGATATATGGTCTCGATTAGATGAAATCTACATGACAAAAGAGACCAAGTGAAGTAATCAAAAGAATATGTTCTCCAGATAACTACACGAGGAGACCAAAAGGAAGTTTTTGGAATAAGAATGACTAATGTAAAGTCTTAAGAATAGATTTGACTAGTTTATGATAAAATTTGACAAATAGTTTCAATATTGATATTTACTTAAGCGCCTAAATGAATCAAAGTTGCATCCTAGAAAATAAATGAGACTTATGACTAAAAGTTGCAAAGATTGATATGCCGATATCCACAAGAGCTAAGTTAAGTATTAACCACGCTAATGTCATTACTTAACCTCATTATGAAAATGAAATGGTTAAACCTCCTTCCGAAAAGAGTATTTTGAGAAGGACGTGTATTAGATATAATTCACATTTAAATAATGACATTGCTACGCATCATTATAAAATGAATGAGTTAGAGATTAAAATCTCTTTCCATAAGGTTAAGATTGAAACCTTTTCAAAATACGTATTTTGAAAGGGTATGATGGGAACATATATGGTTTTATCTTAATAACTTTGCAAAGCAAAATATATTTCAATTCTTGAAATGTTTCGATTGAGTAGTCAATTGCAAAACATGTGGAATTAAGTGGGAGTTGTAAATTATCATGTGAAGACATGGAATTTAGTGGGAGCAATCATCTTGTAAAAGTTTATAACTCATTACTCATTGAGAATGACGAGCTAATACTTTTATTTCACAAAGAAGTTTTTGAGTTTTCAATTCTGGATGAAAATGGACTATGATGAATCCAATCACATCATGAGATGTTGGATAGGTATTGAGATATACACATCGAATCAACGAGAAACGTAGGTTATTCATGTCAATGAAAATGGAATTGCCATTAGCAGTCATGGTCGTTCATTGAACCTAAGAATGGTTGATCACATGATTATTAGTTACTAATGTTTCCGCCATTAGAATAATCATGTACATGTTCAATAATGAATCATATGCATAAGAGCATGATGAATCATTGGCAAGCCATACAAGAATCGTCATGAATTCTCGAGGAGAATCCGATGAACAATTTCAGTGTTGGACAGAACACTCTATTGTGTGTCAAGAGGTTGCACATATTAAAGTTCGAACACGCGTAAGGATTTATGAAAATCCTAAGCTTTTCACGCTAAAAGGAGAAATAAGAAGTTTGGAAAGATACTTAGTTGAAGTAAGAAGTTACTCAAAACTAATATTTTCTAATATGCTAGGACTTGTGAGAAGTGCTAGGCTTATCATCTTGACAATTGTTGCAAGACTCTACAAAACATATACCTAGTGCGTTGTGAGTGGGTGGAGTACTTGACCAGTGCAAGTCATATCATCCACCACAAATTCGTTGGTTATGTGATAAACAACCAGAAAGTTCTTTCAACATAAAGAACCCTAACCGAGGTTGGGAACCTATATGTGTACTTGGTAAGGTTCATGCTATGAGAGATAACATGAATGTAAAGGAAAATGCGATAAAAGAAGTTTAAACACATGGACACATGGTATGTTAAACTTCTATTGCAATCGACTAGTGTTTACACACTTACGATATGCATCACAAGGTTGTAATACGGTATTGACTACTCGAATGTGATGTCGACATTTGTCGTTTGAGTTATTATTAACTCACCTTATACTTTGTTACATCCAAACGGGTTGTAGAGACAATTGAACCCCGTTAAAGTGAACGCGGATTAGCATTGTATTCGCCCATAGTTACTTAAATGAGGTGACGTCTCGAAGTGACTAGAATGTGATGCGATTGATGGCAAGTTCAAGTGCCATGGAGTCATGTGTGATGACTAGTCGATCACATAGGCAGACTGTTAGGAACACCTTGTCGGGCCTTATGACCGCTTATAGAGTTCTGGCAAATTTATACAGCCTGGTCGTGGCGAGAGCTACTATAGTATTCTAATGAGTCGATTCTTTTGACTAAAGACTGTTCGCCTAAGATGGCACAGTTTCAGATTAACTTTGATTTGTGTTACTACGACCTTCGTAAATGGGGTCAAATGGGCATATTTTGGGTTATGATCGCTGTGGCTAATCGAAAGGAATGAGTGTGATAGGAATTGTCCACCCCTAGTCAGGGTTATAACAATATCTCAGGGCCACTCGAGGAGTAATGAACTGGAAATGCGTGGCAACGCTCAGAAGATATCTATGGTAGATAAATCCGGTCAATCAGTTATTCTCCAGATCGAGGAAACCACTCTCGATATGATCACTTGCAAGTACGACCTGAAACACACCTTGCATTGAGTGGGAGATAGTAATAGGACAAGAGAATTGGTGACGCACACTTGTCGAGGACAAGTGGGAGATTGTTGGAATATGTGTCCTCCGACAATAATGCGATCACAACTGTCGATCATGATGATCACATGTTTAAGTCTCATTTTAAGATACAAATTGGGAAGTAATATTTTACTGTCAACTGGTCCACACATATCGATAATGATTGGTTGACTAGAGTTTGACATTACTGTCGTGCGACGGTGGTGACCAATTGATCCCCTTAGGTCATACCTAAAGGATAACACTCTTAATTGATTATTTAATTGATCGTATGACGATACGGGTTAATTAAATTACTTAAAATTGACGGACGATTTTGGAAGTAATATTTACGTATCTCATTATAATTTGATTAAATAAGATACGGTCTAAGTGATCGAATTTTTTTGTTACATAGATGAAATTATTGTTGAAGGAAACAATTGCATTTGAATGAAAAATTTATTATAAATACAAGATGTTGTGATTTATAATTGGTAAAATATTTTGGTACAAGTAATTATGAATTACTAAGTCGATTTTGTATATGACGTATTTTTATTAATGCGTTGATTTTTAATATGTTAAAAATGCATAACAATTTTACATGACATGTGACATGTGACAAATTGACAAAGATAAAATGGAGTCCATTTTATCTTAAGTGGACCGAATTAGTGGGAGTATTAGGAAAATATTATGTTGATTAATTAAGTGGAAAACATAATCATTTTTCCCTAAACCTAGCCATGCATACCTAGTGCCTCTTGTGAAGAACACCTTGCTCATGCATTGGCCCTCTCAACCCCTCCCTCTACCCGATTTTGTCATAAGAGAAAACCATGGGTTTTTCTCTAATTTTTACCTTATACACTACTAAAAGGATTAGTGTATTTTTTCATTCATAAAACCATCTAAAATAAGATTTTTAGAGAGATAAAAATTCTTCCTTCTCCCCTTTCTCTTAGCCGAAAATTAAGAGACCAAATAAATATTTTTGGGTCAATTTTATTCAAATTAATATTGTTCTAGTATCAATAATATTAATTTTATTTAGAGGTTACCTTGGGTATTATTCCTTGGGAGGGATTCTATACTTGAATCCTTTGTTCTTCCATTTTAGGAGTGCTCAAGAACAAGTGAGTAGGAGAACTCACTTGTGCCCAATAATCCGAATTTTAATGTGAGGAAAACGATTTCTTCTCTTTATTTATTTATTGTTTGCATTCATAATATCAATGTTTAATTTTATGACTAAATTAATTCATCACATATATGAATATATTAAGTTATGAGATATAGATTTCTTACATGATTTGCATGCAAGACGGAAATTAAACATCCATTTACCGTATTAGGTTTATGGTGCATAACGTGATCCATTTAATAAGGCATTTTGCAAATATGATTTTGAACGAGTAAATAGTCATCTGATCCGTCCTATATCCGGGCTAATCGGAGTCGGGATCGTCCTAGACTAATGCTGGAATGGAACAGGCCCTGTACCAGACGGCCACATGAGGCGCGAGCCAGCCGGCGGTATAAGGGGCCTCTCCCTGGTTCTGAAAATGAGAAAGAAAAGGCCTGCTTGAGGCGCGGGTTAGCCTACGGTTATATGCCGTATTATGACCATTTGAAAAACGTTATAAAACGTGTTGAAAAATGGGTATTTGAACCCGGTTTGATTTGAAAGGGTCGTTTAGACCGCATTTGTTGATTTGAAGAACTAGACTCGAATAATCATCATGATTTTGATAATATTCGGTGTCGGGTTCGATTTGACAAACTTGACATGAATAGTTTTGAAAATAATTATGAACTAATTGTTTTAAGTTCATTTGGATGTAATTAGTAGATACTCATCATCGTACCCGGGTTAAAATCCGGCATGGTATGTAGAACCAAGGATGACTTTGTGTTGGTGACTAATATATTTATTTTGGAAATGTAAAGAAATGAAATAAAAGATTTTAAAATACCTTTTAAATGTCATTAACCAAATATTATCACCGAAACACGGATTTAACCGTCATGGTATGAGGAACCAAGGGTGAAAAATGTTTTATGGTTAAAACAAATAAAATGAAATAAAAAGGTTTTGAAAATACTTGAAATGGTAAAAACAGATTACAAATATGAAAATGAATTAAAGGGGAAAGACGAGAACAAACACGGTTGATCTCTGACCTGGACAACCCATTTAGGCGCGGGCAAGCCGGCGAACCAAGGGGCTTCTGTCTCAGGCCAAAAATCAGTTTTTGCTCATTTATTCCATGTTTTGGTTCTTGTTGTGCACGTTTTAGCATGTTATAGTCATGAAACAAATGAAAACATAATAAAAGAGGATTTTTACACCCTCATACTTACATGTTTGGTTATGGCGAGTGACCGACGTAAGTGTAACAACTCGTTTGATCGGAAAAAACTCGGTTTAAAACCGTTTTGGTAAGTAAAAAGAGTGTTTTAAGTTTAGTGACGATGTAGTGGTCGAAGTGGTCGTTCAAGTGATTTAATGCACGATGACGGTACCAAACAATGTGTAAGGCTTGTATTTACGATTGGTAGGTCGTAAATACGCGTCGGATTGTGACTTAAGAAGTCGAGTCGAGAATTTTAAGTGAGAAAAGAGGGGGCGGACACTCGCGTAAGTCTCAAATGGGGGGCATTTGAGGGGTATTTATAGAAGAATGAGTGGTTGTGTGAGTTTTGAGCGACGTGGCCCCCTGGGCTGCTCAAAGAGGCGCGAGCCACGTCGCGGGTCTTCGAGGTGTGTTGTCGCTTTCACAACAAACGCAATCATGATTTGTTCTATCCTAGGTTTTGTAGTCACATGTTTGGTACTTGACCATTTATAAATCCGGGAAAACTTAAGGTAGAAGGTTTGAAATGTTTTGTTTTTGGTGGTTGACTCGGTTTGACTCATTGTTGGAGTCGGGATTTGAATTTTTGTGTCGGTTTTTGGTCTGGTGTCGGTTTTGACTCCAGTTAGTGTCATTGCGACCCCGTCGTCGTGCATTAAACACTTGAGGTATTTTTGAAATGTTTTGAAAGGTTTCATTTTCGAAATTGTTTTAAGTTTTCCGACATAGAGTTGTACACAAACTGTCGATCAGACGCCGCGATTCCAAAACATGTTATAGTCCGATAATCATCGGGTGTTTGTTGGAGTCTCAGCAGATATTGGGTATCTACAGAGCCCCCACTTTGACTGAGGCTTTGACATGGCAAAAGTCAAAGTAGAGCCCCCAGGTCAATCAAAGATTATAACCTGGAGACCCAAGCGACGTCGAGGCGGCTCGAAAGGATTCGGGCCAAGGACCTACCGTCGGGAAGGGCGACGCCAAGGCGACTCGAGGGTACGAGTCAAGGACCTATCGTCGGGAACAGTTTAGAATCTGTCGACTGTCCGTGCGGGTCGTTTAAAGTCCATTAGACAACGTACAAAGGCTCGCCAGCCATAGGAAGGAGTCATACCTGAGGCATCTTCGGATATGTCCTTGCAGATTTGCGGACAAAGGCTCGCCAGCTGTGATAAGGAAATGTACCCGAGGCATCTTCGGGATGTGTCCTTGAGTGTTTGCGGACAAAGGCTCGCTAACCATGATAAGGAAATGTACCCGAGGCATCTTCGGGATGTGTCCTTGAGTGTTTGCGGACAAAGGCTCGCCAGTCATGGTGCGCAGTAAGGCTCGCCAGCCATGGCACGTGGTAAGGCTCGCCAGCTATGGCGCGTAGTAAGGCTCGCCAGCCATGGTGCGTAGTAAGGCTCGCCAGCCATGGCGCGTAGTAAGGCTAATGGACCGTGAGCATAGCCGCGTCGAATGGGCTTGTTTTGAAAGTAGCGAACTCATGATGCCGCTGTGGAAATAGTGAAGTTGAATTTTCACTATCACGGTTTTTGAAATGAGCGGGTTCCGCGAGGAAGCCCCCTGCTGGTATTTGAAGGAATAGCGATTTTGGAATCTTCACCATTCGTCGTTCTTTTGGAATTTGAAGTGGCGGTTTCGATCGCCGTTGAATTTGAATTTTGAAGGAAATAGCAAATTTTAAATTTTGCTATTACGTTTGAAGTGACGGTTTATGTGCCGCCGTTGACATTTGATGGAAATAGTGAATTTGGAATCTTCACTATTAATTGAAGTGACGGTTTATGTGCCGTCGTTGACATTTGATGGAAATAGTGAATTTGGAATCTTCACTATTAATTGAAGTGACGGTTTATGTGCCGCTGTTGACATTTGAAGAGATAGCGAATTTTGAATTTTCACTATAATTTTTGACATTGGCGGTTTTGATCACCGTTTGTTTGGAATTTGAGGAAATAGCGAATTTGAATTTTCGCCATTATTTTTGAAGTTTTTGAAGGAAAATAGTGAATTTTGATTTCACCATTATTTTTGAAACTGGCGGTTTTGATCGCCGTTTGTTTGAATTTTTCGAAAATAGCGAATTTAAATTTTCACTATTTGTCTTTGTCTTTGAGAAAATGACGATCTTTAATATCGTCAATGAAAATTCGAAGTTTAATATGTGAAATTGGGCCAAAACCCAGATTTCGGTGAAAAAGCAAGGGGAGGCCTGATTGAGGTGCGAGCCACCTTGCGAACCAATCGGAGAAATTTGACCCATTCTTTTCAAGTTTACAACGATCCATGAAGGATCGGAGCCATGAAACATTTGTGAGAGTGGTGGCGTTGGTGTTTGGTGCGGCCATTTGTTATGAGAAATAAAAGTGGTCTATAAAACAAAATAGAAGGAATAAAACACTTGTCGTTTTCAAAATAATAATAATACTCGTAAATATTAATTTAAACAAGTTTTATTGCATTTATCTAGTGACCTCTACCCAACTTGATAAATGGTTCCAAGACCCAAATTCATATTAACTTGGGCACGGTGTAGCCGATTCTGTTGGAGCTTGTGTCCTCCACAGTTAGTGTGATAACATATATAAATCTCTTATAGGTTCACAAGGGTATACTTAGTATTTTATCAGTTGATTAACGTTTACTTAATAACGGTTGGCTTGCTAGAAGTTTGACGTTATTATCATACTGATGGCGGTGATCAATTGGTCCCTAAAAGTCACACCTAAAGGATGTGTTTGAGAGATGTGATTATGGAAATATAATCACATTGATGCCTTATATGACTAAAAGGTTAGTCCATGTATTTGACTAAACAGTTAGTCAATGTGATGATGAGACGATTATTTAATACAATTAAATAATACCAGCTGAGACGAATTAATTGTTAAATTCGTAAATTGAATATAAACTGTTATATTTAATTAATGTATATAATGTTAGCTTGAACGAATTAAGATGTTAATTCGTAATTAAACGTAATCGATTATATTTAATTAGCAAATTATAAATAAGCGATATTTATAGTTAAAGTATATATTATACGAGATTGTCATAATAAATTATTACAGACCGGTATTAATAAATCAACTACAAGCTGTTGTGTGTGGACTTATTAATTACGTGACGAAATAAATGACAATTGATAAAATATACGCATTTTATACAATGTAAAACCAACCAAAAATAAGGAGATTTCTCTCCTTATTTGGTTTTTCACTCGGTCAAACAAGAAAAAAAGGAAGAAAAAAAATATGTCCCCTTTTTCTTCTCCTATTTCGGTTATAATAGGGAGGAGGGAGATCATTTTTACTTACTTAATTCTTTTGACCTAATTCTCTCATCACTCACACAAAAACCCTAAAAATTTCATAACAATTTTGGGGATCTATTCTAGCAAGAACAAGGGCATTTCTCATAACATTTTGGGTGCAACAATTAGGAGAATATCGATTTCGATATTGTTCTTAGGCCAAATTTGCTAGGACCAAAGGTTGATTCATATCTCTATACTTTTGTTTATATAATTTCATTTATGACTCGTTTTTCATAATTATAATTTCGTTATAATCCGAAAATTTATAGAGGAAGTATATCGATATTTCCCACAGATTCATCTCTTATCAATATAACTCGGTGGATTAAGTCTTTAATCGATTCTACTTTTAGAACTCTTGGTCGATAAAATTACATTAATATTTATCTTTAGCCCAAAACACATCCGGCAATGGTCGAGAATACTTTTGTTGAGTTCAACCCTAATTTCGAATAAATGTGTCCATGATCCAAATCCACATTAACTTGGGCACGGTATAGCCGATTCATCCCTTATCAACATGAATTCGGTGGATAGACATTTATCGCCCACTTCCCCTACGTAACAAGGTTTGTACCCCGGTGTGGCCGAGCGCACTCCCTCACGGAATAGGTTTTCATGGTTTTTACTTTTTGGCACGGCTAAGTCTCAATTGTTTATTTCAGCGAGAGGTCATGTCAATTTATTATCTATCACGTTTTAAGTGAACTAAAGCGGTGAACTACGATAATTGTAATTGACACGGTCGATAAACTCAATTTAAAATGCATGTTTAGTTATGGCGATTTAGCGATGCATGCAACATATAAATAAAATTCAAAGCATAAAAATAAAATCCAAGTATGGCCTTCCTAAAATAGTAAATCTAATAAACTATTACAAATTCGGAATCCAACTCCTTTGGTCCCTTGAACTTCGGTCTTGGCACGCACTTCAAGGTAACACCGTCTTGGTGGACCGCTTTCTCGAATGGTACCGTCTTCAAGGAACTCCGGAATAATTAAATTACAAAATGAATTACATAACTTCCTATTATACATTTGTAATTATAAATAAATCTATTAAATTACAAAACGGTGATACGAGATCACAATAATTACAACCGAATCGATATTCCCATACATTTCGGGTAATACCAATTAAAACTAAGGCCATACTAAGTAAAATTACATAATTCAAAAATTACATAAAATTAAAATATGACAATCATAAATAAAATGCAGTATTAAAATATCTATGAACATGCTAGATTTTATGCTAAATCGCCTTTTAAGAGCCAATATCGTATATTTATCGGTTTTCATGGATTTGCGTGATTATAACTTGTTAAAATCACAATAATTACATAAATTCTTATTTATGTACAAGTTAATTACCCTAACCATCTTAGGACTCAAAAATTAGTCTCCACTAACATTTTGACAATAATTAAACTTGATTTATTAATATTGTTCATAAATGGAGCCAAAAATTACAAAATTATGCTATAAACTTCAAATTAAATTATAAAAATTTTAAATAATTTCGAAATTTGAAATTTAAACTCATGAACATTCTGGAAAAATACCATGACACTCATAATGTTCATAACTTAGGTTAAAAATTTCGAAAATTTATCGAGAAAAACAATGTTGCGGTTTATCGGTTTTAACAAATATGACCATAAAAATATGAGAAAAATTATTTTCATCAACTTTTCACTTTTAGATCTGAAATATATGATAAAATGCAATATGTGATGTTTTTCCTTTAGTCATGAAGTATGTTTTAGCATTATTACTAATTATAGTCACTATTTATGTGATTTTTCATCAAAAATTCATAAATCATGCATAAAGACTTCATTATAGCCAAATATTTTACAACATCTTTTAAAATTGCATGTGACAACATACTAAATTTCTATGACCAGATTCGAAATATAACTTATATTAAACTATTTACCCATTTAAATACGATTTTAACTTAAAAAATTCATATTTCGAGCAAAACAACTTATTTTAACATGAAAATTTACAGGCCATCAGTAGATAATATATTTGAAAACATATCCAAAAACCACTGAAAATTCAAAGTTTAGCTATTTTTCGTCCAAAAATGACATTTTTATCATAAAAATCACATTTTAATGCCAATAATATATAAAATGAACAATAAAATCCATAAATAAACCAAAATGTCCTAAAAATCACTTAGGACCAGAAACTTTTAACATGCAAAATTATTTTTAGGTTTATCTTCATAAATCCAAATTAATTAGTTTTGTATGTTAATCTTATAACTCGGAAAAACCATAAACCGATTTGCATGCAAACAACCTAAGGCTCTGATACCACTTGTTAGATTCATTAATCTCATTAATTTAGATATTCATATATGAATTAATTTATTTAGTCATAAAATAAATGCTAGATCTTATGCATGCAAACTAAAACAAGATAAGAGAAGAAATCGTATATCTTACTTATATGTTTCGGATATTAGGGCACCAACAAGATCTCCTTCTTGTTAGTTCTTGAGCTTCCTTATAATGAATGAACAAGGTTCAAAATAGAACCTCTCCCAAAAGCATATACCCAAGGAAATCCCTTAATAACTTATATTATTATGAACTAGTAATAATATATGTCTTTCTTAAATTTGAACACAAAATAAATTTTGTTCTCTTGTATTATTTTTTTTCGGCCAAGAGAGAATGATTTATGAGGTTTTTATTTCTCTAAGTTTTTCACAAAAATGGTAGAGAGAATATATTTTTTTACACTAGAAAAATATAAGTTGACGTAGTGAATAATGATAGAAAAACCATTGACATTTTCTAGATAGGAAAACCGGTGGGGAGGGGGAGAAAGGGCCAATGCATGAGCTTGTGTTATTCTCAAGATCAACTAGGTTTGCATGGCTACTAGTAAGGTTTAATCATTGTGTTTTCCACTTAAAATAAAAACACAATATAAACCTTATACTCCCTCCAATTTTTGGCACATATGACATAAAATGGAAGGTCCATTTTATTTTTGTCATTTGTCAATAGTGACATATGTGACATGTTACTTGACTTGTGAAATTGTAATGTATTTTTAACATATTAAAAATCAACATACTCATAAAATATGTCATATACAAAATCGACTAGTAATTCGTAATTACTTGTGCCAAAACGGTTTATCAAATTATAAATTACGACGTCTTGTATTTATAATAAATTATTCATTCAATTCAATTTCAATTGTTTCGTAAACAATAATTTTATCTAAGTAATAAAACAATTCGATTACTTAGACCGTATCTAATTTAATCGAATTATAATAAGACACGTTAATTTTACTCACAAATCATCCGTCAATTTTAAGCATTTTAATTAACTCGTATCGGCATACGATTAATTAAATAATCAATTAAGAGTATTTCCCTATATGTATGACCTAAGGGGATCAACTGATCACCACCGTCGCACGACAGTAATGTCAAACTCTAGTCAGCCAATCATTACCGATATGTGTGGACCAGTTGACTGTAAAATATTACATCCCACATGTATTCTTAAAATGAGGTTTAAACATGTGATCATTATGATCGACGGTTGTGATCGCATTATTGTCGGAGGACACTTATTCCAACACGGTAGCAAAGCTTAAGTTTTCGCCCGGAAGTGAGAGCCTTGATCGCTGATGATTTCATGGGGTACCCCATATCTGCAGATGATGTTGTTCTGGATGAACTTGGCCACTTGTTTGGCGGTCAAGACTGCATATGACTGTGCTTCCACCCATTTGGTGAAGTAGTCGATGGCGATGAGGACAAAGCAGTGACCCTTGGTGCCTACCGGGTTGACTTTCCCGATGATGTCGATGCCCCAGGTTGAGAAAGGCCAGGGTGACGTCATGGTGTATAAAAGGGATGGTGGTATGTGTTGTATGTTGGCGAAGATTTGGCAATTGTGGCAATGTTTGACGTAGTTACGACAATCGGCTTCCATGGTAGTCTAGTAGTAACCTAGCCGTGTTATTTTTCGAGTAAGCATCATTGCGCTCATGTGAGGGCCACATATTACGTCGTGGACCTCGCTCATGACTTTTTTGGCTTTGTGATGGTCAATGCAAAGGAGGAGAATTCCATGGGGTGTTCTTTTGTATAGTTGGTCTTGGTTTATCACGAATTGTGATGCAAGCAAACAGAAGGCTCTTTGTCCTCTTTGGTCAGAGTTAGGAGGGAATTCATTTTTGGTTTTGTAGTTGAGGATGGCTTGGTACCAAGGTTCATCATGGCTTTCCTCGTCGTTGTTGATGGCACAAATGTGAGCTGGCTCGCTTCTTCTCTCGATACATAGGGGCATCGATGTCATGTCGTCAGGTATGTTGACGAGCGCGGCAAGTTTCGCCAGGGCATCAGCAAATTGGTTTTCCTCTCGCGGCAAGTGGAAGTAGTCAATTTGGTCGAAGAACTCGGCCTCTTGATTGATCTTTGCTCGGTAGGGAGCTAAGCTGTCGCTTCGGATTTTCCATGATCCGGACACCTGATTGATGATGAGCGAGGAATCGTCGTGGACCCTCAGTCTCTTGATGCCAAGTGTGATGGCTGCTTGTAAGCCGATAAGGCATGCTTCATATTCAGCAGCATTGTTGGTGACGGCAAAGTCTAGCTTGACTGAGATCGGAACATATTCTCCCTCTGGTGATATTAGAAGGATTCCTACCCCGAAGCCTCTCAGATTAGATGCACCATCGAAGTTCAGGTCCCATGCGTCAGAATCAGCACAAAGGATGTCTTCGTCAGGAAGTGACCATGTGTCGGTCGTTGGATCCTCGTTGACGGGATTCTCTGATAGGAAATCGGCAACTGCTCTTCCCTTGATAACCTTCAGGGGTACAAACTTGAGATCGAACTCGGACAGCATGAGTGTCCACCTAGACAGCCTTCCGTTTAGTACGGGTTTTTCGAAGTTGTATTTGACCGGGTCCATCTTGGAGTAGATGTGGACTTTGTAGCTGAGCATATAATGCCGTAGCTTCTTTGTTCACCATACTAGGGCAAGGCATGTCTTCTCCAGTTGGGTATACCTCGTCTCGTACTCAATGAACTTTTTGCTGATGTAGTAGACCGCTCGTTCCTCGTTGCCGACTGTTTGTGCTAACATTGCTCCCATAGCTGTGTTTGTGACAGTCAGGTATATGGATAGAGGAATCCCTGGTTGAGGTGGCATGAGGATAGGGTGGCATGAGGACAGGAGGTTTGGATAGGATTTCCTTTATCCCGTCGAAGGTCTTTTGATAGCCGTCGTCCCAATCGGTGTGATCGGAGGCGTGCAGTTTCTTGAATATTGGTTCACAAATCATAGTGAGCTTGGAAATGAAGCGGCTGATGTATTGGACCTGACCGAGAAATCCTCGAATCTCCTTCTCGTTCTTAGGCCGAGGGATTTGCTGAAGGGCTTTGATTTTGGTTGGATCAATCTCAATGCCTTTTTTGCTGACGACATGTCCCAAGAGTTTTCCGGAGGTGACCCCGAATGCACACTTCTGAGGATTTAGTCTCATGTTATATTTCCGCAGACGAGCGAAGAATTTCCAGAGGGCGTTGATGTGCCCGTCCCGTTCTCTGGATTTGACAATCATGTCGTCGACATACACCTCTACCTCCTTGTGCATCATATCATGTAGGAGAGTAGTAGCGGTTCTTTAATAGGTTGCTCCGGCGTTGATGAGGCCGAAGGGCATGACGGTGCAGCAGTATGTACCCCACTGTGTAGTGAACGCAGTCTTGTGCATGTCTTCCTCAGCCATTTTAATCTGGTTGTACCTGGCATACCCATCCATGAATGATAGGAGAGCGTGCTCGACAGTGTTGTCTACCAGAATGTCAACATGTGGCAAAAGAAAGTCGTCCTTTGGACTCGCCTTATTTAGATCCCTGAAGTCGACGCAAACCCGAATTCTTCCGTCTTTCTTTGGTACGGGCACATGTTGGCCACCCAATCAGAGTATTCAGACACCTTGATGAACCCAGCCTTAAACTGTTTGTCCACTTCTTCCTTGATTTTCAGGGCCCATTCAGGACGCATCCGGCGTAGCTTCTGTTTTACGGGTTTAGCTCCGGGTTTAATGGGTATCCGGTGCTCTGTGATTTCTCTGTCAATCCCAGGCATATCTCTGTAGGACCACTACAAAAAAAACGCGGGTTAGTGACGGCCCTACCGACGGAAAAAAGAGGCCGTCAGAAAACACGGGTTACCGACGGATTTGTGACGGAATTTCCGTCGGTAACGTTTCCTGACGGACAATCCGTCAGTAAATATTGGCGCGTTGACAAAGTCAATGGCGCCAAAAAACCTGTGACGGAAATTCCGTCAGTAATTCCATAAAACTTACAGAATTTCCGTCATTGATATTCACATGCAACAATGGAGGACAGCTGGAAAGAGTATAGCATACCTAACGGAATATCCGTCAGTATTTTGAAAAAACTGACGGAATATCCGTCAGTGGGTCAATTATTATTTGAATTTAGTGTGTGACAGGGTGTCACAATAATTGTCTTACTGACGGATATGCCGTCAGTTTTTTCAAAATAGTGACGGATATTCCGTCAGGTATGCTATTATTATGACGTGTGTAAAGAGAATCTGATAAAGTACCTTATGACGGATATTCCGTCAGTTTTTTCAAAATACTGACGGAATTTCCGTCAGGATTCCTGCTTTACTGACGGATAATCCGTCAGATATGCCTATTAACCCGCAATCGCAAACACTTTCCCCTCACTTTACCAAAAATCCCCAAATCAATTAAAATTCGTCTCAACCCTAACCTCCTTAAAACCCGACACCACCACCACCCTCCTCCACTTCCAGCGCCACCACCACTACGCCGTCGCCGTCACTATAAGGTAATTAACTTTATCTTTTTTTCCTCTCTCCTTTATCTTTTTCCTTCTCCTTCATCCTTTTCCTTCTCCTTTTCTTATTTACTTTTTTTTTGTCCATAGCAGCCCGCCGCCGTCGCCGACCCACGTCAGCCGCCGACAACCCCGTGCCGCCGACCCCACGTCCTCCACCGACTGCCGCCACTGCCCTCTTCTTTTTCATATTTTTTTTGTCAAGTTAATTAGGTATTACTCCTTTTAATTTTTTAATTAGTTTAATTAATTTAGATTATTAGTTACTAGTATAAATCCCGCGCAAATGCGCGGTTTTTTAGATAAGAATATTAGAGAATTTAATAATTATACTATTGATATTTAACTCCATTTGAAATTTAATTATAAAATTTACTATTAGTAATTTTGTATTAAGAGCTAGAAAAAAGATTTTTCGACACTTTTTACTCCGTATAAGATTGTCGATTTTACTAAAATTATTTTATTAACTTTGTTTTAAAAAACGTTGTTTTTAATTATATCACTATATCCACTGAAGGCGTTATATAAACAATTTTTAAAAAATAACGAAAATTTAAGTTTTCATATAGTATGGAGCAAAGATGGATATTGAGTTAAAATGTAAAAAAAAATATCATAAGTAAGTTTTTCTTTTTAGAAGTAATAACAATTTATGAATACTCTCAATTCGTAGTACGTTAATTAGAAAATGTTTCCTAAAAAAATGTTCTTGGTCATAATGTTTAGTTTCAAAAATAATAATAGTAAAATATTTATATCACATTGTACATATAATTAGTGCAATTCCATGTATGTAACAAAATAAGAATATCCGTTAATAAGTCTATGCAAGTTAAAAGAATATTATCCCTTTTTTAAATGGTATATAGAATTATTTATTGTATGAAATTAATCAGTATGCTCCAGTTGTAGATATGAAATTATGAAGCCTATTTATAACTTAAGTCGAAATTAATCAAGATGGCCCAGTTGTAGATGTGATGTTATGAAGCTCATTTATAGCCTAATTCATTTAGGCGGGAAAACTTTAGAGATTTCTTATTCTTTTAGTTTAAGGGGGATTGTTTTAATTGTTGTTGAAAAAGGGTTGGTGTTGATGCATGTTGACTTAGGATAGAAGCCAATGTTGTGACGGATGTATGTTGTTAATGTATGTTGTTAATTTAGATTATCAGTTATATTTTTTTTTAATGTATGCATGTTGACTTAAGATAGATATTTAATTTTATTGTTAAAAATTAGATTATTGTTAAATGTTAATTAGAATAGATATGAATTAGACTAGATATGTAAAATGAAAAGTAAATCATGTTAGTTTATGTTAATTGAAAAAGTAGTCATTGTTGTATGTTTTGTTTTTAAAATTGTTAAAATTATTGTTCATATTGACATAGTACCCGTTCAAAAATTACTCACTAGGAGTAATTTTTGAATAGTCCCCGTTTTGGGACTGTCTTTGTACGTTTTAAGTCACTTAGGTAGTAAACATGTGCTTGTGATTTGTTAATGAAAAAAGAGTTTGGTGACAATTCCTTTAATGTTCTCTAAATGCATATGTAGAGTAATTATTTATTCTATATTGTGTATTTGGAGAACGGATGGGAATTGCTGCCGAATTTTTTTTCTCATTAATAAATCACAAGTACATGTTTGCTAGTGACTTAAAACGTACATTGATGGGTTTAGGTTGGAGTGATAAGGACCCAATTCAAAGAAATACAATATTTATATTGGTTAAAATGTTAAATTATTGTGTATTATGCTTGATTTGGATTGTTGTTAGATTATTATCTTTTTTAATGACAAATATAAATGTGTAGATATATAATAACATGAAAAGATTAGAACGGTAGTGGATATATAAAAGATTAGATGAAAAAAAGAAACCCAAGAAAGCATTTGCAGAGGGGGTGAAAGAGTTTATTAAATTTGCGGAAGGAAGTAGTGAGTACAAGAATTTAGGTGAAATGAGGTGTCCGTGTAAGAAATGCAAAAACCTAGGTTTTAAAAAGAAAGCAGATGTTCAAATTCATCTTTAGTCGTATGGTTTCGCCGATAATTATTATGTATGGACATATCACGGTGAGAAACTACCTAGTACAAATGCTAGTGAGAATCCTTACCGTGAGTTCGTGGAAAATGCATTGCGTGATACTGTTGACCAAATTTTGGAGGATCGACTTAATCCTGATGACCTTAACGATGAAGAAGTGCCTTATGAAACCCCGAACCCCCAAGTTTATTCGTTCTTTAAAATGTTTGAGCAAGCCGAACAGCCGTTGTTTGAGGGAAGTGATATGAGTTTGTTGCAAGTAGCTGCTAGGTTGTTATCACTCAAATGTGAGAACAACATATCTCTTAGATGCGCTAATGGTTTTGTATCGTTCGTTGGTGACATAATTCCAAAGGAAAATCAAATGGCACGCAATTTTAATGAGATTAAAAAAGTTATGAAGGGACTCCAACTTCCCCATGAAAAGATTGATGCATGTCTCAATGGATGCATGCTTTTTTGGGAGAAAAATTCTAATCTTGAAGAATGTACAAAGTGTCGTGCATCTCGGTATAAAGCTAAAAAGAATTCAAGTGGGAGGCGAATTCCATGTAAACCAGTAACTTATTTCCCGCTTGCGCCAAGGTTACAACGACTATATGCAACCAAGCACATAGCAGGTGAGATGAGTTGGCACTACAAAAACTCTCGATTAAGAGAAAGGGGAACAATGGCACATCCAAGTGATGGAGAAGCGTGGAAGCATTTCGATAGAGAGCATCCAGATTTTGCAAGTGAACCCTGGAATGTTAGGCTAGGTTTGTGTACGGATGGATTTCAACCTTTTGGGCAGTTTGGGACGAAATACTCTTGTTGGCCCGTGATTGTGACTCCGTACAACTTAACTCCTTGGTTATGCATGAAGAGACAATTTATGTTCTTATCTGTACTAGTTCCCGGTCCTAAGAACCCTAAGTCAAATTTAGATGTTTTCCTCCAACCATTGATCAAAGAGTTGAAACAACTTTGGGAAACCGGCGTGGACACCTACGATGTCTGTAAGAAACAAAATTTTCAATTAAAGGCTGCATTAATATGGACGATCAGCGATTTCCCGGCATATGGCATGCTTTCTGGTTGGTCCACAAGTGGATATCGTGCCTGTCCTTATTGTCCAGAAAATGATCATAGATCTTTTTGGCTTAAAAATAGCAAAAAGGTTTGTTGGTTTGAATGTCACCGTGAGTACTTAAGACCTGATCATCCATTCCGCGACAATTGTAAGCATTTTCTTAAAAACAGGAAAACTGAGAATCGCATAGTCGCATCGAAACTAACGGGTGATGAAGTGTGGGAATCCGTAAAAGACTTGCCTAAAATATTTGATGCTTCTGATCAAGAATTGAAAAGATTGAAAGATCAGAATGAAGGTTGGTGGAAACAAAGCATATTCTGGGAACTTCCCTACTGGAAAACATTGCTGATTCGACACAACTTGGACGTTATGCACATTGAGAAAATTTTTTTTGAACAACTTATCAACATCATCATGGATGTACCAGGTAAAACTAAATTTGACCCTAAGTGTAAAGAAGACTTTAATGAACTTTGCTATAAACGGCCCACATCATCTGGGTTGCTAATTTAAAATTCCCGGATGGTTATGCTTCAGATTTGAGTCGGTGTGTTGACCATAAAAAGATGGTGTTACATTCCATGAAAAGTCATGATTGTCATGTCTTTATGGAACGACAACTCCCCGTTGCCTTGAAAGAGTTGCTCCCGACAGGTCCTTGGAATGCAATAACTGAGATAAGCCAATTTTTTAGAGACCTGTGTACTTCTACGATTAGACTTGATTCTATGGAACGTCTGGAGTCAAACATTGCGGAGATAATATGCAAGCTAGATGATACGTGCATATTCTATACACTTTATTAGCAGTTTTGGCACGTATTTCTATGCGTAATTGTTAGCTTTAAGCTATTATTTCTCCCGAAACGGTTTACTTTGTATTTCCTATGTCATTATTGTAGGAATGACCGGAAGTAAGTTAAATCGAGCATTTATCTGTTCCCGGGGGCATTTTATAGAAACTATGAAGTTAGAAGCTCGGAACTTGATCGCCTCGGATTGCGTGCATGAAGTTGGAGGCTGGAATCTGCTGCAGCGTATCTGGTCTATCGACCAGAGACCCCAGTCTATCGACCGTGGAGTTCAGAAGAGGAGACAGTGTAGCCCGCACTGTACTGGGTGGTCGATCGACCGTGCCACTTGGTCGATCGACCAGGTCTCGAAGCTGTGATTTCTTTTACGCGTTTGTCTTTTGGAAGCCCACTTGTAATTTATCTTTTGGGCAAAACTATTATTAGGGGAACGCAGCAAATAATTTAGGTTATGCTTTTCATTAGTGAACAACTGAAGTTTTAGATCTAATTTTGGGAATGAAGAAGTGGTGACTACGGATTTTCAATCAATTGTTTTGTTTATCAAATCCTTTAGTAAGCTTTAATACAATTTCAATTTTCAGTTGTTCTTGTTTATTTTAATTCTAGTTTATACCAATTTATGTTTAAGCAATTTAAGTTAAATCCTTTAGTTTTAATTCCAAATCAATCATGTCAATTTTATTCCATATCTTTAATTTTGCGTAGCTAAATTCCTATGCTAGGAATTAGGGAATCCATGGCGTCATGAGTTGATTTTATTAAGTCTAGGATTGAACCCGTACCGGTCTTATTTACTGCTGTGAGACTTTACCCCTTTGCTAGATTGAGAGATTAGCGGAGTTAAATTTCTTACTTGTAATTGGAAAGACTAGTGGAGCGAAAGCATTTTAGTTTCTTTCTAGGGTGGAAAAAGACCGAGAGGCTTAATTCGAATAGGGACTTAGAGGACCTATTTGACATCCTAAGACGGTACTGGACAGACCTTGACTTTGCTTGACTGACCCTTAGGCCATGGTGAACCGATGTTCCTAGCTGCTTTTTAATTTCGAATTTAAACTTCATTTAAGTTCCGGTTATTAGTTTAGAATCAACCAACCAAAACCCCCCCATAATTGTTTACTTCAATAGATTAAAAATAGCAAAAATAATTGATCTTATCTCTCCGTGGTTCGACCCTTACTATCACTAGCTATAGTTTTAGTTTGGTTTATAAATTTAATTTTGATACAAAACGACGGTATCAAATTTTGGCGTCGTTGCCGGGGAGACGGTGTAATTCTGTTTGCTTTATTTTTAGTTTATATTTCTTGTATCATGGTACTTTGGTTCCTTGAGGCCGTTGCTTATCTTTTCCTTCTAGTTTTGCTTGTGTACAGTTAGACGAAGATTTCGAGAGGAAGACTTGAGTACTCTTGATTTTGCTACAATCATGCCAACAGTATATGATCATTCTCAGCCAAAGGTACAAGATATTCCTCATGGATTTAGCCTCCCTGTTCCTACACCGGGGACTTTCGATATCCACCCCTCTCACATCTCGTTAGTGGAGCGAAACCTGTTTGGGGGATTACCGGATGAAGATCCTGGGGCGCATATGGAGACCTTTACGGATTATTTCTGTTCCATACCTGTACCGGCTGGAGTGACCCAAGATGAAGTAAAGGAGACATTATTTCTATACTCCTTGAAAGATTCTGCGCGTGAGTGGTACCGCTACCTTGATAAGGTAGCAGCTGGAGTTACAAATTGGACATCTCTAGCTTTGGCTTTCTACAAAAGATATTATCCGCCTGTGAAAACCAATGCTTTGAGAAGTCAAATCACAAATTTCCAGCAAGGACCCGAAGAGGAATTATATGAAGCATGGGTCCGTTTCAAGAAACTAGTTCGATCTGTTCCTCACCACGGTTTTCAGCAGTGGTACATTTGCAACCAATTTTATAATGCCTTGTACGATGACTATAGAGTCATCCTTGATGCGGCTGCAAATGGTAGGTTCCAAAACAATGTGGAGTCTAATAAAGGTTGGAACACTATTGAGGAGATGGCAGTTCATAGAGCTGAATATGGGAGTTCGCGTGGAAATTCGCGAAAGCCAAGTGATGAAATGAGTGCCGTTGTGACACTCATAACTTCTATTACTGCCCGGCTCGAAAAGCTCGAGACTTCTAAGGCTTCCGAGAAGAAAATTGAAATTCCTGTTCATAACTCAGATGAGACCACGGAATTGAGAGAAATAGTCCGAGCTCTTTTAGTCCAAGTTACGGAAATAGAAGAAGCTAGGATTGAATCTGCAAGGAATTTTGAGAAGCATTTGGAGATTTTAGCGGCTAACCAAGTCGCTAATTCTTCAAGCAAATATGAGGTTCCTCTCGAGACACTTAATGCAATTCACCTCCGCAGTGGTCTCTCATATGACGGTCATGATAAGCCAAGAAAAGACTCGGAAAATGATGAAAAGTCAGATTTAAATTCTGGTGCGAAAACGAACTCTACTGCCAGTACCAGTGGTCGATCGACCAACAACATCAGTCGATCGACCAAAGTTCCTGACGAAAAAGTTTCTGACCAGAAACTATTCGAACCCAATGCACTTGGTCGATCGACTTGGTCTCCAGTGTTGAACGAAAATCCGTCAATTGAATTGCAACATACCTCAGCCAGTGACGATTTGACAGAGATTTTAAACATTCGGAAGACGAAAATTGTCGACCCTACGACAAGTGTTGCAGTCCCGTTTCCGGAGAGTTTAAAGAATACAAAGTTGGAGCATAAGTTCGGTAAGTTTTTGGAAATCGTCAAGAATCTCGAGGTAACCATTCTTCACTGACTTAATTACCCAGGTACCTTCTTACACTAAGTTTATGAAGGATATTTTGACTCGTAAGAAGAATTTTAATGATGTGGGTACTATTGCTTTCACGGAGGAGTGTAATGTTCTTTCACGAAGCAACGTACCACCTAAATTAAAAGACCCGGGTAGTTTTTCAATTCCATGTACTATAGGTATCCATGAATTTGGGAAAGCTCTTTGTGATCTAGGGGCCAGTGTCAGTGTTATGCCATACTCTGTGTGTGAAAAGTTGAATATAGGTAATCTTAAGGTGACCAATATGACCCTTCAGATGGCAGATAGATCGATTCATAGACCCTTAGGAATTTTAGAAGATGTACCCGTTCGAGTGGGTAAGTTCTTTATTCCTACCGATTTCGTCGTTTTAGACATTGCTGAGGATAGTCAGATACCTATTATCTTAGGTGGACCATTTTTACATACGACTGGGGCCGTGATAGATATCAAACGCAGAGTCTTGACCTTGGAGGTATGGGATGACACAATTGAGTTCAGTCTTGCTCGCACTGCGACTGAACCTGCTGATGATGACACGTGTTATTCCGTTGATATTGTTGACATGGCTGTTAATTGTAACTGGAGGGAATCCTTAGCCAAGGACCCCTTAGCTGATTTAATCTATTTAGGTGAGAGTGCAGTTAATCCAGCGGAGAATGCTGATGAGCTGGATGTTTTGGAAGCAGTAATGGAAGACCACGAGCTCACAGAGGAAGAACATGAGATGATCATAAGCCTGGCCAACGAGAATTTGGTAAACAATTGTTATACCATTGAAGCTGATTCTGCCTATGCTGTTGAGGTAAAGGTGCCAGAGCGTAAGCCACTTCCTCCTAATCTTAAGTATGTCTTTTTAGATGATACGGAGCAATACACAGCTATTTTTAGTGCTAAGCTTGACGATAACTAGCTTTCTGCTTTGATGTGTCTACTTAAGAAAAACAGGAAAACATTAGGTTACTCTTTGGATGATATTAAGGGCATCAGCCCTGACATTTTTATGCACAGAATTGAGCTGGAGGAGGGTCACAAGCCTTACAGACAGGGTCAGCGAAAGCTGAACCCGAAGATGCAGGATGTTGTCATGGCTGAGGTGATTAAATTACTCGATGCAGGTATTATTTATACAGCTGGTAACTCCAAGTGGGTTAGCCCAGTTCAGGTAGTCCAGAAGAAAGGAGGGACCACTGTGGTACAAAATGAGAAAAATGAATTAATACCAACTCGAGTTGTAACAGGTTGGCGGATATGCATTGACTACAGATAGTTAAATGCCGCCACAAAGAAAGACCATTTCCCCCTTCCTTTTGTTGACCAGATGACCGAAAGACTAGCCTCTAATAAATTTTTCTGTTTCCTAGATGGATATTCAGGGTTCTTTCAGATCCCTATTCATCCAGATGATCAGAGTAAGACCACATTTACCTGTCCACAGGGTGTTTTTGCATACCGTAGAATGCCCTTCGGATTGTGTAACGCCCCAGCTACCTTTCAGAGGTGCATGATGGGGATTTTTTCTGATTATATAGAGAATATTATGGAGGTATTTATGGATGACTTCTCAGTTTATGGTAATGACTTTGATCGTTGTTTAGCTAACCTTGATAAAGTCATGCAGCGTTGTATTGATGTTAATCTTGTTTTAAACTTGGAAAAATGTCAGTTCATGGTCAATGAGGGAGTTGTGTTGGGACATTTTATTTCTGATAAGGGCATACATGTTGATAAAGCAAAAGTTCAGGTGATTGAGCAACTGCCTCCTCCTATGAATGTTAAACGAGTGAGGAGTTTCCTTGGCCATGCTGGTTTTTATCGGCGGTTCATTAAAGATTTTTCGAAAATTGCTAAACCACTTACACAATTGCTTCTTAAAGATGCTGTTTTTGAGTTTACTGATGAGTGCCTTTTAGCTTTTAACAGGTTAAAGGAGGCTTTAGTTTCTGCGCCAATCATTCAGCCGCCTGATTGGGACCTCCCATTCGAGATTATGTGTGATACTAGCGATTATGCGATTGGTGCAGTGTTAGGACAGCGGAAAAACAAAGTTTTGAATGCCATATATTATGCGAGCCGAATTCTGGATGAGGCTCAAGTCAATTATTACACTACTGAGAAGGAGTTTCTAGCTATAGTTTTTGCCTTAGATAAATTTCGGTCTTATTTGTTGGGTTCTAAGGTTATTGTTTATACTGACCATGCAGCGCTGAAGACTCTCTTTCTTAAGAAGGATGTGAAGCCGAGGCTTTTGAGGTGGATACTCCTTTTGCAGGAGTTTGATTTGGAGATCAAAGATAAGAAAGGTGCAGAGAATGTGGTGGCTGGCCATTTATCTCGTCTGCAGCTGACAGAAAGGGTAGATTCGTTACCCATTAATGATTCTTTTCCTGATGAGAGTCTGTTAGCTATTACTAATTCGGGGTCTTATCCACCTCTGTGGTTTGCTGATTTTGCTAATTTTGCAGTGACAGGTAAAATACCACCCAAGCTTTCATGGCAACAGAAGAAGCGGTTCACTTATGATGCTAGACAATACTTTTGGGATGATCCATTTGTTTTCAAGGAATGTGCAGACGGTCTTATCCGCAGATGTGTGCCTCAATGGGAGGTCAAGGATATCCTAGAAGCTTGCCACTCTTCTGCCTATGGTGGTCACCATGGTCCATCCCGGACTGTGGCTAAGGTACTCCAATCTGGTTTCTATTAGCCAACTTTGCATGCAGATAGTCGGAATTTTGTTACTGAGTGTGATGCTTGTCAAAGATCGGGGAATATTTCAAAGAGACATGAGATGCCACAGGTGGGCATTCTAGAGGTTGAGATTTTTTATGTCTGGGGCATTGATTATCAAGGACCCTTTCTGAGCAGTCAAGGTAATAAATATATCCTCGTAGCTGTAGATTATGTGTCCAAATGGGTAGAAGCTGTTTCTACCCCTCATTGCGATGCAAAAGCCGTGATTAAGCTGTTTAAAAAGATGATCTTCCCTCGTTTTGGTGTCCCTAGGGTTGTCATTAGCGACGGAGGTATGCATTTTAAAGAAAAACAACTTTGTGCTGTGTTGACTAAATTCGGTGTCCAACATCGTAGAGGTTTGGGGTATCATCCCCAAACTAGTGGTCAAGTTGAGATTTCTAACCGAGAATTGAAAGAAATGTTAGCTAAAGTTGTTTCTAAATCACGGAAAGATTGGAGTCTTAAATTGGATGATGTCTTGTGGGCTTATAGGACTGCATTTAAAATGCCAATTGGGATGTCACCATTCCGATTGATTTATGGTAAAACATGTGATTTCCCTGTTGAATTGGAACGTAAATCTTGGTGGGCTATTTGTGATTTGAATTTAGATCCTAACCTCTCTCGTGAGAAACGTATGGCGCAGTTGAATGAGTTAGAGGAATTTAGGCTGCTGGCCTATGATAATGCTAGGATCTACAAGGAGAAGACGAAGCGATGGCATGACAAGAGGATCATCAAGCGCGAGTTCAATGTCGGTGATAAGGTACTCCTTTTTAATGCTCGTATCCGTTTATTTCCTGGTAAGCTGAAATCCAGGTGGAGTGGCCCTTATACGGTCACAGCAGTTACAAAATTCGGATCAGTTGAATTGGAAACCTCATCTGGAGACCGATTCAAAGTGAATGGTCAATACGTGAAACACTATCACGGTGCAGACGAATTTGTTGGGCAGGTCGAAGTACTATACTTTGACCCACTTTTAGAAGCTGCAAATTGAGGTAAGAAGGTCGTGCGGGACCTCTTAAACCAGCGCTAACCGGGAGGCAACCCGGCTTGTAAATTTTATGTAATTAGGAACTTTACAGTTTTTTTTAATTAATTTGCATTAGGAGCTTTAGCTTATTTCATTTTAATTAGCAATTTCTTTTATGGAAAGACGCGCGCCTTTGAGAATGTTTACAGGTAATTATTTTATGCAAAGTGCGTAGGGTGATTTGCTGGATGTTTATGAGAGAAAGACGGGAAATTGAAGTTGAAAAAAAAAAGCAATTTTAACGTAATTGAGCTTAATTGCCAGTACTTGCAGTCGATCGACCAGGAATTTCAGTCGATCGACTGAAGAGAAAAAGTCAGAGAGCTGTTAAAGAGCAAGACTGGTTGATGGACTGGGTCTGATAGTCGATCGACCACAGCGCGAAATCAGAAGGCAAATTAATAAGCCAACTTTAGAAAAACTAGGGTGTCTTGAATCTATTGTGTCTCTGCTAAATGGGACAGGATGTCAGGATTGGTGGACATGGCTGAGTTAACTTTCCATGCTTTAACCCTTGAGTTTTTCTCTTCTTTTGCTTTCGACCTGGTTTCTTTTGAAGCTAATAAAAGTAGCTCATGTATCTTTTTTCGGGTGTTTAATGTCACCTACTCCTTGACATTAGCTGAGTTTGCTGGTTATTTAAGTCTTTGTTTCGAGGGTAACACCTCGGAATCTTCTGATGTGCACAGGGTAATGTGGTCGTGTATCTCCGACCTGGACGCCCCTAAGAGGAAGGGCACCTCCGTCCACTTACCCCTTTTTCGTTACTTCTTCCGGCTGATGGGCAACACCATCTTCGGCCGCAAAAGTCAAATAATGTTAATACAGTTGAATTGTTTATCTTGGCAGGCTACCTGAACATCGAGAGTCGGGTAGCCCGTATTTTAACATAGCTTATTTGACTGCCTCTCACTTTAACAATATAAGTGAGGGTACCTCTTTGGCCACTATTGTTTGTGGTGGGCTGGTGACTCGTATAGCCCACCGTCTGGTTCTTGTCTTCCCTCGAGAGGAGGCTCCTCTCGACCCTCATGCACGCTTCATGGACCTTGACTACGTCAAGTCTGTGAAGTGGGTCGATACTCGGGGTCGGTGGAAAATTGATTCTTTCATTTGAGACCCCATCCCTATCCTTGGCCTCCCTCCCATTTTACCCATTACTACTGTTTTGGGGGAGACTCGCCCGCCCTTGCCTAGCTATAGGCTCCCTATTAGGGCGGGCACCACCACTGCTTCCACCTCGAGAGGAGCTCGCGCCTCCTCTTCACAGGCCCCCTCCTCCTCTACTCCTGCTCCCCCAGGTTTCCCGGCTACTTTTCGTCCCCCTACACCTATTGTTATCCATGCGGTCATGGACCAAAGAGCAGTTTCACATGTGTTGGGTGATTTGTGCAGGAGTTTTGATCAGCACAGGATGGACATGGCTCTTGCCATGTACCCAGTTTACGGGGAGTTTGTTCGGACAGGGATGCTCCTACGGGGTCCCTGGACTCACTCGTTCTTCTTTGTTCCCCCGGTGGGCGGATATCCTCCGCCTGCTACGATGTCTACTCTTGCTGCTGCTGCTGAGAAGGAAGAGGAGGACGACTCAGGGTCAGATGAGGCGAGTGGTTCCGAGTACGAGCCAGAGGACGACCGGTAGCAGCTTTCTGCCTCCCCTTTTTGACGGCTGGTTTGGGGAGGTCGTTTTAGTGAGTTTCCGTTTATTTTTCATTAGTTTCCATTTCTTCTGTAGATGTTTATATTCTTCCCAATTTTGTTGTTGCTGCTGTTGATTTTTGCTGTTGAGCACAATAAGGGCATTGTGCGTTTTGGTTTGGGGAGGTATATGCATATGTCTATTGCATTTGCATTTGTTATTTATTGCATTTCTGTTCCACGTTTATTGCATTTTAGCTTGCATTTGTTTTCACTAACAAAATCAAAAAATTTAAAAAAAATTAAAAAAAAAATTTGAAAAATTTAAAAAAATTCAAAAATATCACGTTTACTTTAGCATGTAGGTCGAGTCGAAATGGATGGATTTCAATGATAAAATTGCCTTGCTTATTGTCTCATTGCCCTTCCCTGCACTTGTAATGTCGTTGAGTATGTCACTTGCATAGTCTACGAATTGTTGTTGGAATCTTACTAAACAAATAGACTTGACTCAATATTGGCAAACTACTTAAAATTTCTGAGGTTAGAGCTTATTTAAACTGGTGTCATTTATGACCAGTTTCATGTAGGAATGAGAGTAGTTACTCCTCGTAAGGCATGTCACATAAATTTGCATAAACATGAATTTTATCTGCTTATACCTGTATGCATTTGGTTTTGCGGTTTGCTGACACATGTGGAAGAGGTTCCCTTTTTTCATTTTGCCCATAAGCTCCACAAAAGCCAAATTTGCCTTTTTTGTCACATAAACTACATTCCAAATTTAGCCACCCTAGCCGAGCTAGTAAAGGTAGTTATTCGGGAATATTATTTTACGATTTGGTCTTTATTGTCTCGTGTGAGAATTGCATCAGTTTTGGTGATATGTTGGGAAATGAGGGAAAGTTTGAATTGAAAAAAAAAAGAAGAAAAAAAAAGGCGAAGATGAAACTGAACTGGGCAGAGGGGTTCAGTTTAAACAAGGGTGGTCGATCGACTGCATCACCTGGTCGATCGACTGCCAGTTCAGGAATTGAAGAAAAAAAAAGAGAAAGGCAGAACTGAAGAAAAAAAAGAGAGAGAAAGAAAGAAAAGAAAAATCACATGATTAGAATGATTTTCGTATGGTGATTTTTAATTCTCATGTTGCTATTCATATTATTTGGGGAACTGTTATTATTTTTGGGAGTTTGTGAGATTTGTGCTTACAAGTAGCACCGTTTTGATTTTTTTTGCTCGAGTATGGAGTTGGGAAATTTCAAGAAATTTGGTTTTAGAAGTTGCTTGCTCGGCTTTATCTCCTCTTATCCAAATTTATTTTTGCCCCTTCTTACCCGTAGCCTCACAAATCCAGAATCGCCTCGGCATGTGTCTTGGTCATTAAATGGTTGGAATGCATATGTACGGTTGTAGAGATATTATTCATGTTAGATTGCAGGCATGTTTTTATGGGTCGTAGTCAGGTGAGAGACTTGTTTCATTCATTCTTCTATCTTGCACAATTAAATTCTCACCCTATTCTTAAATTGAGTGAATGAGCGACCAGTGAGAGTCCGATATACACGAGTCTTGCAAGGTCGAAAGTTTGGTAAATTCTTGAACATGTTCAACTCGTTTGCGCTTGACAAAATACTTTGATATTATTTGTTGCATTAAATTGGTTGGGCATGATAATACGTTCTTGTTTTGAGAAAGAAATCCGTTCCAATAGGTGTTTAGATTGAGTCTTAGTGCTTGCTTGGGGACAAGCAAGGTTTGGTTTGGGGAGATTTGATACGTGCATATTCTATACACTTTATTAGCAGTTTTGGCACGTATTTCTATGCGTAATTGTTAGTTTTAAGCTATTATTTCTCCCGAAATGGTTTACTTTGTATTTCCTATGTCATTATTGTAGGAATGACCGGAAGTAAGCTAAATCGAGCCTTTATCTGTTCCCGGGGGCATTTTATGGAAACTATGAAGTTAGAAGCTCGGAACTTGATCGCCTCGGATTGCGTGCATGAAGTTGGAGGCTGGAATCTGCTGTAGTGTGTCTGGTCTATCGACCAGAGACACCAGTCTATCGACCGTGGAGTTCAGAAGAGGAGACAGTGTAGCCCGCACTGTACTGGGTGGTCGATCGACCATGCCACTTGGTCGATCGACCAGGTCTCGAAGCTGTGATTTCTGTTACGCGTTTGTCTTTTGGAAGCCCACTTGTAATTTATGTTTTGGGCAGAACTATTATTAGGGGAACGCAGCAAATAATTTAGGTTTTGCTTTTCATTAGTGAACAACTGAAGTTTTAGATCTAGTTTTGGGAACGAAGAAGTGGAGACTACGGATTTTCAGTCAATTGTTTTGTTCATCAAATCCTTTAGTAAGCTTTAATACAATTTCAATTTTCACTTGTTCTTGTTTATTTTAATTCTAGTTTCTACCAATTTATGTTTAAGAAATTTAAGTTTAATCCTTTAGTTTTAATTCCAAATCAATCATGTCAATTTTATTCCATATCTTTAATTTTGCAATTGTCATATTCTTAATCATGCGTGGCTAAATTCCTATGCTAGGAATTAGGGAATCCATGGCGTCATGAGTTGATTTTATTAAGTCTAGGATTGAACCCGTACCGGTCGTATTTACTGCTGTGAGACTTTACCCCCTTGCTAGATTGAGAGATTAGCGAAGTTAACTTTCTTAAAAGTAATTGGAAAGACTAGTGGAGCGAAAGCATTTTAGTTTCTTTCTAGGGTGGAAAAAGACCGAGAGGCTTAATTCGAATAAGGACTTAGAGGACCTATTTGACATCCTGAGACGGTACTGGACAGACCTTGACTTTGCTTGATTGACCCTTAGGCCATGGTGAACCGAAGTTCCTAGCTGCTTTTTAATTTCGAATTTAAACTTCATTTAAGTTCCGGTTATTAGTTTAGAATCAACCAACCAAACCCCCCCCATAATTGTTACTTCAATAGATTAAAAATAGCAAAAAGAATTGATCTTGTCTCTCCGTGGTTCGACCCTTACTATCACTAGCTATAGTTTTAGTTTGGTTTATAAATTTAATTTTGATACAAAACGACGGTATCATCAGAGAAGATATTTCCCCCGTCTTTTTTCAATTCCATGGAGCATTTGCCTCTTCACCTACCTTATGAAGCGAAAGTTGGAGGACCTGTGCAATATCGATGGATGTATCCATTTGAGAGATTTCTTAATCATTTAAAAAAAAAGATTGGCAACAAAGCTCGGGTGGAGGGTTCAATATGCAACGCTTTTTTGTTAGAGTAAATTTCAAATTTCTGTTCTTTTTATTTCGAAGATCACATTGACACAAAAGCAAAAGACTTAAATGTTGGTGTAAATTCGGATGACCAGTTGAAATCTAAGTTACCTGAGTTATTCAATGATGACATGGGAACTACAACCGGGAAATGTATAGAGAGGTACTTAACTGAGAAAGAGTATGAAGAAGCTCATTTTTATGTGCTAAGGAACTGTGGAGATTTTTTAGAGACTTATGAAAAGTAAGTTAATACTTCATCATTACTCAATTGTTTTTTAATTATCAAATTATATCGAATTTATAGGTAATTAATACATAACTAAAACATGCTTTCCCTACTTATAGGGAATTTGAGGCACATATAAAAATCAATTTTCCTGATGTCACATCCTCTGATAATGTTTGGGCATCACATGGCAAAAGTTTTCGAAATGGTTCCGAAATCAAGTAAGTGACGATACATTTTCTTTGAAATTGGACTACACATTTAGATTTCTAGATATTGAAAAAAATATAACAACTTAATTAACATTTTTTTATTCATAGGTTCATAGATTGAAGGATAGTCTAATAATAGCTTTAGCATTGGGTCCTAGTAACATGGTGAAGTCTTCGAGACGGTATTCCATCAACGGCTATAAGTTTCGAGCTTTTAAGGAGGGAGTTGATGTTTCGAAGTCTACGTTAAGCAATGGGGTTTCTGTGAATTCAACTGAAGGGTTGGACTACTATGGAACTCTAAATGAAGTAATTGAGCTTTCTTATTATGCCGAGCAAAGGGTTTATAGGGTTATATTGTTTAAATGTGATTGGCTTGATAATTCCCCACAAGGACTTAGTATCCATAAGGTTTATAAACTTGTAGATGTAAACGAGAAAAAGAAACTTCGTGGACATAACCCATTTGTGGCAGCTTTTCAAGTCGATCAAGTTTGTTATGCTCCTTATCCAACCATTAAGAAAGGTAATCACGGTATTCAGTGGTCCGTGGTTAATCTTATTAATGAACTAAAATATAACAAGAAACCGCCAAAGTGGGTGCCTTTTACTTGGTTGGAGAACCTTAGGAATAGGCCAAATGATCCTACTTTTGCCAAACATTCGAAAATCAACACGGCAAATAGGAAGTCGGGTGGGAAAGATTAGAAAGCATTGGGCACCCACACTCTTGGTCGGAAGAATTGCTCCGATGCTTTCAAGGAATTGGTAAGTATTGTTTATATTGCTTTTAAAAAGTGGTTAATATATATGATTGACAAATATATACTTGATTTTACTTGTTTCCATACTAATTTCAGGGTCAAGAGGCCATCCCCCACAAGTTGTTCATGAAGACGAAGAAAAATAAGAAGGGCGAGTGGGTTAACCCTCGAGCGGCTGATATTGAGGTAAGTTTTTGTGTTTAATTTAATATTTATTTTTATTACAAAGAACGATAATATATTTCTTATAACGATAGGTATATATATATATATATATCATTTCTGACGATTTTCTCTTTTTTCAGCGTGATTTCCAAGCGGAGATGAGTCAACCATTGCCACCTAGACAGTCTCCCGACGAGATTCGGGCCTACTACAAGGCTATAGGAGGCTTTGACGAGAAGAACCGGATGTTTGGGACCGGAGATAAAGGGGCCGAAATATGGTATGATCTTCCTCCTAACAAAGCTGGCCGACAGTCTTTCTCTTATGCTCCTAGCATGATTTCACAGCTTTCCACCCAAATGAATGATGAGCGAGCTGCTCGAATTGCTCTTGAAAGACAGGTTCGTGAACAGGCTGAACAAATGGCGGCAATGAAAAAGGCTTGGGCTGATATGCGAGCATCTCAACCCCCAAACACGTGTTCACAATTTACTCCACATAGACGGGGTGACTTTGGGGGTGGTGATGACGGGTTTGGAGGTAGTGGTAGTTTTATTGAGCCTATAATAAGTTAGAGCCTTTAGGTTAGAGCCTTTATGTTAGAACCTTTAGTTTGGTTAGTATTGTCATCTAGTAGGGAGTATGAAAAACATGGTAAGACAATTCTCTTTCGTGTTTAATTTGTAAGACAATGTACAAATTTGACTATCTTTTTATGTAAAACATTTTGCGTTCAATTCTCTTTTGTTGTCTATTGATTCCCGCATTAGCGGTCGACGTGAAAATGGATTCCCGCTTGGTGGTCGACGATTGTATGTGTTTTGCAGGTTTTGGTTGTATTGGAAACGATGCAAATAGGCATCGTGGCTGTATTTGAAACGATGTAAAAAACGCATCGTGGCTGGGCAGCAGGCTGTTGTTTCCAGGCCTGTTTTTTAATAAATCTGACGGAAATTCCGTCAGTAATTCGCAAATACCGACGGAATTTCCGTTACTGTTTTTCCCCCCTCCCCATTTTTCCAAAATTAACAGAAAAGTGCCACGTGTCCAGCAACTGACGGAATTTCCGTCAGTAAAATGAAAAAACTGACGGAAATTCCGTCACGTCCATATTTTTAATGCGATTTTATCAACTGCAAGGATCTGCCACGTGTCTAACTGCTGACAGAATAACCGTCAGTAAAATGGAAAAACTGGCGGAAATTCCGTCAGAAAAATGAAAAAGCTGACGGAATAACCGTCACTTTTGTCCTAGAAATAAGGAAGGTTTACCTGTCTGTGATCCGTCAGTGATAGGAATACTGACGGAAATTCCGTCAGTACACGTCTTTTAGTGACGAAATAAGCTGACTCCGTTTCCTGACGGAATTTCCGTCAGGAAAATGAAATACCGACGGAAAAGCCGTCAGTATGGCCTTAATTTTTCGGTCGGTTTCCCGCGTTTTCGTTGTAGTGGACCAGACGAACACGTCCTTGTATTCGTGTAGGAGGTCAATGAACTGTTGTCTTTCTGAGGGGTCCAGGGTTGTCCCTATCATAAGTTCTTGAGGTATATTGTTGGTTCCTACGTTAATAGGTTCGGTCTCCTCAATGATGGGGGTTCTGGTTTCCCGTTTGTCAAGTTCTTTGGCTAGGTGAGGTGGGTAGTCACTCAAGTCAAATTCCTCATAGTCATTCAGAATTGCATTGCAGTTAAAATGAGACGAGTCATAAACAAACTTAGCGTTCATTAAGTTGACACGAGCGAAAAGCTCGGAAAGGACAGATACCTCGTGGTCAGTCAGAGGCGACACAGCAGAGGAGGCGGCCCCTGGAACAGGCTGCAGGTTGTCACCTTTCATGGGAGTGGGGGCGACCCTAGTAGACTCAGCCTCCGAATCAGCCACGACTTTGTGATAAAACAGTGGGAAGGGGACCTTGACTGGGACATCAGGACTGTTAGGAGCTACGACAGACTCTGACTCCGACTCAGACTCGGACTCAGATCCTTCTTCACTTCCCTCCTTGAACATAGGGCCTTCTCCAGTTGTGATCTTGAGAATGCGGCCTTGGTGATCGGTCCACTTGACGGTCTTCCTTCAGCCTTGGGTAGCTTTCTCCGGGTCAGTGTCGGAGATCAAGGCGGTTGGGTCAAACTGGTTGTCCTTTAGGGCGATGTTGATAATGTCCTCATAGTCGAGGTGCTTGATGTTATCTTCCCCAAAGAGGAGAGTGACAACTTGTCCATCGAGGCATGACGACGGCTTAGACTCGGTTGATGCAGCTTCGATGTTGTCGGGGATGAAGTAGCAGTCCTGGAAGACTTCCACTCCCGGGTACCTAGCCTTCGTCACAGAGTCATAGATCGGCTCTGGAAAGCCATGGTAGTGCTCGGACTCTCCCTCGGGGACAAAGTATCCGTTGAGGGTTAGATGATAGGAACGGAGGATAACTCCGTGCTTCTTGCGATTTCGAACTAGGAGGTTCATCTCCTGGATATCTTCATCGGTGGGCTCGTATCCCAGTCCGAACGGAATGTTGGGGACCTTAGCCTGTTTCAAGGGAGGCAAGGTATCCTTCAGTGGATTGAGGGGTAAGCCCGGGAAGTAACCCTGGCGCATCATGATACGGTTGACTGTGAGGTTAGCAAATGGGTCACAATCGAAGGGTGTTGATTCATCAGTTATGGCATTCACAGCTTGAAAACCCCACATTTCATTGTCATCCTCCTCAATGGCTTGGGAGGCTATTCCCTTCCTTATGACAGCTTTGATCGGGGAAGCAGGAATTGTGATTGTTTTCCCGTTGAAGGGGACCCTGATTTTCTGGCGAAGAGTCGAGGTAACTGCCGTGACGGCGTGGATCCAGCGACGTCCCAAGAGCATATTGAAAGAGGTGTCGATGTCGACCACCTGAAAACTGGTTTGTCTTTCCAGTGGTCCGGTTGCGACAGTCAAAGTGATAAGCCCTGCGACCTTGCAATGAGTGTCGTCATAGGCGCGTACTCCTTGGTTTGCCGAGACCAAATCATCTTCTTTAATACCCAGCTTGTGAGCACTCTTGAGAGGGATGACATTCACCGCGGATCCGTCATCTACGAGCACCATGGGTACATTTTTCTTGAGGCATTGTACGGTAATGTACAGGGCAATGTTATGGTTGGCTTCGAAGGGAGGGATATCTTCGTCAGAGAAGACGACTGGGTTGTTCAGATCAGGGGCGTCCCTCGTTATATGTGCCACTTTTCTTCTGGGGAAGAGGTGGAGGGCACGGTTAACTTTCCCAAGGCCTGTCAAAAGACGTTGCGATCAGTTGCCAGATTGAGATTTCGGCTTTTGCCTTCTGAAGCTGTTTCAGGATTGAATTCTCAGGAGCCTTTGGTTGAGTGTCTACTTCCGGGATGACTTGGTCATTCGTTGTTGGAACGACCGTTGGATTGTTCGGGTTCTGATAGGGGCGTCCGGACCGGGTGAGGTGTCCGATCTCTTTCTCCCGTTTCTCTTTCCCCGGGATGATATAGATATCCTCAACATCATCTCTCCAGATGCCATTAATTTTAGAGTCTCGAGGGTACCTTGGAGGGGTATTCCTCGGTGGGCAGTTCTTGTGAGGGATATTTTTGTGGGGGTGATTTTTGTGAGGGTGATTTTTATGAGGGTAGTTATTGTGAGAGTAGTTATTGTGAGAGTGATGTTCGTGAGGTGCATGCCAGAATGGTCGCGGGAGCAATCCATCCTGGTGTGGGTAGTTTTGGACGCTCGGGGGACTCTCCCTTGGGCGCGGTGGCGGAGGATTGAAGATAAGTCGACGGTAGGCATCGTCAAGTCGGGTGATCCTCTCGGAGAGGCTGGCTATGGCTTCCTCAACCTGTTGGAACATAGTGAGCATAGTGGCAGCACTGAACACAAAAACTCCGTGTGAGGGATCTTTCTCCAAAGCATTCACCTTGTCATCAACTGGCAGGATGAGGTGTGAGCAGTCCAGAGTTGGCTCATCGTTGGAGATGGCGTGGATTCCCGGAGGGTTTGTTTTGGTTATCGGCTTAGTCGGTGGGGGTAAAGGCAAATCTCCTTTCTCAATCATGTCTTGGATGATGTATTTGAGTTTGAAGCGGGTTTCGGTATCATGCCCTTTTCCTCGATGGTACTGACAATAAGCACTGGGGTTCCAGAAGCGGGATTTCTTAGCATCGGCCAGATCCGGGGTGGGTCTGATCGGTTTTAACTTCCCCTTGTCCATGAGCCTCTTCAGAGCACTGACATAAGTCGACCCTATATTAGTGAACACTCTCTGGGGGCGCTCAGCTCTCTTAGCAGATGGTTCAACGAGGTTAACCTCATCAATCTTGTTTGTCTGGCCGTAAGGGCGAGATCCGGTTGAGGTGGATCCCTGGTAGCCTATGCCAATGGTCTTGGCTAGAACACCCTTCCGGAGGTCATCCTCAATGCGTGTCCCCAGAACTTGCAGGTCTTGGAAGGTCTTGATATCTTGATATCTCAGTAAGTTGGCATACACTGGGCGGAGATTGTTAACGAACTTTTCCACCAAAGTTGATTCACTCGGCTTACTGACCAATTGAGTACTCACCCTCCTCCAATGGGCTAAGAACTCGGTGAACCCTTCCTTGTCGTTCTGGGTTAGCACTTCGAGAGTATGGGTATTGGCCTGGATTTTGACATTGTCGGCATATTGTTTGGCAAACTCAACTGCGACCTCATCCCAGGTAGTAAGGTTCTTCGGGTCAAGGGAGTAGTACCACTGACGAGGGATCGGTTCCAAAGAGGACGGAAAGATCCGGGTAAAAGTTCTTGTTTGACCCCTTTAATGGCTATGTAGTCTTTGAAGGCACGTATATGATTGAGCGGGTCCCCCACTCCTTTGAACTTATGTACATCAGTTAGGGTAAAGTTGTCGGGTAATTGATCCCCAACAGGTTCGAACCTTCAGTTGTTCTCAAGATGGATATTGTTACCCCGGGCTATGAGCTGTTCTTCCAAGAGCTTTAGCCTCTTCTCAGTTTCAGTCAGAGGTGGGGTATTATGTTCCCCAGTTTCCTTGTTCTCCAGGGCGTCGATACGGGTCTCGACACGATCCAGGGTGACTTTAAGAGCGGTGAGCAGGCTGGCTAGCTGATCACTCGTGACATTTGTGTTGTTATCATTGTTGTTGTGGTTGACAGACGAAGTTGAAGACGGGGCCATGGCTCTGAGGCAGAAAAATAGCTCAAATTACAACTCAATCCGACACGGTTCAAAGACTGAACGCAGACAACACGAAGGACGAGACAAAGATCAGACTCAACAAGACGAGGGTGACCGTGTGTGGTCCCTCGGTGCTGACTCGATTTATGACGTGACGGTGTTGACCGAACTTTTGACACGAGTCCAACATAACGGCGCGACGCCATTGAATGGGTCTCGTGGTGAGACGACTCATAAGTAAAGACCCATAAGTACGTTTGCGTCGACTCGGTAGACACGAGGCGGAATCGGAATGGTGGACTGAAGTTTTCGAAAATAGAAATTTTCAAAAAGATTCATTCGTCGCTTTGTGAACGGCTTCCGATGATAGAGACCTCCGCAAGTCGGTTAGTTGAAAGTGTTGTCTTATGTTTATTTGCAAAAGGCGGTTTCAGTTTGAGTCGGCTCGGAAAACAGTGTATTGTTTCCCAAGACGGATTTGAAATTCAAAATTGTATGCTTTGAAAATCGGGTTTGAAATGTTTGAAGAGGTCTCGGGGACGGTGCATGGTCCTCGGGATCTCGAAAGTGTCTCGAGAAAAGGGTGTGTGCTTTTCTCGGGTTTTGAAAGAGCCATTGTCGGCGCGAAACGGGTTAAAATCCGTGTCTAGACGCGGCGATTATAACGGCGTAAAAATGTGATTTGAAATGGTTGTGAAAAACCGGGTTTGAAAATCGTCATTACGACGGCCTAGGAAGGCGTGTTGAAATGGTTGTAAAAACCGGGTTTTAAAATCGTCATTACGACGGCCTTGAAAGGCGAGTTGAAATGGTTATAAAAATCGGGTTTGAAAATCGTCATTACGACGGTCTAGAAAGGCGTGTTGAAATGGTTATAAAAACCGGGTTTGAAAATCGTCATTACGACGGCCTAGAAAGGTGTATTAAAATGGTTATAAAAACCGGGATTGAAAATCGTCATTACGACAGCCTAGAAAGGCGTGTTGAAATGGTTGTAAAAAACCGAGTTTGAAAATCGTCATTACGACGGCCTAGAAAGGCGTGTTAAAATGGTTATAAAAAACCGGGTTTGAAAATCGTCATTACGACGGCCTAGAAAGGCGTGTTGAAATGGTTATAAAAACCGGGTTTGAAAATCGTCATTACGACGGCCTAGAAAGGCGTGCAACGGTCAGCGAAAGACCGAAGTTTGAAACGGCCATTATAACGGTGCAAAAAGGTGATTTTGAAAGTTTGAAAATGACACGGAAGTACTTATGATCAAGTAGCACATAAGCACTCACACTTCATTATATTATGCATCATGCTGACACGGGTTTTGGCTTAGAAGGGTGGGTTACACACCAAGAAATCAAACCCCGATTTGCGAGAGGGATACCAATTCAAAAAAATGTGTAAGGAGGGTGCCCTAGCCTCGTGCTCGAAGGTGATGAAAGATCTTTAACGAAATAGAAATGTGTAACGTCAATGGTATGCTTGACTCAATCGGGATTCGAAACACGGGGATGAGGAAAACTCACGCCGACGAGACGAGCCAATTGGTCGAAAAGGGATAGGTTGTGGGCCGGGACAAGGAATCCGACCGTGACCGTAATTTCAATTAATGCATTCCAACCAAGACCTCGTTCGAGTCTCACCATCTAGGGATCACAAAGACGTAAGTGTCCTAGTTTTCCCCAGCGGAGTCCCCAATCTTTGGACATAGCCACCTACACGCCAAGCCAATCTGTGGACGTATAGCGGTCTTTTGAAACCCACGCTCGGCGGCGTAAAAATGCTTTCGACCGGATCATTTTAGATCGGTCGGTTTCGTCTCGGTAAGGGTCTCGAAATGATTAGAGATGTTCGGAGTCGCCACCAAGCATTTGTGGGATGCTTGGAACCCGTTCGAAATCCACTTTATACCTCGGTCAAATCGAAGCACACAAAGAACGACATAGGTACTAAAGATAAGGAAATCGTCCCTCTTTAGCATCCTATCTCTAGAATGACTCTCGTACGCCCTGGATAAGGTCGTCCACTATCCAAAGTTTCTGAGTAAGATGTGAATGTACATATTGGGAAGCCCTTTAATCAGACACCCAATCCCGCCCGCGGTAGCGGCCTCTACTGATCGATCTTGGTTGGTTGAATGCAAAAGTTGATAAAACGGTTTAAATGCATGAATGCGCATCCTATAATTTAAACCTAACATGTGAGAGCTTTCTAAGTCAGTTGATTTAATCCAAGTATCAAGCATAAGATGTCGAGTTGGATTAATGGTTGATTTGCATACAAGACGGAAATTAAACATCCATTTACCGTATTTGGTTTATGGTGCATAACGTGATCCATTTAATAAGGCATTTTGCAAATATGATTTTGAACGAGTATATAGTCAACTGAACCGTCCTATATCCGGGCTAATCGGAGTCGGGATCGTCCTAGACTAATGCTAGAAGGGAACAGACCCTGTACCAGACGGCCACATGAGGTGCGAGCCAGCCGGCGGTATAAGGGGCCTCTCCATGGTTCTGAAAATGAGAAAGAAAAGGCCTGCTTGAGCCGCGGGTTAGCCTACGGTTATATGCCGTATTCTGACCATTTGAAAAACGTTATAAAACGTGTTGAAAAATGGGTATTTGAACCCGGTTTGATTTGAAAGGGTCGTTTAGACCGCATTTGTTGATTTGAAGAACTAGACTCGAATAATCATCATGATTTTGATAATATTCGGTGTCGGGTTGGATTTGACAACCTCAACATGAATAGTTTTAAAAATAATTATGAACTAATTGTTTTAAGTTCATTTGGATATAATTAGTCGATACTCATCATCGTACCCGGGTTAAAATCCGGCATGGTATGTAGAACCAAGGATGACTTTGTGTTGGTGACTAATATATTTATTTTGGAAATGTAAAGATATGAAATAAAAGGTTTTAAAATACCTTTTAAATGTCATTAACCAAATATTATCAGTTATCACCGAAACACGGATTTAACCGTCATGGTATGAGGAACCAAGGGTGAGAAATGTTTTATGGTTAAAACAAATAAAATGAAATAAAAAGGGTTTGAAAATATTTGAAATGGTAAAAACCGATTACAAATATGAAAATGAATTAAAGGGGAAAGACGAGAACAAACACGGTTGATCTCTGACCTGGACACCCCATTTAGGCGCGGGCAAGCCGGCGAACCAAGGGGCTTCTGCCTCAGGCCAAAAATCTGTTTTGGCTCGTTTATTCCATGTTTTGGTTCATGTTATGCACGTTTTAGCATGTTATAGTCATGAAACAAATGAAAACATAATAAAAGAGGATTTTTACACCCTCATACTTACATGTTTGGTTATGGCGAGTGACCGACGTAAGTGTAACAACTCGTTTGATCGGAAAAAACTCGGTTTAAAACCGTTTTGGTAAGTAAAAAGAGTGTTTTAAGTTTAGTGACGGTGTAGTGGTCGAAGTGGTCGGTCAAGTTATTTAGTCCACGATGACTGTACCAAACAATGTGTAAGGCTTGTATTTACGATCGGTAGGTCGTAAATACGAGTCGGATTGTGACTCAAGAAGTCGAGTCGAGAATTTTAAGGGAGAAAAGAGGGGGCGGACACTCGCGTAAGTCTCAAATGGGGGGCATTTGAGGGGTATTTATAGGAGAATGAGTGGTTATGTGAGTTTTGAGCGACGTGGCCACCTGGGCTGCTCAAAGAGGTGCGAACCACGTCGCGGGTCTTCGAGGTGTGTTGTCGCTTTCACAACAAACGCAATCATGATTTCTAGGTTTTGTAGTCACATGTTTGGTACTTGACCATTCATGAATCCGGGAAAACTTAAGGTAGAAGGTTTGAAATGTTTTGTTTTTGGTGGTTGACTCGGTTTGACTCGTTGTTGGAGTCGGGATTTGAATTTTTGAGTCGGTTTTTGGTCCGGTATTGGTTTTGACTCTAGTTAGTGTCATTGCGACCCCGTCGTTGTGCATTAAACACTCCAGGTATTTTTGAAATGTTTTGAAATGTTTTATTTTCGAAATCGATTTAAGTTTTCCGACGTAAAGTTGTACACAAACTGTCGATCAAACGCCGCGATTCCAAAACATGTTATAGTCCGATAATCATCGGGTGTTTGTTGGAGTCTCAGCAGATACTGGGTATCTACACTTGGCAAAGAATCAAGGGGACTTTCTTCCTCAAACATGACATTAAGGTCATTATAACTATGAACTTACACTTTGGTCTCACAACAAACCCCTTATAAGACACTCTGACACCCTTGGGACCTTTTAAAGACACTTTCTTTTGTCGGTAATCTATCTTAGCATCATACTTACCAAACCAATCCCTCCCGGAAATAACCTCAAACCCATCCGTAGGAAACTCTAACAAGTTGACCGGTAAATCTACCTCCCCTACCAACATGGATACATCTCTATATAGCTTAACACAAGACACTGACTCTCCCGAAGGTATAAACACATTAGCCATTACAAGCTCATACTCCCCCAAACCCATAGACAAGGCATGACCTCTTGGCACAAAAGAGTGGGTCGCCCCTGAGTCAAACAAAATGAAAACCGGTGTATTATGAACAAGAGAGGTACCGGTGACCATATGAGCATCATTCTCAGCTTCCTGTTTGCCCATCATGAAGAGCTTCCCGCTGCTTTTCTGTCCTTCGCCCTGGACCGAGGTGTTTGATGTAGTCGGCTTAGCTGCCGAGTTCTGAGTCACACTGTTGTTCGGGCGCTAATAGGATCCGCCACTGTTGCAGCTGAAGCCGCCATTATTATTGTTCTGCCCTCCACGGTTACCCCAAGACCCAGATGGTATGTTGCTAGCAAAACTCTTGCTCGGAGCCTGAGAGAAGTTCCCCTGATAAGCTCCTAAAACCCCTCCAACTCTAGCACTGGTACAGTCGTGTTCGGATCTAATAAACTCATTAGTATAAATATTCATATATGAATTAATTTATTTGGTCATAAAATAAATACAAGATGTTATGCATGCAAACATAAAATAAAATAGAGAAGAAATCGTCACTTCTTACATTGATGTTTCGGATTTTGGGCACCAACAAGATCTCCTACTTGTTAGTTCTTGAGCTTTCCAACAATGGATGAACAAGGTTCAAATTAGAACCTCTCCCAAAAGCTTATACCCAAGGAACACCCTTAATGACTAATATTATTATGAGCTAGTAATAATACTAATCTTACTTAAAATTAGGAGACAAAATATTAATTTTGTTCTCTCTTATTTCGATCAAGAGAGAAGAGTTTTGGGAGGTTTTTATTTCTCTAAAATGTTTCACAGGTTGTAGAGAGAAATAATATTTTTTCTAACACTAGAAAATAGAATAGTAGTGAATGAATAATTAGAGGAATCCACTTGGTTCCTCATAGTGGAAAAACCGGTGGGAGGAGGGTCTAATGGGAGCCAATGCATGGTCTTGTTCTTCTCAAGGTGAGACTAGGCATGCAAGGCTAGTCATTAGGCTTAATCATCATGTTTCCACATAAAATAAAACACAATATTAATCCTAACCCCTCCATAATTTCGGTACACTTAGGATAAAATGGGTAGTCCATTTTATTTTGTCATTTGTCAATTTTGTCATGTGTCACATGTTACATGACATGTTACACTATAATGTATTTTTAACATATTAAAAATCAACATATTAATAAAATATGTCACATACAAAATTAACCAGTAATTCTTAATTTCATGTACCAAAATGGTTTATCAAATTATAAATTACAACATCTTGTATTTATAATAAATTGTTCGTTCTGTTTCAATTGTTTCGTAAACAATATTTTCATCTAAGTAATAAAACAATTTGATTACTTAGTCCGTATCTAATTTAATCGAATTACAATAAGACACGTTAACTTTACTCCTAAAATCATCCGTCAATTTTAAGCAGTTTAATTAACTCGTATCGGCATACGATTAATTAAATAATCAATTAAGAGTATTTCCCTATAGGTATGACCTAAGGGGATCAACTTATCACCACCGTCGCACGACAATAATGTCAAACTCTAGTCAGCCAATCATTACCGATATGTGTGGACCAGTTGACTGTAAAATATTACTTCCCACATGTATTCTTAAAAATGAGATTTAAACATGTGATCATTATGATCGACTGTTGTGATCGCATTATTGTCGGAGGACACTTATTCTAACAATCTCCCACTTATCCTCGACAAGTGTGCGTCACCAATTCTCTTGTCCTATTACTATCTCCCACTCAATGCAAGGTGTCTTTTGGGTCGTACTTGCAAGTGATCATATCGAGAGTGGTTTCCTCGATATGGAGAATAACTGATTGACCGGAATTATCTACCATAGATACCTTCCGAGCGTGGCCACGCATTTCCAGTTCATTACTCCTCGAGTGGCCCTGAGATATTGTTTTAACCCTGACAAGGGGTGGACAATTCCTATCGCACTATTCCCTTCGATTAGCCACAGCCATCATAACCCAAAATATGCCCATTTGACCCCATTTACGAAGGTCATAGTAACATAAATCAAAGTTGATCTGAAACTGTGCCACCTTAGGCGAACAGTCTTTAGTCAAAGAATTGACTCATTAGAATACTATAGTAGCTCTCGCCACGACCAGGCTATAAAAATTTGCCAGAACTCTATAAGAGGTCATTAGCCCGACAAAGTGTTCCTAATAGTCTGCCTATGTGATCGACTAGTCATCTCATATGACTCTATGGCACTTGAACTTGCCATCAATCGCATCACACTCTAGTCACTTCGAGACGTCACCTCATACAAGTGACTATGGGCGATTACTATGTCAATTTAGTTCACTTTAATGGGGTTCAATCTTGTCTCTACAACCCATTTGAATATGACAAAGTAATGGAAAAATAAAAGACAAATGTGATTATGCATATGAGCAAATAAAACAACTCTTTTATTTCATATCAAAATCTAACATAAAACTGGCATGCGTTTAAGTCCCATGGACGCAACATGTCCATCATGCTTAGCCTGCGATAAAGGCTTGGTGAGCGGATCAGCTATGTTATCATCCGTCCCAACCTTACATATCACAATTTCCTTTCTTTCAATGAAATCTCTAATTACATGATATTTTCTAAGTACGTGTCTAGATCTATTACTAGACTTTGGCTCTTTGGCTTGGAAGATCGTCCCACTATTATCACAATAGAGAGTGATGGGATCATTGGCAGTAGGTACTACTCTTAGACCTTTCGTGAATTGCCTGATCCATACAGCTTCCTTGGCAGCTTTTTATGCTGCAATGTACTCAGCCTCCGTTGTTGAATCCGCAGTCACAACTTCCTTGAAGCTTCTCCAGCTAACAGCACCACCATTGAGCATGAAAACAAAACCAGCTTGTGATTTCATGTCATCTCTATCCGTTTGAAAACTTGAGTCCGTTTAACCATTAACACGGAGCTCGGTGTCTCCTCCAAACACTAAGATAGAATCCTTAGTTCTTCTCAAGTACTTAAGGATGTTCTTGACGGCTATCCGGTGACTCTCATCTGGATTTCCTTGATATCTACTCGTCATGCTCAAGGCATACGAGACATCAGGACGTGTGCATATCATGGCGTATATGATTGATCCAACAGCGGAAGCATAAGGGATCTACTTCATGCGTTCAACATCATGGGGTTCGGTGGGCGATTGAGACTTCCTCAATATTGTCCCACTTACCATAGGTACCAATCGCCTTTTGGTTTTATCCATTCTGAAACGTCGAAGAATCTTATCAACATAAGATTCTTGACATAGTGCCAATATCCTCTTGGATCTATCTCTATGGATCCGGATACCTAATATGCGTTGTGCCTCTCTTAAATCCTTCATTTGGAAGTGGTTACCTAACCACTTCTTAACAGAAGATAACATCGGAATCTCATTTCCAATGAGTAGTATGTCATCGACATACAAGATTAGGAACACAACATTGCTCCCACTAAATTTCATGTATAAACATGGTTCCTCAATACTTCGAGTGAAACCATTCTCTTTTATCACATGATCGAGTCGATGATTCCAACTTCTTGATGCTTGCTTAAGTCCATAAATGGATCTCTTAAGTTTGCATACTTTGTTAGGATTTTTTGAATCAACAAAACCTTCGGGTTGTATCATGTACACCTCCTCTTCTAAATGCCCATTTAGAAAAGCGGTTTTGACATCTATTTGCCATATTTCATAATCATGAAATGCGGCAATCGCTAACAAAATCTGTATGGCTCTTAGCATGGCTACGGGGGCAAAGGTTTCATCATAATGAAGACCTTGGACTTGGGTAAATCCTTTTGCCACTAGCCTAGCTTTGTAGACATTATCATGTCCTTATATGCCATTCTTGACCTTGAAAATCCATTTGCATTGAAGAAGTCATGCCCCTTCAGGCAAATCCACCAAGTTCCAAACTTGGTTTTCTTGCATAGAATCCATCTCGGACTTCATGTCTTCAAGCCATAAGGAGGAATTGGGACTAGAGATTGCGGCTTTGTAGGTAGCGGGCTCGTCACTTTCTAAAAGCAACACATCGAGTGTTCCATCTTCTTCGATAAGTCCAACATATCGATCGGGATAGCGAGAAACTCGGCCCGTTCTTCTAAGTGGAGGAGGGACAACCGTGCTAGACGAAGAAGGAACATCTTCTTGCGTCTCTACCTCGGTTTGTGCCTCTTGAACTTCATCAAGAACAAAATTTCTCCCACTCCGTCTCTTAGAAATAAATTCTCTTTCTAAGAAGACAGCCTCGCAAGACACAAACACTTTGTTTTCTTGAGGTTTATAGAAGTAATAACCTCTTGAGGCGGTAGAATATCCTACAAAGATGCATTTTTCAGATCGTGGGGCTAGCTTGTTGTCACTTTTAACTTTGACATAAGCATCACAACCCCAAATTTTCAAATAGGATACAACTGGAACTTTTCCTCTCCATATCTCATATGGAGTCTTTTCGGTTGCTTTGGTAGGACTAATGTTCAAAGATTTCATTGCGGTTTGGATCGCAAATCTCCAAAACGAGTTTGGTAGCTCGGTTTGACTCATCATTGATCGAACCATATCAAGTAGGGTTCGATTTCTCCTTTCGGCAACACCATTGAGTTGTGGTGTTCCGGGTGGAGATAGTTATGATATTATGCCACAACCTTTCAAGTGTGAATCGAATTCATGGCTAAGATATTCTGCACCACGATCGGATCGTAGTGCTTTTATCCTTTTGTTCAATTGGTTCTCTACTTTCTTGAAATTCCTTGAATTTCTCAAAAGCTTAACTCTTATGCTTCATTAAATAAATATACCCATATCTACTCAAGTCGTCGGTGAAGGTTATGAAGTAGTCATAATTTCCTCGAGCGGTGATACTCATTGGTCCACACACATCGGTATGTATGAGTCCCAATAGTTCACTAGCTCGTGTTCTTTTACCGCTAAAAGGATTACGAGTCATCTTGCCAAGAAGGCAATATTCGCATGTTCCGTATGATTGATAATCAAATGGTGTAATCACATTGGTCGAAATTAATCTTTTGATGCGATTCTCGTTTATGTGACCTAATCGACAATGCCAAATGAACGATTCATTTGGATCACTTGATTTGAGTTTCTTTGATTGAATGCTGTGGATGTCATTAGTTGGATTCGAGGTTTATAAAATTTAAATGCCATTAATGGAAGGAGCTTGGCCTATAACCAAGTCGTTCGTTGAAATAATACAACGATTGTTTTTAATGACAAAACAAAAACCGTCCATGTCTAACATGGCGATTGAAATAATGTTTTTATAAAGTGTGGGCACATAAAAACAATTATGTAAATACAACTCAAATCCATTAGGCAAAGCCAATACAAAAGTTCCTTTGGATTCGGCCGCTACTCGAGCTCCATTTCCAAGGCGTAGATCCACATCTCCTTTGCTAAGCCTCTTCACGTCTCTTAGCCCCTGTAAATGATTACAACCACAACCGGTATCCAGTACCCATGTCGTAGTGGAAGTATAATTTACATCAATAACATAAATTTCCTTAGGAATTTTACCTTTTGGAACGATGATTCCTTCCCTTATATTTCGCAAAGATATAGGACAATTCCTAAGCCAATGTCCCATGCCATAGCAATAATGACATTCATCTTCAACTTGCTTGAAGTTTTTCCCTTTCTTTCCCTTCTTCTTGAACCTTTTTCCCCTAGAAGAAAGAGCTTGATTGCTTGAGCTCCCACTAGTTTCGGCATCTTTCTCTTCCAAAGATAAAGATCCTATAGATTTTATGAGGCTGTCTTCCTGAGACCCGCTAACAATAGATCTTGTAGTAGTAGGTGGTTTAGAAGAGGTGATGAAGTTTACGTTTCTGGTCGGACTCACTTGGAGGTTTAGTTTTCGGTACTTGTCGTTAGGAGCACCTAGACCAAAACAATATTTATAACTCCACAAACAACTCTACTATTAGTAAAGAGGCAAGTAAAGGTCGGATCCAAAGGGACGGGTATTGAAGTAAGATTTTCAATTGTAAGTAGCGGTGTCTAGGGGTGTCACAATTTGGGGTTGGAATAGAAGATCACTAAACTAAATAGCAATGAAAGTAAACAAGCAAGATGATTAAAAAGGGGTGTAAACAATTGATAAAAGGCACTAGGGTGTCATGGGGTCATAGGGGATTCATTGTAATTGATCATACAAACATATTCTCAAATTATAAGCAAGCAATTATTATTGTGATGGATCGATTTGGTTTATATCTTACAATCCTAGGAAAGTTTGGGTCCCGGAGCCGAATCGATTAGATTGTACAACACATACAAGTCGACTAAATCTTCCCTACTCAACTATATGCATGGTCTAATGAGACTCGAGTTGGTTTATGTCTTACAAGTCTCATTGAAAAGGTAAGTGATGGGTAAAAAATGCAAGGATTCATAGGCTCGCATTTCATCAAACATTACATGTGCATAAGTTGAGATCACAACAAGCAAGCAAATAAACTATGAAAACATATTAAATTAAGCATGAATCATCCCCCATGTTGGTTTCCCCTAATTACCCATTAACCCTAATTAAGGAAACTACTCACTCATTATCATGTTGAACATGCTAGCAAGGTTGTCAATCATACCAACAAAGTAAAACATGATGAATAAATGAAGATGATCATCAATAATTAAAAAGGGATTAAGAGAATTATACCTACTAATGATTCCAATAATAAAGCAAAGAATAATAGAAGTACTGGATGATTGATTGGAAGGTTGTCAATCTCCCAATAATAACCCAAATAATCTTTAATTACCCAAAATAAAAGATGAACAAAAGAGAGATTAAGGAAATGAGATTTGTATTAAGACTTGATTAAAAGTTGATTACAAGATTAAAGAGAGATTATATTGATATAAACTACACTAAAGATTGATAAGAAGAACATGCTTATCTAATTAGACTAATGGGGTATTTATAGTGGGGATTAGGTACACAAATTAGGGTTTACTAAGGGCTTAAATGACGATTAAGTCCTTGAGGAATCGCTCCTCTAAGAAAAATATTCGAGTCTCCTTTTTGCCGGTCTTTCCGAGATATGCGCATCCTTCATAGAGCAAGAAGAAAACGTAATAGCTGTAACACAATCCGAGAGTCCAGGCCACGGGACGAGCGGATTCTCTGGCTGTTTGACGAGCGGATTCATTGGCTGGACGGGCGGATTGTGGTGTTTTTGGACGAGCATCCCTCTGGGGAAGACGCTAGGATTCCTTGTCTTGGACGGACGTCCCGAGGGCAATCCGCTCGGATTCTAAGTCAGCTTCTTCCTTTCTTCTTTTCTTCCTCCTTCTTCCAACAATCCTCGGGGATTTTGTCGGAGATGCAAGGATCTTTTCTCATCATTGCCCAACTACTATAATATGTACAAAGGCCTTCTAGTCTTGTCTTCTCTTTGATGCTTGGTCATTGAATTCAATCAATTTACCTCTATTATGCCTTGAAAATGCAAGGTTTGCACTCCTTTCCTACCAAGGGAACAAAACCTCAAAGAATATGCAAAACAAAGGACTAAAGACAATAAATGACCTAAATATGCACTAAAAAGAATGGGAACAAGGCTAATTCGGGGACTAAATATGCTCAAATAATGGTCACATCAAATATCCCCAAACCGAACCTTTGCTCGTCCCGAGTAAAGAGGTGACAAAAACTAGGACCGTTATTTAAACTAACATAATAGCATAGCCGATATGAGACAATTAGCGCGTCTCACTCCACCCCTTTAACTCACAACAAGACAACCATGAGGTAGGATGCCTTCTTGCAAGGCAAGGTGGGTCTTTCCAAAATGGCGACACATCCAAGCATTAAAGCACATAAAATCAAGTAATGGATGCATCTACAAAAGAATAGCCACTTTCCTTATCTAAGTGGCGGAAATTATCTACAAGGGAAGTAATTCAAGGGTACACACTCCTTCATAGATGCAATTTCTTCAAACTACTAAGCCTAGAAGGATACCAATAAATCACCTCCAAATTGTGTCAAGCTAGGGTACCTTTGTCCTCAATCGTTAAATGCTTTCGTCAAGAATAGACTCCCTATGGTGTTAGAAACACTGGAGGATCGTGGAATTTCCCCTCTTGCCTAGACAAGAAGAAGGGTCGTCCCCTCTCTACATTCACAAAAATGGATACGATGGATAAAGCGATCGATAGTATTTGAGTTTCATTTGGGAGTTTGCTTTGTTGTTGTTTTTCCCTCCAATTTCTTGTGGCATAATCATTTGAGAACACTTTCTTTTTGCCATTTCTTTTTGATTTTTAGCATTTTCAACACTTGACAACTTTCAACTTTTTGCATTTTTCTTTTGGACATTTTCAAAGTCACCCCATATGTAGCGAGGGTGCCTTATATTTGAAGCATAGAAGTTTTCATTTTTGTTACTCCTCTTTTCTTTAGATGCAATTTGCAAACTTTTTCTTTTCTTTTCTTGAACTCAAATTTTTGAACAATTTCTTTTTGTGCCCATTCCCTTTGATGACAAAATGTGGTAGAACATGGATGAATGATGGTTTCAAGGGTCAACTTAGAATAAACGGTAGCCAAGGAGTTATCACACCACAAGGTACTCTTGACTAGGCCTTAATCCATGGGTCAAAGGATACTAGCATGACACATCCTCGGGTGTTTTATAAGTATTCTAACAAGCAAAGTCTTAAGAAGAAAAAGCATCTACTAGGGCCTATATACACTTGTCAAGCTTCCCAAGTAGACGGTTTCAAAAAATTTTTCTAACATGCAACTACATGCCATGATGCAACTAACATTTATACATCCTAATGCATATGATTCTACAAACTAATATGTCATATAATCTAAATGCAAGTCCTAAATTCACATTGTTTATACCGCATCAAAATAAAGCCACATAGTCATTAACTGTAGGGTAATATCCGTATAAAACCCTTTCTTTATAGGATTATAATGCAAATTTTATATGCAATTTATTGTCATAAACGAAAAACAATAATGAAACGATAAAGATAAGAATTAACCTTCGGTCCTAGTGCAAATTGGCAATGAGAGATCAAAGTAGATCTCCTCCTAAACGATGCACCCAAGATTGTCCGAGAAATGCCCTTGTGCTAGAAGGAATCCTCTAATTGCCTTGCAATATAGAGAGGATTGTTTTGTGAGTTTTGGTTGGATGTGAGATCCGAATTTTGAGAGGCACTTTTCTCAAAACCCTAAAATTTTCTCAAATGAATGATTAGGTTACAAAATAGAGGAGGGCTCCCTTTTGTTCCCTTGGTTCGGCCGTGAGCTATTGATGGGGAGAGTGGGCTTTCCACTTTCTCTAATTCTTAACTCATGGTACGACTCGAAATGCGCTAAATGTATATGATACGGTTTTATTATAAACTGTCATCGGTTATCGGATATTAAAGCATCAACTAATAATAACACGGATCAGTTGAATCATTAATACGTGTCCGACAAAGACAATATTGTATAATTAGTTTATCCAATATACATTAATCAAATATAAATCGCTTATATTTAATTTTACGAATTAACCGCTTAATTCGTCTTAGCCATTTTTATTTAATCCGTATTAAATAAAATATCTCAACATCACATTTTGACTAATTATTAGTCAAATAACTCGAACTAACCGGTTAGTCAAATTTGGCATCTACATGACTTTGTATTTTCATCTTCACGTCTCTCAAACGTATCCTATAGGTGTGACTTTTAGGGACCAGTTGATCACCGCCATCTGTATGACAATAACGTCAAACTTATCTAGCAAGCCAACCGTTATTGATAAACGTGGATCAGCTGATAATAATACCAAAAGTATGCCCTTTGATCCTTTTAGAGATTTATAAGTCCTTGCACTAACTGTAAAGGACACCAGCCCCAACAAGCTCCCACTTGTCCGTACAAGTGTATGTGCAATGACGTTATCCGCACTAACTGGAGGACACAAATCAACAAACTCCCACTTGTCCGTACAAGTGTATGTGCGATAACCGATTCTCATATTCATTTAAAATTTCTCCCACTCAATGTAAAACAATTTGCAGATCTGGATCCGCAAAGGTCGTATTTTACAATCGATCTGTATCTAGAGTGGTTTCCCCGACTAGAGAGTAACTTAACTGATAAAACGAATCCGTATCCGAGCATGGCCATGCATTTCAGTTACAGCTCCTCGAGTGGCCCTGAGAAATATCGAGTACCTGATGAAGGCTGAATATTTCCTACAACTCGACTCCTTCCGATCTAAGCACAGCATGAAATGACCCAGAAAAAATCTACTTGGCCCCCTGTTACGGATGACCGTGAGAAAGAAACCAAAGTCACCCAAAATCTGCCTTAGTCTCAAGAGACAGTCGATAGTCAAAAGAATCGACTCTTAGGATCACTATGGAGGTCCTATCCACGACCGGGCACCTAATGTTGTAAAACATTTAGGACTCCACGTTGATGTCACAATTGTGTCCTACGAGATATCCAGATAAATCGCCTCTGTGATTGGTCAGTCAACCTGTTGACTTATGGCTCGTTGAACCCACCATCAACCAACGTCACAAAAAAATTACCTTGAATTATCAGCTCACGTGGGTAATTAAGGACCAAAAATATAATGCTTGTTCAGTTCACTTTGTGGTGTTCAAAACTTGTCGTACAAATCCACATGAAAAACAAAATATATATAAAATATCAAAACGATGATGTCGTATAGAGTACAAAAGAGGATGAATCTAATCCATAAAAGAGTACTACAACTTAGGAACACGTTTAATTCCCATAGAATTAACGTGCCCTTCATGCTTATCTTGTCGTAATGGTTTAGTGAGAGGATCTGCTATGTTATCATCTGTAGCAATCTTTTCTATCACTACTTCCTTTCGCTCCACGTAATCCCGGATTAGATGAGCTTTCCGTTGTACATGTCTAGACTTGTTGCTAGACTTTGGCTCCTTAGCTTGGAAGATGGCACCACTATTGTCGCAATAGATGGTGATTGGGTCATTCGAACTAGGCACCACAGATAGCCCATGTAAGAATTCACGCATCCATATCGCTTCCTTTGTAGCTTCAGACGCGGCATAGTACTCGGACTCAGTCGTAGAATCTGCTGTAACAGTTTGTTTCGAACTCTTCCAGCTGACTGCAGCGCCATTAAGAGTAAAAACGAATCCAGACTGAGATTTCGAGTCATCACGATCCGTTTGGAAGCTAGTATCTGCGTAACCGGTTGCGCATAGCTTTTGATCGCCTCCATAAGTCAATGCCCAATCTTTAGTCCTCAGTAGGTACTTAAGAATGTTCTTGACAGCCATCCAATGTGATTCACCTGGATGCTGTTGGAATCGACTTGTCATACTCAATGCATATGCCACGGTCGGACGTGTGCATATCATGGCATACATGATTGATCCTATAGCCGAGGCATAAGGAATCCGTGTCATGCGCTCTTTCTCTTCCGGTGTCTCTGGTGCCCGAGACTTGCTCAAATGCACCCCTGGAGCCATAGGAAGAAACCCCTTCTTGGAGTTAGTCATGCTGAATCTCTCTAGGATTTTGTCTATGTAAGACTCCTGACTGAGAGATAACACCCGTCGTGATCTATCTCGATAGATACGGATGCCTAGAATTCTTGGTGCCTCTCCCAGATCTTTCATCTGGAAATGGTTTTTCAACCATACTTTCACCGAAGTTAAGAGAGGTATGTCATTCCCAATCAGGAGTATGTCATCGACATACAATATTAGGAAGACAATCTTGCTCCCACTCGACTTGATATATAGACATGGTTCCTCGACCGATCGAGTAAATCCATTTTCTTTTATCACTTGGTCGAAGCGATGATTCCAACTCCTTGATGCTTGCTTAAGTCCATAAATGGAACGCTTAAGCTTGTACACTTTCTTAGGATGTTCTGGATCGATGAAACCTTCGGGTTGTACCATGTACAACTCTTCCTCCAAAAAACCATTTAAGAAGGCGGTTTTCACATCCATTTGCCAAATTTCATAGTCATGAAATGCGGCAATCGCTAAGATAATCCGAATGGAACGCAGCATGACTACGGGTGCGAAAATTTCATCGTAGTGCAATCCTGGCACTTGGGTGAAACCTTTAGCAACTAGTCGTGCTTTATAGATATCTTGTTGACCTTCCACAGAATGCTTTATCTTGTAAAGCCATTTGCATTGAAGGGGACGAACCTTAGCAGGTAAGTGAACAAGATCCCACACGTTGTTCTCATACATAGAGTCCATCTCGGATTTCATGGCCTCAAGCCATAGCTTTGAGTCAGAACTAGTCATGGCACCTTTATAGGTTGCGGGTTCACTACTCGTTAAGAGTAGAACGTCATCTATGTCATGTTCCTCGACCATACCAATGTATCTGTCCGGAGGAATAGAGACTCTTCCCGACCTCCTAGGTTCCTCAGGAATATTCACCGCAGCCGGGATTGAAGGAATTGGTTCCTCCAATGGTTGCTCGGTATTTGGTTCTGGAATCTCCGACAGGTCGAAGGTTCTATCACTCTTTGCATTCTCGAGAAATTCCTTCTCTAAGAATGTCGCACTAGCCGCAACAAAAACACGTTGTTCGGTTGGCGAATAGAAGTAATGACCAAGTGTTCCTTTAGGATAACCTATAAAGTATGTCTTGACCGATCGCGGGCCGAGCTTATCCTCGTGTCTCCACTTGACATAAGCCTCGCAGCCCCAAACCCGTATAAAGGACAAGTTAGGGACCGTTCCCTTCCATAGTTCATATGGAGTCTTGTCAACAGCTTTAGACGGACTTCGGTTAAGTATTAGAGCAGCTGACAGAAGAGCATAACCCCACAATGAGTCAGGCAACACGGTGTGACTCATCATGGATCGAACCATATCGAGTAGTGTTCGATTTCTCCGTTCGGACACTCCATTCAATTGAGGTGTTCCAGGTGGAGTTAACTGTAGTGCAATCCCACAGTCCTTTAGGTGTTGATCAAACTCGTGAGAAAGATACTCGCCACCACGATCTGAACGTAGTGTTTTAATCTTTCTACCCAATAGGTTCTGTACCCTATTTTGGTATTCCTTGAATTTCTCAAAGGATTCACTTTTGTGCTTCATTAAGTAGACATAGCCATATCTACTTAAATCGTCCGTGAAAGTGATAAAATACCTATAGCCTTCTCGTGCGGTGATTGACATAGGACCACATACATCCGTGTGTATGAGTCCTAATAGGTCAGCAGCGCGCATTCCAACACCTTTGAAGGAAATCCGAGTCATCTTACCGATGAGACATGATTCACACGTGCCAAATGATTGAAAATCAAAGGCCGAGATAGCTCCATTTTTGATGAGCTGTTTTACGCGTTTCTCATTAATGTGTCCCATACGGCAGTGCCATAGATACGTTTGATCTTTGTCACCAACCTTTAACTTTTTATTCATTACGTGTAATATTTCGGTGGTCTGATCTAAAACATAAATTCCGTTCATGGAGACTGCCTTGCCATAAATCATATCGTGTAAAGAGAAAATGCAAGTATTATTCTCTATTACAAATGAAAAACCAAGTTTGTCAAGTGCAGAAACTGAAATAATGTTTTTCGAAAGACTAGGTACATAATAGCAGTCATATAATGACAACTCAAATCGGCTAGGAAGCTGGATCACATATGTCCCCTTTGAGATGGCAGCCACTCTTGCTCCATTCCCAACACGCAGGTCCACCTCACCCTTTACGAGGGGTTTGATGTTTCGGAGCCCCTGCACATGATTACACAGATGAGAACCACAACCAGTATCAAGTACCCAAGTTCCGTAACTTGCATGGTTAATCTCAATCATATGAATAAAAGTAGAAGAAGATGAAGACATACCAACAGGTTTAACACGACCTGCCTTTAAGTCCTCATGATAAACAGGACATGTACGCCTCCAATGCCCAGTCTTGTGGCAATGATGGCATTCCATGTTTTCATTCTTGCTCTTTGTCGCGCCTGATGAGGTGCTCGACTCACCAGGCCCACTCTTACCTGGACCCTACTTCTTGAACTTCGGTTTACCTACTGTTAGGTTTGCCTGAGCTTTGCCCTTACCTTTCCCCTTGTTTGTCACAACAAGAACATCCTGTTTCAAGCTCCCACTGAACTTCATGTCCTTCTCGGTCTGTACGATAAGGGAGTGCAGTTCATGGGGACTTTTCTTCAAATCATTCATATAGTAATTCGCTCTAAATTGCGAAAAACCATCGTGGAGTGAGTGAAGCATGCGGTCGATCACAATGTTCTCGCTGATCTTACAATCAAAGGTCTCCAGCTTCTCGACATTCTCAATCATGCTGAGAATGTGTGGGCTAACTGGTTGGCCCTTCTGGAGTCTCGCATCAAAGAAGCGAGTGGTATGCTCATAGGTCACGATTCTCGGTGCTTTCGAAAATTCCTTTGTGAGCGTGGTGAAAATCTTGTTCGCACCATGGGCTATGAAGCGTTTCTGCAAATTGGGTTCCATTGCAAAAATGAGTACGTTTTTAATCGCACCCGCTTCCATACAGAAATCATTAAACTTGGTGATTTCAGCAGCTCTAGCCGTGGGACCTGGGTTTGCCGGGATGGGCTCTAATAGATATTTGAGCTTCCGTCGCGCGGCGCATTCCGTAATGCCGCCTCCCGGTCCCGCGAAGTTTGATCCATCATTCTTCAGTCGAGTAGACTGATTCATCTGATTCATGAAGATCCGAAGCCAGGACTCACGGTCCAATGTGGCACTTGGCATTGGGTTATCAGTAGAACTAGCCATTTGTTATTAGCAGTTTAAAAGTTCGTGATCTACACTGAAAAAGAAAGGAAAACAAGAACGAAATAAGCAACTCATCGAGGTTATTTAAGTCTATTTTAAAATTCATTTTAACGTGTAGACTCTCGCACTTGCGTAATTGATCTCCCTCAAGAATGATACAAGTGATCCCAAGACTCAATTTCTGTAAATTGATAAGCCAACTATTTAGCTAATTCTTCCGTAAGAACTCTTGGTCGATAGATTTCCGTAAATCCTATCTATAGTCCACCATAATCACAGGATCGTACGAGTGACCATAGTGTTGAGATAAAATAGGTCAATCGGTTCCAACTTACCCGACGTAAAAGGGGTCATATTATGCCTACCGACGAAGAAGGGACTCATTGGAGTTTGACCTATAAAGACCGTTCTCAATTTTTGTTTATACGAGGAAGATCCCATCAACTAAATTATAATTCATATTAAGTGAACGAATAACTAGCGTCTGCGTGAATGAATTAATTTGGGTGATGGCTTAAAATCATGTGACATAAGAATGTCAAAGAAAACTAACTCGTGACCTCTATATGTGTCAGTTTTCATGCAATAATTTGGTGGTTTGGCTTTTTAGGCGGAATATGATGCATATTATCGTTACGAAAAATAAACAAAAGAATGCATTACGTAAATAAAAATTCCTAGTGTGGCCTATCCTAATAAAAAGAACATAAAACAACTTTGGAATCCACCGTTGGACCCGAGAAGCTTGTCTTGATGTTCCATCTTGATTCATGTAGCGGGAGTGAGCATCCGGTCTCCATCTTTTGTCTTCTCAAAAATTACAATTAAAATTTACAAATATAAACCTATTTACATTCTAAATAAAACTGTAATTAAAAGAAATAAAAGGGAGATACGAGATCTCAAAATACAACCAAGACCGTGTTCCATCATTACGGTAACACGTTCTACTAAGGCCACACTAAGTTACAACCGTTTGCAAAAATAAATAAATACATAATTAAAAGCATTCAAATTAAACAAGAACGATAAATAAAATGCATCAACTAAATTAAATTTATTCGTGACATAATTCCGTAATTATGTTCAATTTATCCAAACCACCAAAGATAATTAAAATTATATGACAAAACCGCTTTAGTCAAGTTAATTTTAATCCGAGATAATCCGTTACTATAAATCGTTTTAAAGTAACTTAATTTTACGTGGGTGAACCGTTTCACTATCAAGCGAGAGCATAAAAACCGTTTTATGCAAAATTGGCCGAAAGAAAAAAAACAAACAAAACTTTAGTTTTTTTTTTCTTCTGCACTGCTGTACGTGAACAGTACCAGAAATTTTTTTTTTTTTTTTTTTATAAGGCAGAAATGCCGAGAGCCTCTAAAGGCCAAAAAAAAAATCAATCGGCTTAAAACGAGAGCAACAAGAGATCAAAACAAAACGGTTTGATAAAACACAATTGCAATTTTAATCTAATCCGTATAGAAATCAAACTACAATTGTTACATCTTCAACATAATGCAATAATTATCGGTTAAAATTACAACATGTGAAGAACGATTGAAAACAAGAGATCGAACGATCTAACAAAATGTGTGGCACGTAAATCAATGCAAAAACAGAAAACAGGCCGTGACATAAGGCCACACGGTTTTCAAAATTTTTCGAGACAAAATTTTTGTGCCACACGAAATTTTATGCAATCATTTTGATAGATCTTTAACATATTGCGATGAATATCGATTACAAAACAATATGCAAAGATCAAAATGAAAACAAAACAAAAGACAACCATCACCGTGATACAAGACACGGATCCCAAGGCACAAAACAAACAAAAAAAATGCAGCAATTAAAAATTGCCGAGAGGAAAAAAAATGCAGCCGTGACAATTTTTTTTGAACAAAAATTCATCGATTCAAAAATCGTTTGATGAAAATCACATAGAAAAATTTACGTGGCCTCGCTCTGATACCACTTGAAGGGTAATATCCGTATAAAACCCTTTCTTTATAGGATTATAACGCAAATTTTATATGCAATTTATTGTCATAAACGAAAAACAATAATAAAACGATAAAGATAAGAATTAACCTTCGGTCCTAGTGCAAACTGGCAATGAGAGATCGAAGTAGATCTCCTCCTAAACGATGCACCCAAGATTGTCCGAGAAATGCCCTTGTGCTAGAAGGAATCCTCTAATTGCCTTGCAATATAGAGAGGATTGTTTTGTGAGTTTTGGTTGGATGTGAGATCCGAATTTTGAGAGGCACTTTTCTCAAAACCCTAAAATTTTCTCAAATGAATGATTAGGTTACAAAAGAGAGGAGGGCTCCCTTTTGTTCCCTTGGTTCGGCCGTGAGCTATTGATGGGGAGAGTGGGCTTTCCACTTTCTCTAATTCTTAACTCATGGTACGACCCGAAATGCGCTAAATGTATATGATACGGTTTTATTATAAACTGTCATCGGTTATCGGATATTAAAGCATCAACTAATAATAACACGGATCAGTTGAATCATTAATACGTGTCCGACAAAGACAATATTGTATAATTAGTTTATCCAATATACATTAATCAAATATAAATCGCTTATATTTAATTTTACGAATTAACCGCTTAATTCGTCTTAGCCATTTTTATTTAATCCGTATTAAATAAAATATCTCAACATCACATTTTGACTAATTATTAGTCAAATAACTCAGACTAACTGGTTAGTCAAATTTGGCATCTACATGACTTGTATTTTCATCATCTGTCACGTCTCTCAAACGTATCCTATAGGTGTGACTTTTAGGGACCAGTTGATCACCGCCATCTGTATGACAATAACGTCAAACTTATCTAGCAAGCCAACCGTTATTGATAAACGTGGATCAACTGATAATAATACCAAAAGTATGCCCTTTGATCCTTTTAGAGATTTATAAGTCCTTGCACTAACTGTAAAGGACACCAGCCCCAACATTAACATAGAGAGGAAAAAGGAGATTGGAAAGATCATACCACGCGGTCTTCAATATCCTCATGTCTCGGATGTGGCGTAGTCGATCAATGTGAATAAGGATAAACAAACATAATATATACAAACAATATATACAAGACTACACTACAAAGGAAATGAACTTGTTTTTGGATTTTCATTTTTTCAATTTTTTTGATTTTTTCGAAATTTTTGATTTTTTTGGATTTATTTGAATAAAAGTCAAGTTAGAATTTCCCATCCCCACACTAATATGGGCATTGTCCTCAATGGCCAATATGATAGGAAATTATGCAAGTATGATGCATGATTTCTAGACTAAATGCAAGCTATACTAAGCTACACTACATAATGCATGGGTTTTTGTTTATGGCGGAGAGCGTAATTTAGATTACCTCCCGTTGCGTATGCATGTACTTCCCCAAACCAAAATAGACATTATTTCTAATGTCTTAAATTTCGGGGTAGTTCATGCACACGAAATGCTATGCATGAAACTATATATTGTCATTTTGAATTTTTTCATGTGGGAACAATAAAAAGAACACCTCAATGGGGCCGAGGTGTTAGTCCTCCGTGTTGCTAGGACTCTCCAAACTATGATCAAGATAAAATAAAGAAAACAAAAAGAATTAGACAAACCTCAAGAGTGTAGGAGCCTCCAAAGTTTGCTAATCCTCCATCATATCGTCATTGTCATCATTTTCCTTCATGGAAGTGGAATTGTCTCCACCCTCATCTTCACTTTCACTTCCTTGATCTTGCTCACATTCTTTATCATCTTCATTAGCCTCTTCTTCTTCATCTACCTCTTCCTCAACACCATCATCATCAACAACCTCATCATCGACATTCTCATCTTCACCCGGTCTTTCACCACTAGATGTGCTTGGAAAGAAAACTTCCCTATCCGCCCAACTAGGCAAAGGACATGATGGATCAAGTAGTCCTTGCCTAGCTAAATGAATGAGGGGTGGATATTGGGCCAATTATGCATTTACTCGATCATAATAAGCTTGTTTATCCATTTCTCTCATGAGTAAGGTCATGTAATCATTTCCCACTTCAATATCTTTGGGTTTGAACTCTTGATATTTGAATGGGTAGGGTGTTGTGACAATGGAGGAGGAGGGCTCTTCAATCTCTCCCCTTTGTTGACGGATGATGTACTCGGCGTCCTTGGAGAGTGGAAGAAGGTAGTTTGTTCGGTGAGCACTCAATCGGCAAATCTTCGAAGGCAAAGTGAAGGATCTAGCATCATCGGTTAGCCACCCATAGTTGGTGTCAAGAGAATTATTCTTGACCCACTTATACTTGTTAATCATGGCGTCCATATCAATGAGATGACCCCCTTTAATCGCCACATAGGTGTTATCTTTGTTGAAATTTGCGTCAAAGTGCTTGGCCAAGAGATTAACTAGACCTCCATTTACAATATGAGCGGTGCCTTCCTTACCACAATCGACATTAAGCCATCTTTCCATCAAATGCCTTAGAGCATTGTAGGGCTCAGTGAATTCCCTTCCTACATTCAAGGCCGACTCAAGTAGAACACAATCGAGCTTGGTAAAATGATTAGTGCCTTTTCTTGCTATTATAGTATTCTCGATGACCTTGTGCCACACACTAATGCCCGGATGGTGGACTAATAGAGCACGACAAGCATAAAAGCTCACAAATTTCTTTCCGGAAATTGCCCCCCAAAGAGGAGCGGGGTCATACTTTTCGGGCATCTTGTGATAGTATGGTGTATCACTAAGGCCTAATATCTTACTCAAAACATCAAAAATGATGCACCTATTCACATTTGCAAGGCGAAACTCGATGTATTCTCTAGTCTCTACCTTAGTCACTTTCAATGAACTTAAGAATTCCAAGGTAAGGGAGGGGTATGTCAATTCTCTTATGGTAAACAATTTACCCAATCCCATGGCTTCAAAGAAGGCTTTTGTTTGTTCAAGGACACCCAATTTGTTCAAGGCATCTTCACAAATGAATTTGGTGGGCAAAATGGCTTTCTTAGCATACTTGGCAAATGTATCCCTATGGGAGTCGGAAATGAAAATTACCTCCGGATAGTTGGATAATTGAGCGATTTCCGGAGTTGTTGATGTTGTAGCTTCCAAGGGAGGATCTTGTTGTTGAACTTCCATGTTTGAATTAGAAACCACCATAGCCATTGAAGCTTTCCTTGCTTGAAGGCTTTGTTGCCTTTTCGAAAGTGTCTTTGCTTTGAGTGCCTTTGTTGCTCCTTTTGTTCTTGCCATTGTTGATTATACCAAGAAAATATTGAAAATCTTCAATTTCTAATTATACCCAAATCCATTTAAGATGAAAGGATTTTGCTTTGTATTTCAAAAATCGACTAAAAGGTTGAAGATTTTGGTGCTTGAATCAATTATTGTTGCAAAAGGAGTGATTAATTGTTGTTGTAAGGAAGTTTGAATTTGATTTTGTGGAATTTGGTTGAGGAAATTTTGTTTTTGGTGATGGAGAGGATGAGGTTTTTGGGGTTTTGGGGTAGTGTTTGAATGTTTGAATGAATGAAATGAATGTGGGAAGGGGTATTAAAACACCCGAAAAATTCAAAACAGCAGGGGAAAGACGAGCGGATTCCCGTCGGGACGCTCGGATTCTGCTCAAATTGGCTTCAGGAAAACTCGCCTTAAGACGAGCGTCTTTCAAAGAAGACGAGCGGATTCTGCAAGTAGGAAGAGCGGCTTTCCTCAAAGACGAGCGGATTCTCTTAAAGGAACTTTGCTTAATGTGCACCGGCAGAAAGATGAGCGTCTTTCTACAAAGACGAGCGGCCAGTTTCAGACGAGCGTCTTCTCAGCTGGGACGCTCGGATTCTCTTACAGACCAAAATTTTTCATTTATGCAGCTAAAAAGGACGAACGGATTCATCCTTGGATGCTCGGATTCCTGTAAGACGAGCGGATTACCCATAAGCCGCTCGGATTCCCCCTGGTATACCCGGATTCAGGTCCATCCGTGCACTTGCATAACCCGTGTCATTTTCATTCTTCAAATCTCGTGTTCTTCATTGTTGGGGTACTACAAAGGCATGAATAGCCTAGGCAATTGCTATCCCCACACTAAGTTAAAGCACTACACATCAATAAAATCATTAGTCCCTCCCTCACTTCTCTAAAAAATGATGAATATCTTGATCAAGGCACAAAAATCCAAAAATGACAAAAATGCAATGTAAGAATTAAAATGCAAGTTAGGGAGTTAGGAATATTTACAAATGGTGGTTTGGAGAGGACTCCACCAAACTCTCATCCTTAGTGAGATGTCATGGGGGCATGTTCAAGGTGTTGTTGATGTTACTCAACACCTTGAAGAAGTAGTCAAAAGCTTGTTCATTATCATGATAAAGATCCTCAATAGATCTTTGCACTTGTTGTCCTTCATGTTGGTCTTGATCGATAGCATTACCAATATAGGGATTGAAAATCCCTTCAAACTCATCATCCCAAAGACCGCAAACTTCGTCTACTTGATCATTAAAAATCTCTTGAGTTGATAGAGACAACTCTCCTCCTTTCTTGATTTGGCCAACAAGGCCATCTTTTTCACTTGTCATGGGTGAGCTTTTCAAGCTCTCTTTGTTACTATTCTCTTGCTCTTTTGATGGACCATCATCAATTTTCTTCCTCCATTGAAATTCCGACTTCTTCCTCTCATCCTTCCGGCTATAATGATCAACCATAAAACATGGTTCATGCAAACGGGGAGCTCTCGTGGTTTTGTGAAGATTGAAAGTTATGCTCTCATCTCCCACTTCTATAGTGAGCTCTCCATGCTTCACATCTATTACCGCACCCGCGGTGTGCAAGAAAGGTCTACCTAGAATGATTGGAATATTGGAGTCTTCTTCCATGTCAACAATGACAAAGTCCACCGGGATGAAAAATTTCCCAACTCTTACGGGAACATCTTCCCATATCCCTAATGGTGTCTTCGTCGATATATCGGCCATTTGGAGTGTGATGTTGGTACATTTAAGCTCTCCCATCCCTAACCTTTTACTCACCGAATACGGCATAACACTCACAGTAGCTCCTAGATCACATAGGGCTTTGTTGATCGTGGTGTTGCCAATGGTACACGGTATTGAGAAGCTTCCCGGATCTTTAAGTTTAGGAGGTGAACCCCCTTGAAGGATTACACTACTCACCTTAGTGAAGGCGATAGTTTCAAGCTTCCGGATTGACTTTTTTTTTCGTAAGGATGTCCTTCATGTACTTTGCATAGGCCGGCACGTGATTGATTAATTCCGTAAAAGGAATCGAGACTTCCAAATTCTTCACAATTTCCATGAATTTTCCAAGTTGGTCATCAAATTTGGGCTTAGCTTGACGACTTGTAAAAGGAAGTCTAATCACAATGGGTTCCTTCTCCTTGGCCTTGTCTTCATTTCTCTTCGAAAATTCTTCTTTTGATGGTTCTCCATCCTTGGAGTTTTGCACAACTTCTTCTTTGTCACAAGCTTCCACAACTTCATCCTCAACTTGCTTCCTTGGTGCTTCATACCTCGTACCACTTCTCAAGTGAATGGCACTAACCGTTTCATGTCTCGGGGGATTACTTTGAGGAGGTAATTACCCTTTTTGTCTTTGTGAGCTTGAAGATGCTAGTTGAGTCAATTGGGTTTCCAACATTTTGGTGTGGGCTAGGATGTTGTTGATGGTGATTTCCTTTGCTTGACTATCCTTTTGCATTTGAGTGAAAAACTCTTGTTGATTCTTTTGCATTTGGAGGACCGCTTTTTGAACATCAAAACCTTGGTCATTTTGTTGATTGTATGGAGTTTGATTTTGGTAACCTTGGTTTTGGTTGTAAAAGGGTCTTTGATTTTGGTTTCTCATGGGAGGTGGGGTGTATGTTGGTTGAGAGTTTTGAACATTTTGGCTTTTGTATGAGAGATTTGGGTGGAATTTGGTGTTTTCATTGTAATAATTGGAATAAGGGGTACCACTCTTGTATGCTTGAAAAGCATTCACTTGTTCATTTGTTCCCCTACATTCACTTTGGTCATGTCCCAAAGTTCCACAATTCTCACATATCCCACTTGGGATTGATGAAGATGCCGTCATGGCATTAACATGATGTTTTGGTGATTTTGAGGCTTCTTCAAGTCTAGCCATAGCCTTTTCAAACTTCAAATTGATGGTATCAATGTGAGCACTAAGTTGAGCACCCAACTGAGTAACGGAGTCCACTTCATGCTTTCCTCCTCTAGTAGCCTTGCGAGGTCTACTATATTGTGAGTTATGGACTGCCATTTCCTCAATTTTGTTCCAAGTTTGATAGTCATCAACTTCGGTGAACATTCCATTTGATCCCATGTTGAGAATGTTCCTTGAATCTTCATATAGACCGTTCCAAAATTGTTGTACCAAGAACCACTCGCTAAGTCCATGGTGAGGACATGAGCGACAAATTCCTTTGAACCGCTCCCAAGCTTCATACAAAGATTCTTCATCCCTTTGCTTAAAACCCGTAATTTGAGCTCTTAGCATGTTAGTCTTTTCCGGTGGATAGAACTTTTTGTAGAAAGCTAGAGCCAACTTCTTCCAAGAATCAATTCCGAGAGTGGCCTTATCAAGGCCCTTCAACCATTGTTTCGCGGTGCCAATTAGATAAAAAGGAAATAAGACCCATCGAATTTGGTCTTGAGTTACACCGGTTTGTGAAATCGCATCACAATAGTCACCAAAAGCCTTCATGTGAGAGTGAGGGTCTTCACTAGGCATCCCCCCAAATTGGCTTCTTTCGACTAATTGGATGAATGCGGATTTGGCAATGAAGTTTCCGGTTAAGTGTTGTGGTGTGGGAGTGCCATTGGGTAGGTTCTCCTCGGTTGGTACGGAATGTGATGAAAATTTAGGCATTGTGGGTTGATTTTGTGTTGGATTTTGTTTTGAGTTCTCCTCACCTTCTCTTGAAAAAGGGTTGACGAACTCAATAGCGTTTGGTTGAATATCAACAACCTCACCAATACCTCTCAAATTACCTCTAGCAAGTCTTCTATTGGTTGTCAAAGTCCTTTCAATTTCGTGATCAAAGGGTAAAAAGTTACCTTATGATCTTCTAGACATGCAAAATATCAAACAACTTGAAAATAATTAGAACAAACCTTGAGGAGTTTTACTTCCCCAAGGCAAAGAAAGACATAACTAATAACAATCTAATAAAATCTAAATCAAGTTAACACCGTCCCCGGCAACGGCGCTATTTTTGGTCGGACTCATTTGGAGGTTTAGTTTTCGGTACTTGTCGTTAGGATCACCTAGACCAAAACAATATTTATAACTCCACAAACAACTCTACTATTAGTAAAGAGGCAAGTAAAGGTCGGATCCCAAGGGACGAGTATTAATGTATGATTTTCAATTGTAAGTAGCGGTGTCTAGGGGTGTCACAATTTGGGGTTGGATCAGAAGATCACTAAACTAAATAGCAATGAAAGTAAACAAGCAAGATGATTAAAAAGGGGTGTAAACAATTGATAAAAGGCACTAGGGTGTCATGGGGTCATAGGGGATTCATGGGAATTGATCATACAAACATATTCTCAAATTATAAGCAAGCAATTATTGTTGTGATGGATCGAGTTGGTTTATATCTTACAATCCTAGGAAAGTTTGGGTCCCGGAGCCGAATCGATTAGATTGTACAACACCTACAAGTCGACTTAATCTTCCCTACTCAACTATATGCATGGTCTAATGAGACTCGAGTTGATTTATGTCTTACAAGTCTCATTGAAAAGGTAAGTGATGGGTAAAAAATGCAAGGATTCATAGGCTCACATTTCATCAAACATTACATGTGCATAAGTTGAGATCACAACAAGCAAGCAAATAAACTATGAAAACATATTAAATTAAGCATGAATCATCCCCCATGTTGGTTTCCCCTAATTACCCATTAACCCTAGTTAAGGAAACTACTCACTCATTATCATGTTGAACATGCTAGCAAGGTTGTCAATCATACCAACAAAGTAAAACATGATGAATAAATCAAGATGATTAACAATAATTAAAAAGGGATTAAGAGAATTATACCTATTAATGATTCCAATAATAAAGCAAAGAATAATAGAAGTACTTGATGATTGATTGGAAGGTTGTCAATCTCCCAATAATAACCCAAATAATCTTCAATTACCCAAAATAAAAGATGAACAAAAGAGAGATTAAGGAAATGAGATTTGTATTAAGACTTGATTAAAAGTTGATTACAAGATTAAAGAGAGATTATATTGATATAAACTACACTAAAGATTTATAAGAAGAACATGCTTATCTAATTAGACTAATGGGGTATTTATAGTGGGGATTAGGTACACAAATTAGGGTTTACTAAGGGCTTAAATGACGATTAAGTCCCTGAGGAATCGCTCCTCTCAGAAAAATATGCGAGTCTCCTTTTTGCCGGTCTTTCCGAGATATGCGCATCCTTCATAGAGCAAGAAGAGAACGGAATAGCTGTAACACAATCCGAGCGTCCAGAGCACGGGACGAGCGGATTCTCTTGCTGTTGGATGAGCGGATTCATTGGCTGGACGGGCGGATTGTGGTGTTTTTGGACGAGTGTCCCTCTGGGGAAGACGCTCGGATTCCTTGTCTTGGACGGACGTCCCGAGGGCAATCCGCTCGGATTCTGAGTCAGCTTCTTCCTTTCTTCTTTTCTTCCTCCTTCTTCCAACAATCCTCGGGGATTTTGTCGGAGATGCAAGGATCTTTTCTCATCATTGCCCAACTACTATAATATGTACAAAGGCCTTCTAGTCTTGTCTTCTCTTTGATGCTTGGTCATTGAATTCAATCAATTTACCTCTATTTTGCTTTGAAAATGTAAGGTTTGCACTCCTTTCCTACCAAGGGAACAAAACCTCAAAGAATATGCAAAACAAAGGACTAAAGACAATAAATGACCTAAATATGCACTAAAAAGCATGGGAACAAGGCTAATTCGGGGACTAAATATGCTCAAATAATGGTCACATCAGTTTCCATCCGAACCTATCCCAAAATGAAGTTCTCTAGTAGTGTTGAAATCATTGTTGAAGCAAACGTCGTCAAAAACATTGTGGCAAGACTCAATAGTTATCGGTGTAGTAGCGTTTGATGGATTCATTGTAATGAACTACAAGTATGGAGGAAAAGGAAATATTAACATTTGTCTTTTGAATCATACTTGTAAATAAATTTAACAAGATATGAGCATTTATATAGTGACCTCTACCCAACTATTATAAATGATTCCAAGATCCAAATTCATATTAACTTCCGCACGCTTTGGCGATACAACCCTCATCAATATAACTCGGTTGATTAACTCTGTAATCGATTCTATTTTTAGAACTCTTGGTCGATAAAATTACATTAATATTTATCTTTAGCCCAAAACACATCCGGCTATGGTCGAGAATACTTTTGTTGAGTTCAACCCAAATTTCGAATAAATGTGTCCATGATCCAAATCCACATTAACTTGGGCACGCTTTGGCGATACAACCCTCATCAACATGAATTTGGTGGATAGACATTTATCACCCACTTCCCCTACGTAACAAGGTTTGTACCCCGGTTTGGCCGAGCGCACTCCCTCACGAAATAGGTTTTCATGGTTTCTAATTTTTGGTAAGGCTAAGTCTCAATTGTTTATTTAGCGAGAGGTCATGTCAATTTATTATCTATCACGTTTTAAGTGAACTAAAGCGGTGAACTACGATAATTGTAATTGACACGGTCGATAAACTCGATTTAAAATGCATGTTTAGTTATGGCGATTTAGCGATGCATGCAACATATAAATAAAATGCAAAGCATAAAAATAAAATCCTAGTATGGCCTTCCTAAAATAGAAAATCTAATAAACTATTACAAATTCGAAAATGAACTCCTTTGGTCCCTTGAACTTCGGTCTTGGCACGCACTTCAAGGCAACACTTTCTTTGATGGACCGCCTTCTCGAATGGCACCGTCTTCAAGGAACTCCGGAATAATTAAATTACAAAGTGAATTACATAATTTCCTATTATACATTTGTAATTAAAAATAAATCCATTAAATTAAAAAATGGTGATACGAGATCACAATAATTACAACCGAATCGATATTCCCATACATTTCGGGTAATACCAATTAAAAATTAAGGCCATACTAAGTAAAATTACATAATTCAAAAAATTATATAAAATCAAAATATAACAATCATAAATAAAATGCAGCATTATAATATGTATGAACATGCTTAATTTTATGCTAAATCGCCTTTTAAGAGCCAATATCGTATATTTTTATCGGTTTTTATGGATTTGCGTGATTTAACTTATTAAAATCACAAAATGTCTCATAAATTCATATTTATGCACAAGTTAATTACCCTAACCATCTTAGGACTCAAAACTTAGTCTTCACTAATATTTTGACAATAACTCAACTTGATTTCTTAATATTGTTCATTATGGACCAAAAATACAAAATTATGCTATAAACTTCAAATTAAATTATAAAAATTTCAAATAATTTCGAAATTTGAAATTTAAACTCATGAAAATTCTGGACAAAATACCATGACACTCATAATATTCAAAACTTAGGTTAAAAATTTCGATAAAATATCGAGAAAAACAATGTTGCGGTTTATCGGTTTTAACAAATATGACCATTAAAATATGAGAAAATTTATTTTCATCAACTTTTCACTTTTAGGTCTGAAATATATGATAAAATACAACATGTGACGTTTTTCTTTAGTCATGAAGTATGTTTTAGCATTATTACTAATTTTAGTCACTATTTATATGATTTTTCATCAAAAATTCATAAATCATGCAAAAAGACTTCACTATAGCCAAATATTTTGCACACATCTTGTAAAATAGCATGTGACAACATACTAAATTTCCATCACCAAATTCAAAATATAACTCATATTAACCTATTTAACCATTTAAATACGATTTTAACTTATAAAATTAATATTTGAGCAAAACAACTTATTTTAACATGAAAATTTACAGGCCATCAGTAGATAATATATGTGAAAACATATCCAAAAACCACTGAAAAATTCAAAGTTTAGCTATTTTTCGTCCAAAAATGACATTTTTCTCATAAAAATCATATTTTAATGCCAATAATATATAAAATGAACAATAAAATCCATAAATGAACCAAAATATCCCAAATAAATTTTAGGACCGTAAACTTTAACATGCAAAGTGATTTCGTGATATATCATAATAAACACAAAATTACAAGTTTTATTTGTTAATAAGATGGTTAGTTACTCAAGTCAAATTCCTCATATTCCTTCAGAATTGCATTGCAGTTAAATTGAGACGAGTCGTAAGCAAACTTAGCATTCATTAAAGTCGACTTGAGTGAAATGCTCGAATAGGACAGTCATCTCATAAGCAGTCAGAGGCGACGTAGTGGAGGAGGTGGCCACTGGAACAAGTTCCAGGTTGCTATCTTCTATTGGAGTAGAGGTGACCTTAGTTGACTCAGCCTTTGTGGCAGCCATAAGTTTGTGATAAAACAGTGGAAAAGAGACTTTGACCGGTGAATCGGGAACGTTAGGAGTTAAGACAGACTCTGACTCAGGCTTGTCATCAGACCCAGATTCAGACCCAGTCTCGTCTTAACTTCCCTCTTTGAACATCGGGTCTTCTCCAGTTGTGATCTTGAGAGTGCAGCCTTGACGATCGGCCCACTTGACAGTCTTCCTCCAGCCTTAGAAAGCTTTCTCTGGGTCAGCATCAGAGATTAAGGAAGTGGGATCGAACTGGTTGTCTTTGAGGGCGATGTTGATGATGTCCTCATAGTTGAGGTGCTTGATGTTGTCTTCTCTGAAGAAGAGACTCACGGCTTTCCTGTTTAAGCAAGGGGTCGATTCAGACTTAATCAACGCTGTTTTGGTGTTGTCGGGGATAAAGTATTAGTCTTGAAAGACTTGTATGGCCGGGTGCTTGACCTTTGCCATAGGGTCGTAGATTGGCTCAGGAAATCCATTTTAAAGTTAAGACACTCCCTCGGTGACAAAATAACTGTTGAGAGTCAAGTGGTAGGGGCAGAGGATGACTCCTCGCTTTTTGTGCTTCCGTACCAAGAGACCTATTTCCTGGATGTCTTCATCGGTCGGTTTGTAGCCTATCCCAAAAGAGATGTTAGGGTCCTTGGCTTGTTTCATGGGAGGCAAGGTGCTCTTCAGCGAGTTGAGAGGTAGGCCTGGGAAATAACCCTGGCACATCAAAATGCGGTTGACAGTGAGGTTCGAGAACGTATCACAATCGAAGGGTATTGATTCATCGGTTAGGGCATTCACAGCATGGAACCCCTACATTTCGTTATCGTCCTCCTCAACGACTTGAGAGGCTATTCCCTTCTTCATGATAGCCTTGATCGGGGATGCAGGAATTGTGATTGTTTTTCCGTTGAAGGGGACTCTAATTTTCTGATGAAGGGTTGATGTGACGGACTTGGCAGCATAAATCAAGGCGCGCCCTAGAAACATGTTGAATGAGGCGTTGATATCGACCACCTGAAAACTGGCTTGTCTCTCCAGGGATCCCGTTGCAATGGTTATGGTGATGAGGCCTACGACCTTACTGTTGGAGTGAGTGTCCTCCACAATAGTACTTTTACATACTAAATCTCGTACGAGGAATATCAGGGATTTATATTTAATATTTTTGTCAGTTGATCAACGTTTATATGTAACGCTCGGTTGACTAAAGTCATGTAAATGTATTATTTGATGACGAGTTATGAACTCGGACCTTATTATTTAATTATATGATAAATAATTAATAAATATTAAATAGAATTTATTAATTAATAGTTAATTAATTAATTTTATACGGTATATGTATATGTTGTGAGTCGGAGGTAATTAGCTATTTAAATTTACAAGAGGCTGTAAAATTATCTAATAGGGTTCATAAGACACATTTTATATTGATAAAATGGTCTAATAATTACATAATAGTTATGTGGTCATTAGTTGTTAATTTGTATTATTTAAGTGTTAAATAATCAAATAATTATATAATTATATAAGATAATTAAATATAAGACTTATAAGCATTTGTGGGACAAATGTCGGAAATCGAAATGGACTTAAAAATTGGTCCATTATATCCGGTTTTTATAGGTTTCCAAGTGTCAAATATGTTGACACATATCCCTTGTTTGTCCCCTTTATTTGCCTATAAATACCCCCCTCATTGAACATTAAAAGGGTTGGAAATTTTAGACCAAAAAATTCTCAAGAATAGGCCTTGTTGGCCGGGTACCAAGAGAGAAAAAAAGGGTCTTGTTTTCCTTTCTTTTTCCTTCATCTTCTTTATCAATATCTTGATCAAATTGTTGATCAACCACAAAAATGATAATACATTTAGTTTAAAATTATTAGTGTAATTGTAATACTTTGGATTTCCTAAGCTTGTACTCGGCCGAATATGGCTTACTCGACCGAGTAAGGGTGTCGTGTATTCTGGACAGTTTACTGCCCAGGAATACTCGACCGAGTATGTGGAATACTCGACCGAGTAGAGGATACTCGGCCGAGTATACTCTATACTCGACCGAGTATCCGGTCTGACAGGTGTTATTTCCGTGGATTGATTTAGAGATGATTAGAGCTAGATAAGACGCGTTAATTAGTTTCTAATCACTTTTACAAAACCTAAACATTTCAATGTAACTCTAATCCTCTCTAAATCTCTCTCAAGTGCGTGGATTGTTAGCAAGTCTTCTTCATCTTTTTTTATATCGTTGGTGTCGGTAAGTCCTTGATTTCATTAGTTTCATTGGTTCATCTTTTAGGGTTTGCCTTGATTTATGAATTGGGGGAAAAGGGGGTTTTACATTTGGTAATTAGAGTTTATATGTTGTTAGGTGAGGACTTCGTAGAGGAGCCGTTCTAGATTGATTTGCTTGTGTCTCACTGCAGTTGTGCTAAGATAGGGTTTCCCTACTCAGTTTACCGTTAATTGATTTAAGATTATGTTTCTATTGTGTACAATTGATTATCTGTTGATCATTGTTGGAGCGTTGGAGTTGGTGTGGTTGTTGTGATGGTTGTTGAGTGGAGTCACTTGCGGGAGTGGCTTCACGCCCTAGTTTCTCCCTCTGTGGAACCCGCCACAGAAGGGGATGTGCACATTAATGAACAAGGTTATCACTCATTGATGAGCAGGGCTTAGGTGGGGATTGGCTGCGTTCCCCCACTGGCGGCCAGGATTACTTGTTGCGATGGGTAATCTGGCAGGGCTACACACTTCGGTGTGTAGTCAATTACTATGTGAGATCGGGAGTTTGGAGTTGGATGATGATCAGCTGATTGCCTTTTTGTACTTGTCTTTGTTTGATTATACAGTAATTGACCTCGTTCTTGTTTTGTAAAATTTGTGGTGATCCATTCAGGGATGGTGAGCAGATTGTGACAGGTGATGATGTTCACTAGCGATGGGGCCGTCGTGGGGGAGTCATCACTCGAGTCTAGCTTCCGTTTTCAAGAGACTTAGCTTTCAGTATTAATTGTTGAACATTAGTGACAGTTCTTTGGTTTTGGATTTTGAGCACATGTAAACTTTAATCATTTATACTTTAATAATTGTGTTTGGATTGTTAACTTTGATATACTAACCTTGGGCAACCGAGATGGTGACGGTCTCTCATGCTAGGGTGGTCCTGGTAAGGCACCTTGGTATGTGGGGGTGTCACAAAGTGGTATCAGTGCGACGATTCTGGCACCTAAAATTAATGAACCCAATGAACTTAGGGAGTCTAAATAAAATGAACCCGGGGAGAGTTATTTAGAGCTACCGCAAAGACTTAGGAGACGTCCCGAAGTCGCATTAAGGCCCTTACGATCTCAAGTCGGTCACATGGGGGGAAACTGTTGCATGTTGAGTCATGTGTGTGTGTGTGTGTGTGTGTGTGTGTGATATATATAACTTGAATCTTGTGAAGTTGTTGGATGGATTGTGAAAGTGTTGGAATATGGTAATATATAAAAGGTGAATTGTGAATTCGTATATGATAAGTCTTAAGCATGAAATATGTTGAGCATGTTAAGTGTTTATTATGTGGCTTTCAAAAGGGTAGTGGTATATCGTATATATATCTTGGTAGAAAAGCATGTTTAAGTAAGTTTATGATAGTTGCACCTCGTTTTTGGCATGACCCGGCCGAGCAGGGCAGGTACTCGACTGAGTAGGGCGTACTTGGCCGGGTAACCAGGCACTCGGCCGAGTGTTCTTTGGGGTGTACGAAGTAGTAGCTTCTGGTTGTGATCACTCGACCGAGTATTAGACCATACTTGACCGAGTGAGGCATACTTGACCGAGTATCACCCATACTCGACAGAATGTGTTTTTTGTGTTTCTGACGTTGGTTACTTGAGTGGAATACTCGACCGAGTATTAGTAATACTAGACCAATTAGTCCATGCTCGACCGAGTATCTTACCATGCTCGGCCGAGTGCTTCTTTGGCGGAGGGTCATGTTTATTTTGAGTTGTAGGCTTTGTGCTTATGTTTCCTTGCTTCTTAGCAGCTCAAAATGCCGCCAAAGAGGTCAGCCGCGTATATCCAAGCATCTGAGATGACCACAGATGAGGTAGCACATATGATCGAGCAGCAGGATGCACTCCTTGAGGCTCTTAAGAATGTGGGTAAGGGGGAGGAGAAACCGGTTGATGCTACCCACCTCAGCACTATCATCGCCCGCTTCAACCCATCTACTTATGAGGGCACCGGATAACCTAAGCTGCTTGATAACTGACACCGTGAGATGGAGAGTCTCCTTGAAGTAGTGAAGTATCCGTCGGAGTTAGCTGTTGAACAGGTAGTATACTACCTGAGGGGTGAGGCTGCAGTGTAATGGCAGAACGTGAAAGAAGATGCCGGAGCTTACTACCGGGATGAGGGGGTCGGTGCTATACCATGGTTAGGTTTGAAGAGTGCCATGAGGGAGAAATTTGTGCCGGAACACATCCGTCACAAGGTGAGATTCGAGTTTGATTCTTTCACCATGTAACGAAATGACAGTTATGGAGTACTATCACCGGTTCCTTAAGTTGTCACGTTATGCTGAGGACATGCAGCTAGGGCAGCGGGGTTTAGCTCTTCGTTTCGAGAGGGGGTTGGCACCCAAGATCATGAATAGGTTACCAGCCGGGGTTATCACCGATCTGAAGGATGCGTACATTAGGGTCGGGCAAGCTGAGAGGTTGGTGGATTTATCGAGAGAGGCTACGGACAGAACCACCACTAAAAAGAGGAAAGCAGATAGCCAGACACTGAGAGTGCGTGGCAATCAGCCGAGCCACAAGAAGGGCAATTATGGTCAGTCTAAAGCCTTTTCGGGAGGATCTGGGTTTTCGGGGGGATCTCGAGCTTGGGGAAGGGGTGGTGGTCGGCCTTTTAGTGATAACTCCAATATTACTTGCTTTAACTGTGGAGGAATAGGCCACAAGAGGTACGACTGTACCAGTGCCAGAGCTGGAGGAGCATCAGGGGCTTATCAGGGAAGTTTCTCGCAGGGTCAGAGTCAGAGTTTTGCTAGCAACAGGCCATTTGGGTCATGGGGTAACCGGGGTGGGTAGAATAACAATGACGGCTTCAACCGCAATAGTGGAGGATCTTATCAGCGCCCGAACAACAGTGTGACTCATAACTCGGCAGCTAAGCCGACTACTTCTAACACCTCCGTCCACGGTGGAGGCCAGAAAAGCAGCGGGATGCTCTTTATGATGGATAAACAAGAAGCTGGGAATGATGCTCATGTTGTTACCGGTACCTTTCTTGTTCATAATACACCGTCTTTTGTTTTGTTTGACTCCAGGGCAACACACTCTTTTGTGTCTAGAGGCCATGCTTTGTCTATGGGTTTGGGGGAGTTTGAGCTTGTAAAGGATAGTGTGTTCATACCTTCTGGGAAGTCGGTGTCTTGTGTCAAGTTTTATAGGGGTGTGTCCATGTTGGTTGCAGGGGTAGACTTACCGGTCAACTTGCTAGATTTTCCTATGGATGGGTTTGTGGTCATCGTCGGGATGGATTGGTTGGGTAACTATGATGCTAAGATAGATTGCCGACAAAAAAACGTGTCCTTAATTGGTCCTAAGAGTATAAGGGTGTCATATAAAGGGTGGGTTGTGAGGCCTAAGTGCAAGTTCATCGCGGTAATGACCTTAAAGTCATGTTTGAGGAAGAAGTGTCCCTTGATTCTTTGCCAAGTGAGAGATCGGTGCATGGAATTGCTGACAGCATCGGATATACATGTGGCGGGAGAGTTTAGTGATGTCTTTCCAGATGAGATACCGGAGTTACCACCTAAGAGAGATATCGACTTCAATGTGGAGCTTAAACCGGGAACAGGTCCTATATCTAAAGCACCATACCGTATGGCACCTAAAGAATTGGAAGATTTGAAGAAACAGTTACATGATCTGTTAGACAAGGGGTACATCCGGCCTAGTGTGTCACCATGGGGAGCACCAGTGTTGTTTGTGAAGAATAAAGATGGGAGCATGAGGCTATGCTTCGACTATAGGGAGCTGAATCGTATCACGGTGAAGAACAGGTATCCTTTGCCAAGGTTTGATGATCGTTTTGACCAGTTGAGTGGTGCACGGGTCTTCTCAAAGATTGATTTGAGGTCAAGTTATCACCGGTTGAGGATACGAGATGAGGATATTCCCAAGAGAGCTTTCCGGTCTCGTTATGGTCACTATGAGTATGTAGTGATGCCTTTTGGTTTGACGAATGCACCAGCAACTTTCATAGATCTGATGAACCGGGTTTTTAGTCCTTTCTTGGACAAGTTTGTGGTCGTCTTCATTGACATCTTAGTCTACTCTAAGACTAAGGAGGAGCATGAGGAGCACTTGAGGTTAGTTTTTCAGACCTTGCGAGACAATCAACTTTATGCCAAGCTATCCAAGTGTGAGTTTTGGTTCGAGGAAGTGGCTTTTTTGGGTCATGTGATATCTAAAAAGGGTGTGTCAGTGGATCCTAGCAAGATTGAGGCAGTGACCAAGTGGGAATCACCGAAGAATATTGATGAAATTAGGAGTTTCTTGTGTCTAGCTGGTTACTACAGGAGGTTTATGAAGGACTTTTCTACGATAGCACGACCTATGACAGCTTTGATAAGGAAAGAGACCAGTTTTCGATGGGATGAGAGTTGTGAGACGGCGTTCCAGACCTTAAAGGAGCGTTTGACCATAGCTCCTATCATAGGTTTACCTGAGGGTTGTGAGAACTTTGAAGTATTTACCGATGTTTCAAAGAATGGGTTAAGATGTGTTTTGATGCAGAATGGGAATGTCATAGCTTATGCATCGAGGCAGCTGAAGCTATATGAGGAGAACTATCCTACGCACGATTTGGAACTTGGTACAGTTGTTTTTGCTCTTAATATTTGGAGGCACTATCTCTACGGGGCATCTTTTAAGGTGTTTTCAGACTATATGAGTCTGAAATTTATCTACACTCAGAAAGAGCTTAACATGAGGCAGAGACGATGGATGGAGCTGTATGGGGACTATGATATGGAGGTAATCTACCACGAGGTTAAGGCTAATGTTGTTGCAGGTGCTTTGAGTAGGAAGAGTGTCCATTCGTTGTGTACAACTATGTCTTTGCTGAAGCTGAGGGATGATATGTCCAAGATGGGGATCCATATGATTCGAAAAAGGGATACTGTCCGGGATTTGACGTTCCAGCCAGATTTGTATGAGGGTATCAAGAGAAAGCAAGAACATGATCCTAAGATCTAAGAATGGAAGTCAAGGGTGGAGAGTGGCACGATTTCCATGTTTTTTATCCACACAGATGGGAGTGTTCGCTTTGATGGGAGATGGTATGTTCCTGATGATGTAGAGTTGAGAAGGGTAACCGTGACAGAGGCTCATTGCACTCCTTATTCGGTTCACCCAGGAGGTGACAAGCTCTATAAGGACCTCAAGAAAAAGTTTTGGTGGCCCAACATGAAGAGGGATGTGGCTGAGTTCGTGGCTAGGTGTCTGACATGCCAGAGAGTTAAGGGTGAGCAGCGAAGACCACAAGGGAGATTCAGTCATTTAAGGTACCTGAGTGGAAGTGGGAGTCGATCTCTATGGACTTTACCGTAAGGTTACCAAGGACACAGCAAGGTAACAATATGATTTGGGTGATTGTCGATCGGTTAACAAAGTCAGCTCACTTCATTTCGATAAAGGACACTTGGACTAAGATACAACTAGCTTTGAGTTACAGGAAACATCTGGTTCGGTTACATGGTGTACCTAAGGATATAGTGTCGGATCGAGATGCGAGGTTTATATCACGGTTTTCGCAAGAGTTGCAGGAATTGATGGGTACGACCTTAAAGATGAGTACAGCTTTTTATCCTGCCACAGATGGTCAGACTGAGAGGACTGTCAAGACTTTGGAGGACATGTTGGGAGCTTGTGCCATGGAGTTTGGTGGGAGTTGGTAGGACAGGCTGGATTTGATCGAGTTCTCGTATAACAACAACTACCATACTAGTATCGGGATGACACCTTTCGAGGCTTTATATGGCAGGAACTGCCGAAGTCCAGTTTGTTGGGATGACAGCGCAGAGGCAGTGGTTTTAGGGCAACAGATGGTGCAGGATATGGTTGAAAGTGTTCGGCTAATCCGTCAAAAGATGAAAGCAGCTCAGGATCGCCAGAAGAGTTATGCCGATTTGCACCGCAGGGACATCGAGTTTGCAGTGGGTGACAAAGTCCTTTTGAAAGGGTCACCAATGCGAGGAGTGATGAGGTTTGGAAAGAAGGGTAAGTTAAGCCAGAAGTTTATCGGTCCATATTAGATTTTGGATCGTGTAGGTGAGGTAGCTTACAGGTTAGCTTTACCACCAGCTTTGCATCGAGTCCACAATGTGTTCCATGTTTCACAGCTCCGGAAGTATGTGAGTGACCCATCACATGTGCTTAATGTTTAGAACATCAAACTTGATGAGTTCTTATCTTATGCCGAGGTTCCTAAAGAGATCTTAGACTGCAAAGTACGCAAGACCAGGAATGGTGAGACCGTCTTACTCAAGATGCTTTGGTCTAATCATAATGTGGAAGAGGCCACATGGAAACCCGCGGAGGCTATGAAAGAGCATTTTTCCACCCTTTTTGATCAGGTATGTTTGGTTACGGGGACGTAACCATTGTGTTTTTAGGGGGGTAGGAGATGCTCGCATGGTTGTTTTGAGTTAGTCTTAGTTGGCTAGTGATGTTTTGTGTTAGTTTAGCTATGTTTGGGTCGTCTGGTCGGTTGTGTTGGGTGTTTTGTCTTATGTAGTAGAAGTTGTTTCGCTTTTATTGGTCTTGTTTTGTGTGTATAGTGTGAATTTCGGGGACGAAGTTCTTTTTAAGGAGGGAAGACTGTAATTCTACGGATTTCCTAAGCTTGTACTCGGCAAAATATGGCTTACTTGGCCGAGTAAGGGTGTCGTGTATTCTGGACAGTTTACTGCCCAGGAATACTCGGCCAAGTATGTGGAATACTCGACCGAGTAGAGGATACTCGGCCGAGTATACTCTATACTCGACCGAGTATCCGGTCTGACGGGTGTTATTTCCGCGGTTTGATTTAGAGATGATTAGAGCTATATAAGACGCGTTAATCAATTTCTAATCACTTTTACAAAACCTAAACATTTCAACGTAACTCTAATCCTCTCCAAATCTCTCTCAAGCGCGTGGATTGTTAGGAAGTCTTCTTCATCATTCTTTAGATCGTTGGTGTCGGTAAGTCCTTGATTTCATTAGTTTCATTGGTTCATCTTTTAGGGTTTGCTTTGATTTATGAGTTGGGGGAAAAGGGGGTTTTGCATATGGTACTTAGAGTTTATGTGATTGTTGTTAGGTGAGGACTTCGTAGAGGAGTCGTTCTAGATTGCTTTGCTTGTGTCTCATTGCAGTTGTGCTAAGGTAGGGTTTCCCTACTCAGTTAATCGTTAATTGATTTAAGATTATGTTTGTATTGTGTACGATTGATTATCTATTAATCATTGTTGGAGCGTTGGAGTTAGTGTGGTTGTTGTGATGGTTGTTGAGTGGAGTCACTTGCGGGAGTGGCTTCATACCCTAGTTTCGCCCTCTGTGGAACCCGCCACAGAAGGGGATGTGCACATTAATGAACAGGGTTATCGCTCGTTGATGAGCGGGGCTTAGGTGGGGATTGGCTGCGGTCCCCCACTGGCGGCGAGGATTACCTGTTGCGATGGGTAAACTGGCAGGGCTACACACTTTGGTGTGTAGTCGGTTACTATGTGAGATCGGGAGTTTGGAGGTGGATGATGATCAGCTGGTTGGCTTTTTGTACTTGTCTTTCTTTGATTATATAGTAACTGACCCCGTTGTTGTTTTGTAAAATCTGTGATGATCCATTCGAGGATGGTGAGCAGATTGTGACAGGTGATGATGTTCCTAGCTATGGGGCCATCGTGGGGGAGTCATAACTCGAGTTTAGCTTCCGCTGTCAAGAGACTTAGCTTTCAGTTTTAATTGTTGAACATTAGTTACAGTTCATTGGTTTTGGATTTTAAGAATATGTAAACTTTAATCATTTATTCTTTAATAATTGTGTTTGGATTGTTAACTTTGATATACTAACCTTGAGCAACCAAGATGGTGACGGTCTCTCATGCTAGGGTGGTCATGGTAAGGCAACTTGGTATGTGGGGGTGTCACAGTAATAATATTATATAATACAGGGTTTAATACTACTATTATCTAATTAATAATACTAGAATTATTTGGGATAGTTTTGGGTTCAACCAAGAGGAGATTGCCTACTATGGAAATTTGGTGATGGAGGATCATCCATGATGTTTTAAGGTCAAGAACAACACAAGGAAGGTGTTGTGGACAGGGCCACCCGCGCCCCGCGCACCAGCGCGTTGTGGTTTTGATGCGGCGGCACTTCTCCCACGGAACCTTGGTTTGCCAAAGCACGTCATGGGCCATTACCGATTTATGAGGCAATGAAACCGGTGAAAGGTTGAATAAGCCTGCATTTGTGGAGTCGTCACCAATTTATTGTGGAAAATTGGAAACCGTTCGAATACCTCATTCCATGTCAAGACACAAAGTGATGACATGAACACTAAGAACTCGTTACCCTTAGTATTTTATGTCTAGAATTACTCTCGAGATGCCAATGGACGCTGATGTCCAGAGATAACTGGAGTAAGGGGTGAGGGTACGTATAAGGAAACTCTTTAGTTCAAACACCTAATCCCGCCCGCCTCGATAGCGGCCTCTACTAATGATTAGGGAAGTCGTTCATATTTGATATGTGGTCGATGTAACGCATGCAATGCAACAAATTATACTATGTCCGTTAACACGTGTTTTAGCAAACAATTTGGTCGAAGTAAATATTAGATTCAATACATATAAATGCCATACAATTAAATAATACATAATAATAATTACGATAAATCAATTACAATAGTTTAAATTACAAAAATTACAAGCTTTATTTGATCTACGTCAAAAGCGCGCTCAGAGACGGGATTTCGAAGAAGAAAATAAAAGGAAAATATTACAATTAAGATATGAAAATATGTCAGATTAGAGGTGATAATATAAATAATAGTTGATTTAAACCGTAATTAGGAGCTACGTTAAAGCGAGAAAGAGTTCAGAGGCAGAAACCAACCTGATCAAAGAAGATCTCGCTGCGTCCTCTGGAAGAGGCGCAGCACTTCATGCATCTGTTCTCAAGCTGGGTTCTGGCTGTGAAGTCAGAATCGCAACACTCTTATTGTTCGTTGGTAGATTTAAGATGGATTATCGATATTAGACTCGAATTGAAGTCTTTTAACCGATCATATGTATCTGGGCAAGTCATAAAACGAATTAAACCGATAAATTACGGTGGTTTACATGATTATGATTATACGATGAACTCGTGTCGGAAATACAAAAAGGCAAAAATTGAGGTTAGATTAAGACGAAACTGGACAAATAAGATTCAGAAGAAAACTTATGTATCAAATTGGGACTCCAAAACCTCGACATGAACAAGCCGAAACCCCTAAAAATCGATTTGAATTAAAACGGCAAAAACCCGCAATTATTGAATTATTCAGGATTAAGGACGAATTAAGCATTGTAATTAAAAGGGAGTTGTTAAAATATGATTTATATACTGAAATAACAAAGAGAACGAAGCAAAATGAAAGAATAAGAAAAGGAGGAAATTTGCAGGAAGTCGGGGAAGAAGAAGAAGAGCAGGAGCAGTAGGCAGCCTCTGAAAGAGGCGCAACAAGGCTGTGATCCTTCCTGAAGGCGCAGCTGCTGCTGCGTTTCTTCTCGACGTCTGACCTCTACTGTTTCGTAAAACCGGCTTTAAAAGGTGGATTTTAAATCGGTTTTCGAGCGTGCTCTTGATACAGATTTACATTAATTGATTCAAAATAAAATTATAATAATAAAATGGGATTGACTAAAGTATTCGTTTAGTGATTGCTTAACTCGAATATGCATGGAAAGTGCCCTCGTTAGAGGATTTAGTAGATTGATTAGGTTGATTAAAGGTGAAATTGGTCAAGTTGGTCGGTCTATGCAACGTGACTGGGACTCGGAATGATCTGAGCTTACATGGTCGATTGATCAAGCACGTAGGCGTCGAAAGGCAATAGCGTAGTCTAGAATGCAAAGAGAGAGAGAGAGAGAGAGAGAGAGAGAGAGAGAGAGAGAGAGAGAGAGAGAGAGAGAGAGAGAGAGAGAGAGAGAGAGAGAGAGAGAGAGAGAGAGAGAGAAGGCGGAACACTCGTGTGTCAAATATGGAGGCCGAAGGCCTCTATTTATACTAAACATATGGAAGAAATGACACGGATTTAGAAACAAATTTCAGAAATATTCTGGAAAATGCGAAAAGAGGACTGGAGAAGAGGCGCAGCAACTACTGCGTTTCTTCGAAGAGGCGCAGCAACTACTGCGTTTCTTCGAAGAGGCGCTGCATTTGCTGCGTCTTTTCTCTAGAGGTTTCCTCCTCATCAAGAAAGATTTCCGCGTTTTATTATAAAATTTCGGTAGATTTACACTTCCTTATTCCATGAAACACAATATTAAGGTAGATATTTACTTAAAATATTAATTTTAATTAGGAATAAATATCTAGATAATTTTAGAACATTCCGGAATATTCCGACTACGCATTTAACGGTTTTTAGAAAATGAAGCGGTTTTTGACTCGGACTCCAAATGAACTTTAATTACTGTCAAAACGACCGTATCGGTGCGTAGATGACGACTCAGGGGTTGCCTCAAGTGTTTGAGATATCATTTGACGATGAACTTACGGACTGTCATAAATCGTTCCGCGTATCAAACATGCAGCCCAATCATCACCGAGTGCTTGGCGGGAGGTGTAAAAATGAGGTATCTACAGAGCCCCCACTTTGACTGAGGTTTGGACAAGGCGAAAGTCAAAGTATAGCCATCAGGTCAATCGAAGATTACAACCTGACAACTATGGCGATGCGAGGCGGCTCAAGGGCTCTGAACCAAGGACCTGTCGTCGGGAACATTTTAGAGTCTGTCGACTATCGGGGAGGGTCGTTTAAAGTTAATTAGACTACGTAAGGATGCTCGACAACCATAAGAAGAAACCATAACTGACACACCCCAGGGTGAAGGATTCGAAGGTACAAATACTCTTCGGAAAATTTATCTTACACTCCGTGGGAAAGAATCATATGTTGAGTCGACAACGGCGCGTTCTTGGCACCGCTAAGGAGAAACTAATAGATTGATAACGACGCGTCCTTGGCATTGCTGAGGAAAATAAAGGTCTTTGATCGACAACGGCGCGTCCTTGGCACCATTAAGGAGAAACTCCGCTCGGGCCGTCGCAAGAGAAATTCTGATAAAGAGGAGAAGCCCATGAACTGTATTTAGTGATCATGAATTCTCGCTGGGGAACAAAATTTCGTGGTTGTCTGTAGTCTGTTGAAGAGAAAATGCCGATTCGGACGAAGAGAACGCCAAAAAAGGAGCCATATGTTGAAGATAAGATGTCGGGGAAGAGGTGCATGAAGCCCGGGCCCACAAATAACGAAGTTATAACAAATTTTAACGAATCTCGGCTAGAAAGTCGTTGAGGAAGAGGCGCAACAAAAACTGCGACCCTTGGAGGAGGCGCAGCAAGTCCTGTGTCTTCTCCCGAGCTCACCCCTGCCTGGGTAAAACGCGACTTATGCCGTGTTTGTTTTTATTTCAAAAACACAAACCAATTTTTTTTCTTTACAAAATTCCAACCAAATTCCGTCAGAACTTGCCATAAATCATGAATAATCGAGGTATGTGTCTTGTACTTGCTTTATTTTGCATTTGAGCTTTGATTTGGGTCGAACAATTAGGGTTTATATACCCATTTTCGTTCGAAAATTTGGGGGTTTCGTCCCAAATGAATTTGTCTCATGAAATTGATATTAGAAATGAGTAATTGATCATGTTAGGAACATAACCATGTATCGCTTTCGAATTTTCGTCAAGTATTAAGGATTTGAGCGTGAAATGTGATGGTTTCTTGCTAAACCGCAAAACCCTTCGAAAATGGCCCTATGCTAGTCCATTTTTTATGAAGCTTGATGTTTTGGGACCCTTGAGTAATGGGTAAACTTGCTGTTACGCTGGAGTTTCAATTTGTGATAGCATCTCCGGGACAATTTTGTAAGGCATAATTGTTATTGTAGCGAAATGCTGCCGAAATTTTGACTCAAACCCGCAACTAGGCTTGAATTTAGACTCATGTTGACTTAACCTACCACATGTTTGGTCAGGCTTGGAAAATCTGGCCAAATATGGCTAGACATGCTAAATGCTTGAAACGCTTAAAAATGATTGAAAATGTGTTCAACATCGCTTTGTTTACTTCGATTTTGCAGAGGATATTCCTTCTACGTCCGTGAGAGGCCCCATGGATACTGAATTTGACCCTTCCACCATTCATGTAGTGCATACAGGAGCGACCCAGGATATGAAGGATATAGAGGAGGAGGTCCCGCGGAGGGCCAATGTAGGACGAGGCGGCCGTCAGCTCGCATGAGCGCCTGAGTGGGCCGAGAAATGGGATGGTAGACACCTCATTTGGGCGGCGGAGAGCCACCTATCGTATAGGACGGCGAGGATCATGGTAATCCTTCAGCTTGTCGTTCCCTTATTTATTTATTTCTTACACATTTTGTACTTAAAGAAAGCTTTCTTTTGAATTGACGAAGGAGGCTGGGAATATGAGGTCCTTCTCTGGTTATACGACGATGATAGACGCCTTTAGGAAGCTGTCGGAGGAGGAAAAGGCTATCAACGAGCTGGAAGCCTTTGGTGCCTTGGTACGAGTCTGGAGGGAGATCAAGGAGAAAATTATTCGGGCTAACCTCAGCCTGATTTGAGCCTTTCTTGATCGGTTCAGGGACACGGCCTCGACTTTCTATATGCCTTTTGGAGATATCAGGGACACCTTGGAGGACTACAACATGATCTCGGGTCTGCCATGTGGAGAAGAGCCGTTGGTGTAGCCGTTGGCAGCCATGAGGGTCTGTCGTGTGGAGAGGAGTCGTTGGTGTAGCCGAGGCGAGGAGTCTAGTTGGCTGGAACTTGGCTGCAGGTGCGGCCCAGGTTCCCGGTTTTGTGCCGAGTACTTACTTCAAAGACTATTTCGGTGGTAGGGTTCCATCGAAAGTGAAGATGGATGGACGCATGGTGCCTCCACCACCTTGTACTGCTGAGCAGCGGGCCCGTTTGTGGTTTGGTGGTTCTTATCTTCAATTTACTTCGGAGACAAGGGGGAGAGGCTATCGACGAAGCTTCTTCCGTTTATTTCTGACTTGAGTGGCCTAGGTCGCTGGGACTGGGTTACTCCTAGTTTTGCGGTCCTCACGCGCTATATGAGGGCCATGGTCCGTCCGGAGCTGATAGAAAAGGGACTTCTCCTGCCACTGTTGGTCGTGGACTCCTCTTGGAGGTATGAACCTTTCTTGAAAATATCAAAGATCATTTTTTTAGAAAACGATTTGTAATCATTATTATTTTACGTGCAAGCGTAGGTGTACTCTTACTTCCCTGGATTTACGCCCACGAAGGCGGAGAACGTACCAAGAGCGTACCCTGTCGTGAGGGACTGGGTAATGTGAAGTTAGAAGAGCTAACGGTCTTCATATGATGTTTTTTGGAGGGCCGTGAATGCCCTAAAGTTAGACAGCGTAAGTGTCTTTGATCTTCATTTTATTTTTCCTTTATTTAGAGATGATCATAGGAATGACCCCTCGTTTTCTTGCTTTAGTGCGTATCCAGGCCCTGGGAGAGCTACTCTGGGGCTCCAGCCTTTGTGGCTGAGGTTCTCCGTCCCCGGAGTTCGAGTAGGTTGTTGTTGACGACAACCATGGGGCATGTGTGGTACTTTGGTGAGCTTTTGACTCGGCATTGCTCTCGTGACACTTTTACGGTTCCCATGGACCCTCCACGGACGATGTTTAGGGAGCCTTCAGAGGCTGATAGGGTAGCTGACCTGGCTGACGCGAGTGGTGACGCCCTCCTTCTCCTTGGTGAGAAGTACACTGAGTTTGTTCGCCGGAGGCTAGCGTACTGGCCGATCGTGGTAAGCATATTTACTGTTTACTTGTCTTTAATAGATTTGATAAATGATGAATGATTAGCGAATAATGAACCACTTGAGTTTTGTAGGAGATCGAGGTGGCGGGCGTCGAGCCCCCAGCTTTTCCAGAGACGTTGGAGTACATTGAGTCGGCGGGCATGACAGTGATCTCGGAGATCTAGTCTTTCAGCGAGGCGGTGACTAATGTTGGCTTGGATGAGTGGCAGCATGTTGTGAGGAGGGTAAGCCCCCAGCTTTGGCTGTCTTTAGTATTTTATGCTTTATTACATAGGAATGCATTTGCTTGAACCGTCTCCGTATTCGAATGAAGGTGGCACTGTCCAGGCATGTAAAGCTATGGAGGATGGCCAACCGGCTGCGAGCTACAGCTATTGAGGCCCTTACAGATAGCTCAGGGCGGCAAGTATGAACCTTTTCTACCCGTCTTTATTTTTATTACCTCCAATTTTGTGAAGTGAAGTATCACTCCATTTTTCTGTGTAGAAGGAGCGTGACCTGGAGCATGAGCTGGCGCTGTCCCAGGAGGAGACGGCCCGTTTGCTGAGAGAGCTCGAGGCTAGAGATGCTGAGATCGCTGCCCTTGAGGCGACAGTGGCTGAGCTGAGGGGTCATCAGGACTAGTTTGTGCTGACTTATGTTTGTACATTTGTACATTTTGGATGTCATTTTGGGCAGGAGTCCGTATTTTGATGTATATTTTTGCATTTTGGTTGTATATATGACGACATGCGTGCCTTTGCTGCTGGGTGTTTGTTCTATCTGCAGGTAAGCTTTGGAAAACAGGTTTGGCATGTGACGGTTTGCGTCGTCATGCTACCGAAATTCATATAGAAAATCACAAGCAAAACATATAGCAAAAAGAATTAAGTTGGCCTAAATTAGCGCGAGAAAAAAAAGTGCCCGAAAATGGACAAAATGACGCGACCGGACGGTAGGGAGGGCTACCCCCTAAAAAGGAATTTAAAAGAAACGTCTAAGTGTATCATAAACACTTTTGAAAAGAGGGAGTGAAATGATTCTCCGAAAAAAAAGAAATAAAAAAGGAAAATAAGAACGAGTAAGTGTGCGTATTTGGCAAAAATATCGATTTTGCCTCAAAAAGCGAACCCGTAAAAAATTAGGACACATAAATTTGGTAATTAATCGAAATTACTGAATTAAGTCCCTATAGGAATAGGAAACTTTAACTAAAACAGTTTAGGAAAGATCCCACGGCTGTCAAACGAGGAAAAGAGCCTGGGGAAAAGGCGCAGCAAGAGTTGCGATCCTTCGAAGAGGCGCAGCTTTTGCTGCGTCTTCTCTCCAGCTTGTCGGTTCTCGGCAGAATTTAGGAAACGTCGAATAGTATAAATAGAGGCTTCGGTTGAGCTTCTATTATCACAATTCTCCCTTCCTTAACTTCGTCTATTACATAAATCCTCATATATCTTCTCAAAGTTTACCCAAAAAATATGGATGCCTTTGAAAATCGCATTAAGGAGTGAACGAATGAATTTACGAATGTGGATAAACACGACATGGGTGCTTTTAACTTTGGATCGATCATAAGTTTTATGCTAGTAAAGGTAATTAGGCCATTTTTGGATGCTTGTCTTGAATATTGAGACCCGAATTTTCATGTATTTGCCTTTCCGGGAGGCGAAATTTGTCCCTTTCCTGAAGAAATTGATGCGATTGGAGGATGGGACACATAAAGTGTTCCGGCTATACCCCCTAGCTCTCAGGGCTATAAAAATAAATTTAGGGATTTGCTTGGATTGACCGAGGCTGAGGTAGACCGTCTTGTGACCTCAAAAGGTGTTCGTATGTTTGAATTTGTCGATCGATTTATAAATAGGGAGGACCCTACTATCTCTTATGCGGCGAGGCGCAGAGCTTATGGATTTTGCCTTCTTCATTGCTATGTCCTGCGAGGGCATGTGGACAAAGAGATGAGGAGTGACCCTCGATTTTTAGGCATAGTGGAGCAAATGGAACTGCGCAGGAGCCCAGCATGCTTAGTTCTAAGGGAGACCATTTTAGGATTAAACAATAGGAAGGCGAACTGCGAGTATCCTTATCTTGGGAGTCCAATTATTTACTGGTAAGAACCCGTTTTCTGTCCTATTCGGCCGTTTTCTTTCTTCATTTTTTTTCGTTTTTTTTTTCGGCCGGTTTTGGATACTAACTCCCGTTCCCTTTTTTTAAGATCTGGCTAATGAAAAGGCTGCGGTTGATCGAGCCCCCAGTTGACGTGATAGGATATCGCTCCCGATCCATTGTGATGAGAACGAGGCTATACATGGTGGACTTCAATCGAGTATGCAATTATTGGGAAAATAAATTGAAGAGTGAAGGTGGGCCCTTGATTAGGTGGATCGTGCCATGGTGGCATCTTAGATCGGTGACTGGAGTATCGTCTTTGGATCCGACACGGTCAATTCGCGTTCCCGGCTTAGAATTCATGGTCTATACTTTTCCGGAGAGATAGATGAGGCAAATGGGCCTAAGACATAAAATCCCGAAGATAGACACCTTCCCTTAAACTGCCTTGGCACATACTTCGGAGTCTTGTCGAGAGTGGGTAATTCGCTGGGCCCAAAGGAATATGTGGTTCATACCCGTTCGGGTTGGCTCGTTATGGGTATCTGACTCATATCTGCAGTTGAGGAAAGCTAGCACTCCTGAGGAGCGTGAAAAGCTAAGGAAGCACGAGCCCGTATACTATAAGATCGGGGAAGTGGCGAAGGAGAACCAAAAGTACTTAACTTTTGTGTCGTTACTCCCATACTACTTGTTTCCGTCTCATCTTGTAGGAAATGAGTCGAGATTGGAGGATGGAAGCAAGAAAGGAGTCCCAAAGTGCTTACATGGGAGAAGAAGTGGGGGAAATGCTGAGAGAGTTCTCTGCCAGTAACCCGGCAGCCGGCGAGCCGACAGAGAACCCCCCCTCCATACCCTCAAGGAAGAAGAAATTGAAGTAAAGCTGAGAGAGCTCTTTGTCGGTAGGCAGACAGCCGCCAGGGAACCCTCCCCTCATGCCTTAGAGAAAAAATGGAAAGTTTTGAGCCAATAAGAAATTAGGCGCGGTGCCGACAGAGGTACTGGCAGCCGGTGGCACGGCAGGGGTCCAAGAAAAAGAAGAAAATAAAAAGAAGAAGTATCTTCTGCCGGTAGGCCGGCAGACGACCAGCCGATAGGGACACCAATCCATTACTTAGCAAAATTCTGAAGGCAAAAGAACTCAAAATTCAAAAGGACTAGCTGCGGGCAACCGGTCTGCCGGCACAGGACAGCAAGATGCATTTCAGCACCTACCCTCATTTGTGACCTAATTTCATGGAAGCCTATATATACCCTCTCACAACTCACTTGTACACACAACCCTAGACTACTATTTATTTTCCAATTTATGTTAAACCTTCCTTAATCAAGCACTAATATTTCCTTAATTATTTCTTAATTACTCTACAATTTAGCTTAGATCTAGTTTAGTAGAATTATTTACCTTTGTTACTTGGGTTTGTAAGTTAAGATTTTGAAGAAATTCATCCATTATTAACCCAAAGGTTCCATCTTTCTTAGTTGTTGGTATAATTTCTTTCCTTGTTCACTTTAGTTTTCAATTATTTACATTGTTATTTACATCATTAATTGTTGTTTGAATTAGCATAATGTTTATTGTTATGTTTGTGTTTCTCTGTTCAATTGTTTACATGTCTCTTTATAAAATGAGTGAGTAGACCTTTTTAGGGTTTAGGGGGATCTTGAGTAAACTTTGGATGATGATTATTGGTAGTTTACATATAGGTTTTGGGTAAAGGTTTGGGTTTTACATGTATGCACTTAAGGTGTTTGATGAAATGTGTTAGTGAAAGCTCATTCCTTTTATTGATTTTTGCTTGATGTTTCCTTACATGAAAGTGATAGGAGATGTTGATAGTGTATATGTGAAGGGTTGGAAACAAAGTGAAGACTTTTTGGAGGATTCTTAGATGGTAATAAATTGGCATCTAAACCTAGACCGAACCACTACACTAGACCTAGTCCACCACAATTTCTCATCCGTCCTACTCGGTGAACCCAAAGACCCTATTTTTCCCTCAATAGATTACAAATCTTTTGTTTACATTGCTCTAGTTTATTTTTGTTGGTAAAAATCCCGACTTTTATTTGCTTGACTAAACTTTGATTTAAACGAATTAAGTACAACTCCACTCCATCCTCGTGGTTCAACCCCGATTATACTACTATACTTGGGTTGATTACAAATATTTTTTGGTACGAGAATTGACGGCAAAACTCGATCATCAGTCCTCCCGTCCATGAACGGCTCTACTATGGGTCGCGAGTTCAGATGTTAGAACCGCCATCGTAGATAGGCTATCGTGGTAGTTGTACAACCGACGTGAAAAAAATACAACACTGTGAAATATAACGGTTGCAAAACATTGTATAATCGCCATAAATGGTCTTTTACAACCGCATGGGTTTTCTCTACTAGTGTAACTTGAAAGGAATTTTCGATGACATCCCTTCTTTGAGAGATGGAATGGTATTCTCTCTTAGAGGGTTAAGTGACATACCTGGGAAGTATCCATAGACTTTCATCATGTGGTTGACCACATGACTGGAATATAGATTGAAGTATAAAAGATCAAGGTCTCTCAAGGAAATTCACTACCTAGAAACCTCCTAAGTTGGGATGGGTTCAATAGTGATTTGATCTTTTGAAGTCTACTATGTCATAGCCCTGGTTGGAGAACAAGTGATAGTGACAACCTCACCATTCAGTGGTATTTTGATTTACAATGAAGATGGGATATTATCGTTTTGATAGCATGCATCCACGGTCTAGCCGGGAGGATATTAAAGGATGCCTCCATATCGACTATCTGGAAATTGATTTTCCTTTCATTCAATATTCTAAAATTTATTAGAGTGGCTAAGACGATTTATTTGTTGAGTCTCGTCGTAGGCTCGAACTCCTTGGTTGGTTGGGGTCTAGTCGGACTTACTCATTCCTAACTTTCACACGGTTTTGAGAGGTATTACGTTGGTCGTAGAATCGTCGTTGACAAGAGTCAATGGCACGTTCTTTTTAAGATATGTTGCGTTGATATATAAGGCCAAGTTTCGAGCTATCTTGGAAGACAGGATATCTTCATTTTAAAAAGTAATAGGGTTACTTAATTCATTTAGCGTCCTCGAGAACATAGGCGAGTTCATCTTCTGGGGTAGAGTCGGATGACATATTTATCTTTCCTAATGCCTTTAAAAGAGCTTCTTTGATGTGGAAATGAACTAACTAATAGCTAACAGAATGAAATGTCAACTTTAGGTCTTTTGGAGTTGTTTCACTAGTAAATCTGTAGTCGAATCCTCTTGACTTTCTGTTGTAAGAGCAACATTGTCTTAAGGAGTCGAATTACTTGATTTCCCTTGGTTAAAGCTTTGGTAGTGTTAACTCTCAATGAGGTAATGAGATTAAGTTATCCAACACGAGGAATATAAGAAGCTTGTTAAAGTGAGGATAAAATAATGGTCCAAAGGTACACATCCCCATCCTATTGGAGTTCTATTACGACGGTGGCGGGTTGGGTTTTTATAGCTTGCACGTCATCTCGACTTTGCAACATGGTTGATATCTAGCTTGACGGAAGCGGGTTCAACTGGTGGATGCTCGAAAGGAATAGGATGGCTTTGAGTGATATATACATCTTCGATGTCATTGGCCCAGACACCGCTTATCTCACCCACATCTTTCGTATGGGAAGACTGTCCTTTTTGTATGGCGCTTCCACGAGGTTGGCATGAAGGTCTTTGTTCTTTAAAAGAGGGTGACTTCCACCTCTGAACAGCCTACATGTTCATTGAGATTCTCGATAACTGTCGTAACCTTTAAAAAGTTGGTGATTACGAAGGAAGCGATGAGAAAAAATATTGTTATAGAGAATCCTCATCTCCGAAAAAGTTCTCATTTTTTTTATGATGGAGCAGTGAGATGCGAGAAATCTAGAAATGATTCTTGATTGGTGATTGTAAGACAACCGAGTAGGTTGTTTACATTACTCGGCTTCGAAGGAGGATGTATATATTGGAAAATTTTCGTTTTCTATCATGTCTTAGATGACATGTTTAAGCTTGAAGTACGCTTGTCTATGTGCATTTTACCTTTGTGATATTGTTAATCAGCATTCCGGTCCTAAAATCGGTTCTCTTGTCGCGTGTCGGGTCAGATGTCATCCCAATTGGCTACAACTTTTGTTGAGACATGAGACTTTTGAGGGCATCGGCATAAGTAGAGCCAATGTCGATTGTCGATGAACTTCCTTCTGGGTCATTCATTCTTCTTATTTGAAGCCTCCAAGAGGTTGGCTTCGTCGGGCTTGAAGAACTATATGAACTATTTTCAGTGGAGGTTGGACCTTGATAACCACGTCTGGTCTCGTGGTTTTGGATAACAGGCCCTTACGGATATTATCTATGATTCGTGTTCCAAAAATGGTTAAATCTTTGAAGGTCTTAATGTTTCGGTACCTTAGGTGAGTAGCATAGATTGTTCGGAGATTATCGAGAAACTTTTCAACTAAGGTTTCTTCAGTAGGATGATCAATGAGTTAAATACTCACTTTGATTCATATCGGTTTAAGAAATCGGTGAACCCTTCTTTCTCATTCTGGATTAAGACCTTCACTGTACAAATGTTAGCCTGAATTCAGAATTTTCCGCGGACTATTTTGCGAACTCAATTGCAGTGTTATCATTAATCATCAATCGAGATATTGATACGAGATGTTTTAGAAATTGTAAAGTGTATGTTATTGATATTAGGAAGCCTTTAGCTTAAATAGTTTACAAAGCCCTTAGAATAGGGAGGACCAAATGAAACAGAATATATAACTTAACAAACTCGGCCAAGGATTACGATATTAGTTAATATTACGATATACTTTCCTAATACCCCCCCTCAAGTTGGAGCGTGGAGGTCTAAAACGCCCAACTTGCGAAGAAGATATTGAAACGGTTGAACAGCCAATCCCTTCGTAAAGATGTCGGCCAGCTGCTCAGTCGTCGGGACATGAGCCGGTACTATAAGTCCCTCCGTGATGGAATCACGGACAAAGTGACAATCAACCTCAATATGCTTCGTGCGCTCATGGAACACGGGATTTTGGGCGAGGTGAATAGCGGATTGGCTGTCACAATATAACTGTATAGGACAAGAGAAGGAAACATGCAAACTTTGAAGCAGACCTTTGAGCCATTTGAGCTCACAAACAATAGGAGCCATGGATCGATATTCGGCTTCAGCAGATGAAAGAGAGACGGTATGTTGCTTTTTCGTCTTCCAGGAAATCGGTGACTGCCCAAGGAAGACGAACCAGCCCGAGACTGAACGTCGAGTCAAAGGACACCCAGTGTAATCAGAATCACACCACCCAGAGATAGTTAAGTCACTATCCGAGCGTAAGAGAATTCCTTGACCCGGACTGCCCTTAAGATAACGAACGACTCGCAAAGCGGCCTCCATATGGGCATGCCGTGGCTCTTTCAAGAACTGGGAGAGAATATGAACAACCAAAGATAAATCCGGACGAGTAACGACCAGGTAAACAAGACGACCAACAAGACGGCGATAACGTTCCGGGTCATCAAGGAGAGGACCGTTATCCGTACGCAACTGATGATGGTGTTCGAGCGGGGTAATAGCAGGCTTAGCCCCCAATAAACCAGTCTCGGATATAATATCAAGAGCGTATTTACGCTGATTAAGAAAATAACCTTCGCTACTCCGAGCTACCTCTAGACCGAGAAAATACTTCAAGGTACCCAAGTCCTTCATATGAAAACAAGTACTCAAGTATGTTTTGAATGATGCAACAGCCTGAGAGTCATTACCAGTTATAACGAGATCGTCTACATACACAAGGACATGTAAACGTACCTCATCGACTGAATAAGTGAACAAAGACTAATCAGAGTAAGACTGACGAAAACCATAATCAAGAAGGGCACCCGCAAGCTTGGCAAACCAGCACCGAGGAGCCTGACGGAGACCATAAAGAGATTTTTTCAAACGACAAACCTGACCATCTTTTCCATTTTTAAATCCCAGAGGTAGTTTCATATAGACTTATTCTGCTTGATCGCCATGAAGAAATGCATTATGGACATCTATTTGATGAAGTTCCCATTTCTTTACGGCAGCCACAACGAGAAAGCTGCGAATGGTTACCATTTTGACAACCGGAGCAAAGGTCTCGCCATAATCCAGCCCCTCCACCTGATGATTGCCAAAAACAACTAGACGGGCTTTATAGCGTTCAATGGAACCATCCGACTTATACATAATTTTATAGACCCAACGACAGCCAAGAGCCTTTTTATCGGAATGAAGGTCAGTCAACTCCCAGGTGCCATTATTTTCGAGAGCCGTAATTTCATTTTGCATTTCCTGGCACCAATTATCATCCCGAACAGCTACTTTAAAGGAAGTTGGCTCAACACATGTAGTTATGGCTGCAAGGAAATGTATATGGCGCGACGAGAATTTATCACAATTAACGTAATTGGCTAAAGAATAAGGATTACCTGAGTCATCGGACTGGGATGGACTTTTAGTTGTCTCGAGAACATAACCACGCAACCTCGAATTAGGAAACTTAGTACGTTGACCACGACCCATATCGGCAGCCATAGGATCACGGTCCGTACTAGGCTGACCCGTGCTAGGCTGACTCATGCTAGGCTGAGCAGGCTCGGTCTCGGTGGAGGGATTTGGCACGGTTTCAGGAGCACCGCTGGCCACGGTTTCAGGAGCACATGCGAGTGTGTCAATGGTCGAAGTAGCAGACCCCCCCCCCCCTCACCCATGTGGTGGGATACGTCATCATCAAAATCAAACGATGTCGGGGCAAGGGGCTCAGATGGTGTAGGGTCAGGAGCAGCTAGAGGAAAAGAATCCTCATAAAAAATGACATCGCGAGAGACAAAAAATGTGTCCGTCGCAAGGTCGTAAACCTTCCATCCTTTAGTATTATGTGGGTAACCAAGAAACAAACATTTTCGACTTCGTGGCTCAAATTTATCACCGTTAGTCTTTTGATTATGGATGAAACAAAGGCAACCAAAAACGCGCAAGTTATTATAAGAAGGAGCGACCCCCAAAATAACCTCAAATGGCATTTTATGCCCAAGTAAAGCAGAGGGCGTACGATTAATGAGATCAGCAGCAGTAAGTATGCATTCACCCCAAAATTTTTTAGGAAGGTTACCTTGGAAACGAAGGGCCCGTGCGACATTTAAAATGTGACGGTGTTTACGCTTGACACGTCCATTCTGTTGCGGTGTACCCACACAAGACTTTTGAAAATGAATACCATTTTGAAAAAAATCAGCAGCCATACAATTCAATTCATTCCCGTTGTCGATGCGCACCATCTTAACCTGCTTAGAGAATTGCTTTTGTATCATAGATAAGAAGCTCATAAACATCTCAGTAACCTCAGTCTTATCCATAAGTAAATAAACCCACACAGACCGAGAACGGTCATCAACAATAGTGAGAAAATATTTTGCACTGCAAGACGACGGAATACGATAAGGACCCCATAAGTCGCAATTAATTAAATCAAAAATATCCGTAGCAATATTGTCACTTAAATCAAAAGAATTGTGATGTTGTTTAGCGAGATGGCACACATCGCACACCAAGCTTTTATTTGAAATAAAATTATGAAGGGAAGGTATAAATTGAACCACTTTCTCAGCCGGGTGGCCAAGGCGACGATGCCATAAAGCAGCTGAACCCTCCGAGTCCACCTTATGAACCGAGAGCCTGTCATCCGAGCGAAGAAAATAAAGTCCATCCCGCAGCTCACCGACTCCAATCATCGCCCTCGAGGAACGGTCCTATATAAGACAAGAGTCTTTAGCAAATTGTAATAAATTATCATTATCGGTCATTAATTGAGAGACGGAAATTAAGCTGCAAGTAAGGCTAGGAACAAATAAAACCCGACGGAGCACAATCCCACTCCGTGAGTCGCACCGTACCCATAAGAGAGGCCAAGACCTGCTGCCCATTAGGAAGGCCAACGGGTCTCGCAGGAATATCACATTGCTCCGTAAAACAACTCAAATCGCCTGTGACATGGTTAGAAGCACCTGTATCGATAATCCAAGTAGAAAACATACCACTTAATCGTTCAGACGAGGAGACAGATTGAGTAGAATAAGGCACATTAGCTCCGGCAAATAGGTAATTGGCGTGGACAGAGGACCCCGTGGTTGAACCCGCCACCCCAGATGCAGACCTAACACCTCGTTTCTTGTGCAAATCGGCAAGTGTGCGTGGGCGTGACCCCCACCAGTCCGGAAATTTGTTCAGTCGAATAAAACAGGAAGCGAATTCATGCCCATTCACGTTACAGTGAGAACAAAACAACTTCCTGCGCTCGACTTTCTCAGCCTCTTGAATTGCCTTCCATTCAGCGGGAGTGCGTGATGCACCAGGGACAGCATAGGCAACAATGTCTGGTGTGTCGGAGTGTGACGGAGTAGACAGAAGAAGACGTTCTGCCTGAAGGGCAGCGTGATAGCCACGGTTCAAGGAGGGAAGCGGGTCAAGTTGAATTTGTTGATTGCGGAGGGTACCGTACAGGCTATGGTCGAGACCCATAAAAAATTGATGGAGTCTTTCATTGTCAAGTCGTTGGAGGGCTTTAGTAGAGATGTCACAGAGACATCGACCACACTTGCACATGAAGGGCGGTTCATAAATCGCTAAAGCATCCCATAAAGTTTTTAATTTACCATAATATTGGGTAATTGACATACCTTTTTGCTGTTTACAGTTGCCTAGATCAGATTTAAGGGCATGAATTGTTGTGCCATCAACCACCGCAAATCGCTCCTCAAGATCCTTCCACAGTGTAGCCGCGTCGTCAACGTATGGGACACTGGTCAGAACGGATTCATCGATGGTATGTCGAAGCCATTGAACGATGGTGCAATTTACTACCTCCCATTGTTCCAGCAGTTTGGGTTCGGTTGGTTTGGGTACGGTACCATCACAAAAGCCGAATTTGCGACGAGATTTAAGAGACATTCGGATGGAGCGACTCCAATCTTCGTAATTATTACTTGTAAGCATGATGTTTGCGATTTTAATTCCCGAAATGTCATGAGATCCGAGATAAAAAGGAGAAAGGGGATCGATTTTAAACTCAGACGAGCCATTGTTGGTGCTTGAGGAGGTGTCTACAGTTTCGCCTGTCATGGCGAGGAGTGATAAAACATGAAGCAAAAATTAGGGTTTGAAAAAAAATTTGTGAGAAACCTGGCAGCTCGATACCATGATACGAGATGTTTTGGAAATCGTAAATTGTATGTTATTGATATTAGGAAGCCTTTAGCTTAAATAGTTTACTAAGCTCTTCGAATAGGGAGGACCAAATCAAACAGAATATATGACTTAATAAACTCGGCCTAGGATTACGATATTAGTTAATATTACGATATACTTCCCTAATAGATATTCTTGAGGTCCATTTAATAGAACCGTTAGTTGTCATATGAAAATCGGGGTTGTTACAATTTATCTCAAGATTCACTATTATATGTCTAATAAAATTGATTGTCTTTGTAGTCCATATTCATGATGTACCAAATTCGTTCTTCAAAATTTTACTATTCTAAAATACCAAACATAGATACATGAAAATAAATGCAAAATATGAACAAGATGGAGCACACATTGAACAAAGCGTCTCATTATAGATAGGGATATCTGTCTATAGCTATAGACGGGTCAAATATTCACCCACTTTAAGCAAAATGGGTCAAATGTCACCACCTTAACGTCAAATGTCACTAGTACCATTTTCATGTGATAAACTACCTATTGTACCTTAGGAATTGACACTAGTGACATTTGGCGTTAAGGTGGTAACATTTAGCCGGTTTTGCTTAAAGTAGGTGGATATTTGGCCCGTTTATAACTATAGACGGATATACACCGTCTATAATGAGAATTTGTGCACAACGAATTATCTAAAATTCATTTCAGTGTGCATGAGTATTGAATGTCGCGTTTAATTATGCAATTGATCGATTATAATCACATTCACATTTCACGCGGCTCAATAGGCATTAGGCAAGGTGATGTTACTAAGTTTATCTATACTAATAATAACACCTAATGAAAAAGTATTGACCAATTAATTTGTGTAAATGTGGGGATTAATTAGGCAAATTAAGTGGAAAGTCGGTGAAATCTGAAGTAATTCCTATTTTAAGTGGGTTGTGTTACTAAGAACTGTAAGAAGCAGTTTCGCTAAGAAAGTGCTAGGAAATTAAGGGTATATTCCCATAATTTCACCTCGTGCTTATACGTGAATTACAGTATTAGGTCGTGCTAAGTTACTAATAGTGGTAACTTTTTTTTTGTTTGGGTACAAACGTAGTCTTTTTACATATGGTCTCAAGTCAAAGTCAAGAAGCTAATGTATACTTTGACTATTTCACAAAGCGTAAAAAAGTCGGATATTTTTAGCTAAATTTGTATGCTTAGGCGGAAGCATCATGAACAATTATTTGAGTTGCCATTGGCCGTCTATTGTACTATTATTTGCTTCGTCAACATTATTATTTATTAATTCGCGCTACCATCGAATTTAGCTCGTAAATTTAAAACCCATTGACGCTGTCCATAATTATATTTTTACAACGAAAAAAATCAAATTGTAGATGTTAGCTATGAATTGTAAATGGGGTTGACATTATGAACATGTGAACGTAGTGGTAGTGCCCTAATTATTGGCTAATTGTGGTAGTGCCATAATTATTGGCTAATTGTGGTAGTGCCCTAATTATTGGCTAATTCCTTCACTGTATAAGATTAAATGGGACTAAAATAAATATTGGTTTTTATAAATAACACATCATGAACAATTGTATGGAAACCCTTGTGTGAACTTGCATTATTCTTTCAAGTTTTTTTTTTTTGTCAGAATTGAAAAGATGTATTACATAAGGGTCAGACTCTCCGAACCCATAATACATCCATTACTAAAAGCTACAACAGTATCAGTAATATAAACTAATAATCCTAAGATAGTATGGAGTACAACGGAGTATTGATAACCAGCGATTGCAACAGCTTCACCATCACAACTAACTTCCAGAGACCGCTGATACATACGAGCCGCCGGGTGGCAAAAACAAGGTGTACTTACGCTCTTGCGAAAAGAACGTAGATAAAAAAGGTGAAAAACAAGACGACGAAGTCTGCCATCAGTGGAGATAACTCTCCTACACCGCAGTAATCTAACCCATTGATCATAGCACCAACAAACCAAGAGAACTAGCTTGTAGATGGATTAGAACAAGGACAATCCCGCTGCCAAACTCCACTCCACAGGGTCCAAAAGGCACCGAAATTGATTCCAAGACTAAAGCAAACCCCAAATGGTAGCGGGACAGGACACCCTAGACCATTAAAAGGGACGCTTTCTCAAGGAAATCCTTATTGAGGAACATGATAAGCAAATCAAACAGACAAAAACAAACATGACACTAGTAACCAAAAACATGGAAAAAGGAAAAAAAACCACCACAACCACCCAACCTGTGGGTTAATATCCGTATACTACCCCTTAAATTGCAGGACTATAACGTAAAATTTACATGCAATTTATAGTCATAAAACGATAAAAACAATAGAAACGATAAGTGTATAGAAATCAACCTCGGGTCCTTTTAATTGCGGCGTAAAGATCAGAAATCTAAGCAGATTCCCTCCTAATCGTTGCACCCAAGACTTTGTCCGAGATATGCCCTTGTGCTAGAACAGTGTTCTCCGATTGCCTTGCAATATAGGGAGAACGATGTGAGTTTTGTCGAGATGAGAGATCTCGGGTTTCGTAGAGAAGCTATCTCCAAAACCCTAGTTTTTCTCAAATGAAAATCGCTAGGTCAAAAGGAGAGGGAGCCTCTCCTTTTGTTGCCTCGGTCCGCGGGTCAAGAGAGGAGGGAGTGGGCTTTCCACTTTCTCCTCATTTGACTAGTGATCCGATGATCCGACCCGTCTCGCTTAAAATGTATATGACGCGGTTTATATTATAAACTCATTATCGGTTATCGGAAATTAAGGCATCGCCTAATTATACGGGTTAGCTGAAATATTAATACGTGTCCGACAAAAACAAAGATTGTATAATTATTTTTCATATATATTTAATTAAATATAAATCACGTATATTTAATTTTACGAATTAACCGGTTAATTCGCCTTAGCCCATGATATTTAATCCGTATTAAATATAATATCTCAACATCACATATTTGACTAATTACTTAGTCAAATTACTCGGACTAACTCGGTTAGTCAATATTTGGCATCTACATGAAAGTATTTTCATACCGTCACATCTCTCGAACGTATCCTATAGGTGTGACTTTTAGGGACCAGTTGATCACCGCCATCCGTATGACAATAACGTCAAACTTATCTAGCAAGCCAACCGTTATTGATAAACGTGGATCAACTGATAATAATACCAAAGTATGCCCTTTGATCCTTTTAGAGGTTTATAAGTCCTTGCACTAACAGTTAAGGACACCAACCCCAACAAGCTCCCACTTGTCCGTACAAGTGTATGTGCAATGACGTTATCCGCACTAACCGGAGGACACAAGCTCCAACAAACTCCCACTTGTCCGAACAAGTGTAGGTGCGATAACCGATTCTCATATTCATTTAAAATCTCTCCCACTCAATGTAAAACAATTTGCAGATCTGGATCCACAAAGGTCGTATTTTACAATCGATCCGTATCTAGAGTGGTTTCCCCGACTAGAGAGTAACTTAACCGATAAAACGAATCCGTATCCGAGCATGGCCATGCATTTCGATTCTGACTCCTCGAGTGGCCCTGAGAAATATCGAGTACCCGATAAAGGCTGAATATTTCCTTCAACTCGACTCCTTCCGATCTAAGCACAGCATGAAATGACCCAAAAAAATCTACTTGGCCCCCTGTTACGGATGACCGTGAGAAAGAAACCAAAGTCACCCAAAATCTGCCGTAGTCTCAAGAGACAATCGATAGTCAAAGAATCGACTCTTAGGATCACCATGGAAGTCCTATCCACGACCGGGCAACGAATGTTATAAAACATTTAGGACTCCACGTCGATGTCACAATTGTGTCCTACGAAATATCCGTATAAATCGCCTCTGTGATTGGTCGGTCAACCGGTTGACTTATGGCTCGTTGAACCCACCATCAACCAACGTCACGAATAATTGCGAGTTATCACTCATGTGGGCAATTAAGGACTAACAAGATATGATGTTTGTTCAATTCACTTTGTGGTGTTCAAAATTGTCGTACAATTCCACATGAAAAACAAAATATATGTATAAATATCAAAACGATGATGTCGTATAGAGTACAAAAGAGGATGAATCTAATCCATAAAAGAGTACTACAACTCAGGAACACGTTTGATTCCCATGGAATTAACGTGCCCTTCATGCTTATCTTGTCGTAATGCTTTAGTGAGAGGATCTCATATGTTATCATCTCAGTAGCAATCTTTTCTATCACTACTGTCTTTTGCTCCACGTAATCCCGGATTAGATGAGCTTTCCGTTGTACATGTCTAGATTTGTTGCTAGACTTTGGCTCCTTAGCTTGGAAGATGGCACCACTATTGTCGCAATAGATGGTGATCGGGTCATTCGAACTAGGCACTACAGAGAGCCCATGTAAGAATTGACGCATCCATATCGCTTCCTTTGTTGCTTCAGACGCGGCATAGTACTCGGACTCAGTCGTAGAATCTGCTGTAACAGTTTGTTTCGAACTCTTCCACCGATGATGCAGCGCCATTAAGAGTAAAAACGAATCCCGACTGAGATTTCGAGTCATCACGATCCGTTTGGAAGCTAGCATCTGCGTAAACCGATTCTTGCATAGCGTTTGAGAGCCTCCATAAGTCAATGCCCAATCTTTAGTCCTCCGTAGGTACTTAAGAATGTTCTTGACAGCCAACCAATGTGGTTCACCTGGTTCTTTGTTGGAATCGACTTGTCATACTCAATGCATATGCCACGTCCGGACGTGTGCATATCATGGCATACATGATTGATCCTATTGCCGAAGCATAAGGAATCCGTGTCATGCGCTCTTTCTCTTCCGGTGTCTCCGGTGCCTGAGACTTGCTCAAATGCACCCCTGGGGACATGGGAAGGAACCCCTTCTTGGAGTTAGTCATGCTTTGAATCTCTCTAGGACTTTGTCTATGTAAGACTCCCGATCGAGAGATAACATCCGTCGTGATCTATCTCGATAGATACGGATGCCAAGAATTCTCTGTGCCTCTCCCAGATCTTTCATCCGGAAATGGTTCTTCAACCATACTTTCACCGAAGTTAAGAGAGGTATGTCATTCCCAATCCGGAGTATGTCGTCAACATACAATATTAGGAAGACAATCTTGCTCCCACTCGACTTGATATATAGACATGGTTCCTCGACGGATCGAGTAAATCCATTTTCTTTTATCACTTGGTCGAAGCGATGATTCCAACTCCTTGATGCTTGCTTAAGTCCATAAATGGAACGCTTAAGCTTGCACACTTTCTTAGGATTTTTAGGATCGATGAAACCTTCGGGTTGTACCATGTACAACTCTTCCTCCAAAAAGCCGTTTAAGAAGGCGGTTTTCACATCCATTTGCCAAATTTCATAGTCATGAAAAGCGGCGATCGCTAAGATAATCCGAATGGAACGCAAAGATAACTACGGGTGCAAAAATCTCATCGTAGTGCAAACCTGGCACTTGGGTGAAACCTTTAGCAAATAGTCGTGCTTTGTAGATATCTTGCTGACCTTCCACAGAATGCTTTATCTTGTAAAGCCATTTGCATTGAAGGGGACGAACCTTAGCCGGTAAGTCAACAAGATCCCACACGTTGTTCTCATACATGGAGTCCATCTCGGATTGCATGGCCTCAAGCCATAGCTTTGAGTCGAATCGGTCATGGCACCTTTATAGGTTGCGGGTTCACTACTCGTTAAGAGTAGAACGTCATCTATGTCATGTTCCTCGACCATACCGATGTATCTCGTCCGGAGGAATAGAGACTCTTCCCGACCTCCTAGGTTCCTCAGGAATATTCACCGCAGCCGGGATTGAAGGAATTGGTTCCTCCAATGGTTGCTCGGTGTTTGGTTCTGGAATCTCCGACAAGTCGAAGGTTCTATCACTCTTTGCATTCTCGAGAAATTCCTTCTCTAAGAATGTCGCACTAGCCGCAACAAAAACACGTTGTTCGGTTGGCGAGTAGAAGTAATGACCACGTGTTCCTTTAGGATAACCTATAAAGTATGTCTTGACCGATCGCGGGCCGAGCTTATCCTCGTGTCTCCACTTGACATAAGCCTCGCAGCCCCAAACCCGTATAAAGGACAAGTTAGGGACCGTTCCCTTCCATAGTTCATATGGAGTCTTGTCAACAGCTTTAGACGGACTTCGGTTAAGTATTAGAGCGGCTGACATAAGAGCATAACCCCACAATGAATCAGGTAAAACCGTGTGACTCATCATGGATCGAACCATATCAAGTAGTGTTCGATTTCTCCGTTCGGACACACCATTCAACCGAGGTGTTCCAGTGGAGTTAATCGTAGGGCAATCCCACAAATCCTTCAGTGTTGATCAAACTCGTGAGAAAGATACTCGCCACCACGATCCGAACGCAGTGTTATTATCTTTCTACCCAATAGGTTCTGCACCCTATTTTGGTATTCCTTAAATTTCTCAAAGGATTCACTTTTGTGCTTCATTAAGTAGACATAGCCATATCTACTCAAATCGTCCGTGAAAGTGATGAAATATCTATAGCCTTCTCGTGCGGTGATTGACACAGACCACATACATCCGTGTGTATGAGCCCTAATAGGTCAGCAGCGCGCATTCCAACACCTTTGAAGGAAATACGAGTCATTTTACCGATGAGACATGATTCACACGTGCCAAATGATTGAAAATCAAAGGCCGAGATAGCTCCATGTTTGATGAGCTGTTTTACGCGTTTCTCATTAATGTGTCCCATGCGGCAGTGCCATAGATATGTTTGATCTTTGTCAACAACCTTTAACCTTTTATTCATTACGTGTAATATTTCCGAGGTCTGATCTAAAACATAAATTCCGTTCATGGAAACTGCCTTGCCATAAATCATATTGTGTAATGAGAAAATGCAAGCATTGTTTTCTATTACAAATGAAAAACCAAGTTTATCAAGCGCAAACCGAAATAATGTTTTTGGAAAGACTGGGTACATAATAGCAATCATATAATGACAACTCAAATCCGCTTGGAAGCTGGATCACATATGTCCCCTTGGAGATGGCAGCTACTCTTGCTCCATTTCCAACACGCAGGTCCACCTCACCCTTTACGAGGGGTTCGATGTTTCGGAGCCCCTGCACATGATTACACAGATGAGAACCACAACCAGTATCAAGTACCCAAGTTCCGTAACTTGCGTGGTTAATCTCAATCATATGAATAAAAGTAGAAGAGAGAGAAGACATACCAACAGGTTTAACACGACCTGCTTTCAAGTCCTCATGATAAACAGGACATGTGCGTCTCCAATGCCCAGTCTTGTGGCAATGATGGCATTCCATGTTTTCACTCTTGCTCTTTGTCATGCCCGATGAGTTACTCGCCTCACCAGGACCACTCTTCCCCGAACCCGACTTCTTGAACTTCGCCTTACCTCTCGTTAGGTTTGCCGGAGCTTTGCCCTTACCTTTCCCTTTGTTTGACACAACGAGAACATCCTGTTTCGAACTCCCACCGCACTTCATGTCCTTCTCGGTCTGTACGAGGAGGGAGTGCCATTCATGGGGAGTTTTCTTCAAATCATTCATATAGTAATTCGCTCTGAATTGCGAATAACCATCGTGGAGTGAATGAAGAATACGGTCGATAACAATATTCTCGCTGATGTTACAATTAAAGGTCTCCAACTTCTCGACATTCTCAATCATGCTGAGAATGTGTGGGCTAACCGGTTGGCCCTTCCGGAGTCTCGCATCAAAGAAGCGAGTGGTATGCTCATAGGTCACGATTCTCGGTGCTTTCGAGAATTCCTTAGTGAGCGTGGTGAAAATCTTGTTTGCACCTTGGGCTATGAAGCGTTTATGCAAATTGGGTTCCATTGCAAAAATGAGCACGTTTTTAATCGCACCCGCTTCCATGACGAAATCGTTATAAGTAGCGATCTCGTTAGCTCCAGCCGTGGGAACTGGGTGTGGCGGCATGGGCTCAAGTAGATATTTGAGCTTTCCGTCAAGCGGCAGATTCCGTAATGCTTTGCCTCCCGATCCGCGGTTGGATCCATCATTTTTCGATCCGAGTAGACCGATTCATCCGATTCATGAAGATCCTAAGCCAGGACTCACGGTCCAATGTGGCACTTGGCATTGGGTTATCACTTGAACCAGCCATTTGATGTTTAGCGAGTTTAAAACGTGATCTACACCGAAAAAGAAAGAAAAACAAAACGAAATAAGCAACTCATCGAGGTGATTTAAGTCTATTTTAAAATTCATTTTAAACATGTAGACTCTCGCACTTGCATAATTGATCTCCCTCAAGAATGATACAAGTGATCCCAAGACTCAATTTCAAAAATTGATAAGCCAACTGTTTAGCTAATTCTTCGTAAGAACTCTTGGTCGATAGATTTCCGTAAATCCTATCTATAGTCCACTATGATCACAGGATCGTACGAGTGACCATAGTGTTGAGATAAAATAGGTCAATCGGTTCCAACTTACCCGACGTAGAAGGGGTCATAGTATGCCTACCGACGAAGAAGGGACTCATTGGAGTTTGACCTATAAAGACCGTTCTCAATTTTGGTTTATACGAGGAAGATCCCATCAACAAAATTATAATTCATTTTAAGTGAACGAATAACTAGCGTCTGTCGTGAATGAATTTATTTGGATGATGGCTTAAAACGTGTGACATGAGAATGTCAATGAAAACTAACTCGTGACCTCTATATGTGTCAGTTTTCATGCAATAAATTAGGTGGTTTGGTTTTTAGGCGGAATATGATGCATATTATCGTTGCGAAAAATAAATAAATGAATGCAAAAACGTAAATAAAAATGTCCTAGTGTGGCCTATCCTAGTAAAAGAACATAATACAACTTTGGAATCCACCGTTGGACCCGAAAAGCTTGTCTTGATGTTCCATCTTGATCCAAGTAGCGGGAGTGAGCATCCGGTCTCCATCTTTGGTCTTCTCAAAAATTACAATTAAAATTACAAATATAAACCTATTTACATTCTAATTAAAACTGTAATTACAAGTGAAAAATCCAAAACGGAGATACAAGATCTCAAAATACAACCAAGACCGTGTTCCATCATTACGGTAACACGTTCTACTAAGGCCACACTAAGTTACAATCGCTTGTAAAATTAAATACGTAATTAAAAGGCATTCACGGCATTCAACAAAACGATAAATAAAAATGCATCAACTAAAACAAATTCATTCGTGACATAATTCTGTAATTATGTTAAATTTATCCAAACCACCTTTTAATGATTAAAATTCGTGTGATAAAACCGCTTCTATCATTTAATTTTAATCTATTATAATCCGTCATTTTAAAGACACTTTAAAACAACTATATGGTATGTGAGTGAACCGATTCACTATAAAGCGAGTGTACTATATCCGGATAAAGTACATATTAAAGCCAAAGGAAAATTTAAATCAAAAAGAAACAAATTTTCAAAGTCAAAAAGACGAAATCCCTCGATCCAGGGACATAAGTGCTCGATCGAGGGACGTGGAGCTCGATCGATCAACGCAAGTTGATCGAGAGGAATGCTAATCAGGAGGTGCTCGATCGACTAAACCGGTGGTCGATCGAGTACCTATATCGCAACACTACTCGATCGAGTACGAGGACAACTCGATCGAGCGGCAGGTTTAGAAAAGGGGTCGATCGAGTACAACAGGGGACTCGATCGAGAAAAGGTTTTGACACGGGTCGATCGAGTACATCGAGGATTCGATCGAACAAAAACAAGCGAAAAAAACACTCGATCGATTGAAACTTAATTCGATCAAGTACAAAAATTTCTGAAAAATCCCAAACCCTCGTGAAAACTGATTTTCGAGATAAAATCAATTAAAAATTCGATCAAAATTGCATCAAAACAAATTTGACTATTTACAAAACATGACATATTGTTATAATCTCCGTATAAAACAACAATATGCAAAAACCAAATCGAGAAAGATGATAAAACCGTGTAATACATGACACGGTTTCAAACAAATTCTGCCGTGTATACTGGGCACGGGTTTTCAAGCACAAAAACATCGAGAGCAACCGTGTAGACAAGACACGGTTCCCAAAGCAACCATAAAAAAACGCAGCAAATTAAAAAAAAAAAAAAAAAAAAAATTCTGAGAGTGAAAAATAGGTCACGAGACAAATTTTTAGCCAAAACAAAATCGTTTCAAGATCGTTTTATGAAAAACACATGAAAAAATTCACGTGGCCTCGCTCTGATACCACTTGTGGGTTAATATCCGTATACTACCCCTTAAATTGCAGGACTATAACGTAAAATTTACATGCAATTTATAGTCATAAAACGATAAAAACAATAGAAACGATAAGTGTATAGAAATCAACCTCGGGTCCTTTTAATTGCGGCGTAAAGATCGTAAATCTAAGCGATTCCCTCCTAATCGTTGCACCCAAGACTTTGTCCGAGATATGCCCTTGTGCTAGAACAGTGTTCTCCGATTGCCTTGCAATATAGGGAGAACTGATGTGAGTTTTGTCGAGATGAGAGATCTCAGGTTTCAGAGAGAAGCTATCTCCAAAACCCTAGTTTTTCTGTAAATGAAAATCGCTAGGTCAAAAGGAGAGGGAGCCTCTCCTTTTGTTGCCTCGGTCCGCGGGTCAAGAGAGGAGGGAGTGGGCTTTCCACTTTCTCCTCATTTGACTAGTGATCCGATGATCCGACCCGTCTCGCTTAAAATGTATATGACGCGGTTTATATTATAAATCATTATCGGTTATCGGAAATTAAGGCATCAGCTAATTATACGGGTTAGCTGAAATATTAATACGTGTCCGACAAAACAAAACGATTGTATAATTATTTTTCATATATATTTAATTAAATATAAATCACGTATATTTAATTTTACGAATTAACTGGTTAATTCGCCTTAGCCCATGATATTTAATCCGTATTAAATATAATATCTCAACATCACATATTTGACTAATTACTTAGTCAAATTACTCGGACTAACTGGTTAGTCAATATTTGGCATCTACATGACAGTATTTTCATACCGTCACATCTCTCGAACGTATCCTATAGGTGTGACTTTTAGGGACCAGTTGATCACCGCCATCTGTATGACAATAACGTCAAACTTATCTAGCAAGCCAACCGTTATTGATAAACGTGGATCAACTGATAATAATACCAAAGTATGCCCTTTGATCCTTTTAGAGGTTTATAAGTCCTTGCACTAACTGTTAAGGACACCAACCCCAACACAACCCAACACTACAATCCACCCCATATTGAGACTCCCAAATCAGACCAACACACCAAAGCAAAAGCATTAATAAAGACCAATAACAAGAATGAACCCGTGTCAAACATCAGAAGAAAAAATATCCCTTAAGTCAACAAGATTAGATCAAACCTCCGACAACAGACCCAAGCCGCACACAAAACCCAACACAACAAACCCGGAAAACCCAAAACCCCAAACGACATACAAAATCCGAAAGGTGGGAACACTATAAAGCCACCCTTTACACCAACCGACTCCTCCCACGACCACCGCCACACATGCAAACAGACCAAACAAAGAAGCGACACTGACAGACACTATGGAAAAGGAAATAGGACCAATAGGTGAGGGAATGGGGGGGGATCACCATATCTGACCCAAATCACGACCCCAAAGGACAACAATGTAATAGACAGATGAGCTATACTCATCGACACAAGCAAGGCAAGACCAAGAAACCAACCCAGAGGTGGAGGAAATGGGAGGATCACCCCTGGGAGGAAACCAAAGAAACGGAGACAAGACAAGGAGACGAGGGAAGGGAAATGCAAGACCACCAAACTCCGGGGAGGGACATGCAAGACCAACAACACCCTGGAAAAGGAACAAAACCAGCAAAGAGTTGAAGACCTTGCAACGACAAACCAAAACTTTAAAAGATCGAACAAGCGAAGATCAAAAAGACAAAAAAGTGATCTGATCGTTGACGGCGTCGGAGGAAGACACCCATCCAAAGCAAGACAACTGGGGATCAATTAATTAATTGGTACATTGGGTTTAACCAAGGGATGAAGGTCCGACCTCCGGAGATGACCCAAAGCATGGCCACATCTCTGTTGGAATATGTGTCCTCCGACAATAATGCGATCACAACTGTTGATCATGATGATCACATGTTTAAATCTCATTTTAAGAATACATGTGGGATGTAATATTTTATAGTCAACTGGTCCACACATATCGGTAATGATTGGCTGACTAGAGTTTGACATTACTGTCGTGCGACGGTGGTGATCAGTTGATCCCCTTAGGTCATACCTATAGGGAAATACTCTTAATTAATTATTTAATTAATCGTATGCCGATACGAGTTAATTAAATTGCTTAAAATTGACGGATGATCTTGTGAGTAAAATTAACGTGTCTTACTGTAATTCGATTATATTAGATACGGTCTAAGTAATTAAATTGTTTTATTACTTGGATAAAATTATTGTTTACGAAACAATTGAAATAGAAATTGAATGAATAATTTATTATAAATACAAGACGTTGTAATTTATAATTTAATAAACCGTTTCGGTACAAGTAATTACGAATTACTAGTCGATTTTATAAATGACATATTTATGAGTACGTTGATTTTTAATATGTTAAAAATACATTACATTGTGACATGTCATGTAACATGTTACATGTGACAAAATTGACAAATGACAAAATAAAATGGACTACCCATTTTATTTTAAGTGTGCCGAAATAATGGAGGGAGTGTAAGATTTATATTGTGTTTTTTATCTTAAGTGGAAAACACAATGATTATATCTAACTTGTAGCCATGCAAACCTAGCTTTTGAGAAGAGCAAAAATAAAAGGCATTGGGCATGCTACCCAAGGCCATTTTTTCGGCCACCATAGGTAAAAGAAAAGAGTTTTTCTTTTCAATTTATTCATTCACCATTTTATTAAAATTTCTAGTGTAAGAAATGATATTCTCTCTATTTTTGTGAAAATCCTAGAGAAATAAAAACTCACTCATCTATTCTCTCTCAACCGAAAACAAGAGAGAACAAGTAAATATTTTGTGTCAAAAATTTAAGTAAGACTAATCCTAATATTAGATCATATTATTTTAGTCTTTAAGAGTATTCCTTGGGTATTCACTTTTGGGAGAGATTCTATACTTGAATCTTTGTTCATCCATTATTTGGAATGCTCAAGAACTAACAAGAAGGAGATCTTGTTGGTGCCCATAAAACCGAAATCACATAGTAAGGAACATGATTTCTTCTTTACTTCTATTTATGTTTGCATGCATAAGATTTGTAATTATTTTATGACTAAATAATTTCTCACATATATGAACATGTAAATTAATGAGATATAGATTTCCAACAAGTGGTATCATGAGCCATAGGTTGTTTGCATGCAAATCGGTTATTGTTTTTCCGAGTTATACGATTAACAAACAAAACTTATAAATTTGTGTTTATTATGATATATCACGAAATTTATTATGCATGTTAAAGTTTCTGGTCCTAAAATATATTTAGGATTTTTTGGTTAATTTATGGATTTTTATTGTTCATTTTATATAATAATGGCATTAAAATGTGATTTTATGATAAAAATGTCATTTTTGGACTAAAAATAGCTAAACTTCGTTTTTTCCAGTGGTATTTAGATATGTTTTCACATATATTATATATTGATGACCTGTAAATGTTCATAATTTTATGAGTTCTTATGCTCGAAATATGGATTTTTCAAGATAAAATCGAATTTAAATGGAAAAATAGGTTAATATGAGTAATATTTCGAATATGGTCATGGAAATTTAGTATGTTGTCACATGCAATTTTACAAGATGTGTGTAAAATATTTGGCTATAATGAAGTTTTTATGCATGATTTATAAATTTTTGATGAAAATTAACATAAATAGTGACTTTAGTTAGTAAAAATTGCTAAAACATACTTCATGACTAAGGAAAAACGTCACATATTGCATTTTATCACCTATTTCAGATCTAAAAGTAAAAAGTAAATAAAAATAATTTTTCTCATATTTTTATGGTTATTATTGATAAATCCGATAAACCGCAACATTGTTTTTCTCAATAAATTTCGAAATTTTAACCTATGGTTTTGAGCATTATGAGTTACATGGTATTTTTCCATAATATTCATGAGTTTAAATTTCAAATTTCGAATTTATTTGAAATATTTTTATGATTTATTTGAAGTTTATGACATAATATTGTATTTTTGAGTCCATTTATTAACAATTATAAGAAATATAAGTTAATTATTGTCATTATGTTAGTGGAGACTAATTTTGAGTCCTAAGTTGGTTAGGGTAATTAACTTGTACATAAATATGAATTTAAGTAATTATTGTGATTTTAAAATGTTAAATCACGCAAATCCGTAAAAACCGATTAATATACGATATTGGATCCTTAAAGGCGATTTAGCATAAAATCGGGCATGTTCAGACATATTATAATGCTGCATTTTATTTATGATTGTCATAATTTTATTTTAATTTTATGTAATTTTTGAATTATGTAATTTTACTTAGTATGGCCTTAGTTTTAATTGGTATTACCCGAAATGTATGGGAATATCGATTCGGTTGTAATTTATTGTGATCTCGTATCACCGTTTTGTAATTTAATAGATTTATTTTATTTTAATTACAAATGTATAATAGGAAATTATGTAATTTATTTATTCCGGAGATCCTTGAAGACGGTGCCACTCGAGAAGGCGATCCATTAAAGACGGTGTTACCTCGAAATGCGTGCCGAGACCGAAGTTCAAGGGACTAAAGGAGTTGGTTTCCGAATTTGTAATAGTTAAATTAGATTTACTATTTTAGGAAGGCCATACTAGGATTTATTTTATGCTTTGCATTTTATTTATATGTTGCATGCATCGCTAAATCCCCATAACTAAAACATGCATTGTCATTTTTTATCGAGTATATCGACCGTGTGAATTAAAATTATCGTAGTTCACCGCTTTAATTCACTTAAAACGTGATAGATAATAAATTGACATGATCTCTCGCTAAAATAAACAATTGAGATTTTGCCTTACCAAAAAGTAGAAACCATGAAAACCTATTTCGCGAGGGAGTGCACTCGGCCACCCCGGGGTACAAACCTTGTTACGTAGGGGAAGTGAGTGATAAATGTCTATCCACCGAATTCATGTTGATGAGGGTTTCATCGGCTACCCCGTGCCCAAGTTAATGTGAATTTGGATCATGGACACATTTATTTGAAATTTGGATTGACCACAACGAAAGTATTCGTGACCGTAGTCGCATGTGTTCTGGGCTATAGATAAATATTAGAGTAATTTTATCGACCAAGAGTTCTAAAAGTAGAATCGATTAAAGAGTTAATCCACCGAGTTATATTGATAAGGGTTTCATCGGCTACCCCGTGCCCAAGTTAATATAAATTTGGGTCTTGGAATCATTTATCATAGTTGGGTAGAGGTCACTATGTAAATGCTTTACTTGTTATTTACAAGTATTAATAAAACGATAGATGTTGTGTAATACCCCGTATTTTGATTATATTTTATATTTTATAAGTTATATTGATTAGTTATATTTATTAATTATAATAATTGCGGATTATGTTGTTAGACGGAAATAATTAATAAGTTAATAGAATAATGAATCGGGATGACAATCGAGTAATAACAATATATGATAATTCATAGAACGGTAATAATAATACTTGATAAATATGTTATAATAATAATAATGATACTAGTAATACTAATAATAATGATAATTGTATTTCATAATTATAATAGTAATAAGGTAATTTAGAATAGTTTCCTAATTAGTGTCTTACACATCCTAAACCTAGCTATAAATACAAAGAAATCTGGAAAATAATTTATTAAAGAAGAAGGAAGAGATATAAAAGAAATAAGGAGAGAATTAAAGAGCAATTAGCGATAAAAGGTAAACCGTCTTAAACTCAATTGTTTTGTTTTAATGCTTTTACATGGACTTTAACACCACCGTATACCACCGTATGAACAACCATGAAGTCGTGACTCTGACCCTAGGCTAGCACTGGACCACCGTGACTCCGTCTAACCCTCCTTTGACTGTCTTTGACCTGACGTCGGTGGTTATTGGGGCGTCTGAAGGTGGCGGGTTTGGGCTGTAGCCGGTTGAAGCAGGGGAATCGAACCCTTATTTTGACCCACCAGTTGGACTCAACTTGACCTGGGTATGGTGGGATTGTGACCTGGGTGGTTGGTCGACCAAGGTGAGTGGTAGAGGGAGGCCGTAGGTGGTGGTTGGTGACGGTGGTGGCGGTAAACAGGGGAAAAGCAGGGGGAGCGTGTTGTTTGCGCGTGACCGTCTTAAGACGAGCACCGTAGTCGGGTTTCTGACCATGAGTAAGGTTTCAAGGTACCGTTGGAACCTACATAGATCAGGAGTGGCAGTGGTGGTGGCCATTGGGGGTGAGAATGGTTGTAGTGATCGTGGTGTTGGGTTTAAGACGGGGTGGTTGAGAGTTGTCGTTGTTGATGTTTGTTATTGTTGTGAGTCGTGGGCGGTAAGAACGACAGTATGGTGGCCGTGACTGGGTTTTTGGTGTTTATGGGTAAGGTAGGGTCTAGGCCTGGTGGCGGTAGTAGTGGCGGATGTTGGTGGTGGTTGTTTCTGGGTTTTGTTGATTGAGTTGTGTTTAAGGTGGTGTAGTTATCGTTTGTTGCTCGGGTCTAGTTGGGCGTGGCGGAGTGCTGCTGGTCAGTAGGTAGGTGGGCACGGGGTGGTCGTCTAGAAGGGCTAAATAGGAGTTGGGTGGCGTATGGTAGCAGTGTGGTTGTTTGATGCACGGTCGTTGTGTGAGAGACGAGTTGGAGCTTGGTGTATATTGTGGCATGCTTTGGTTTGTACGGGAGTTGGGGACAAGATTTAAAATTGGTGTAAGTGGGTAATTAGATTATGTAGGTTAGTTATATTAAGTACATTAGTCATAGTTATTTAATTAGTTGGTTAATTTAGTTATTGATTTATAAATAGTTTAATTATGTTATATAATTAATTAATTAGTAATTATAATTGCTAGGTGACGGTTTAATTGAAGAGAGCTACTAGTTGGTTAGCTCGGATTGCGTAAGTGGATATTGCTTGTCAGGTAGGATAACTACTCAACTCGTTTTCTTTTGTGGATTGAATGGATGCGTAAATTATTATTGTTTTATTGGATTGGATTATTCATATTGGCATACTATTTTATCGGTTATCCTCGGTCTTGGACTGAGACGACATTTGTGTTTATATTGTGGGACATAATATTGTTATGAGATTATCCTCAGTCTCGGACTGGGATGACAATGAGTTATCAGATATCCTCAGTCTCGGACTGGGACGACATATGTGGTTATCCCCGGGCCAGGAGTTGGCAGGACGACTGTGACACCCCTCGTTGAGGTAACTAAATGTGACTAGTAAATCGTGGCGGAAACACGAGATTTTTAAAACTTTTAAGACTTCTAGTGAAGTCCAACGCGAGGTATCACCAATACGATAAACAAGTCTAGATAGTTAAGTTTAAGTTTACAACACAAGTCTATTTATTGGGGAAAAGATATCCCACGAATTAACATAAGTTCAAGAGTAGGTGAGTCTATTATGTGATAACTAATAAGGTCCAAGGTAAGAACTCGCTAGCTCACACGGTCTTGCCCACTTAAGCTTCATCACCAACCTGTCATTCATAATAAATATGAAAGCCACAGTCAGTGGGGAGTAACTCAGGGTTCTCCCAGCCACAATATGTCAAAATACAAGTAATTAAGAATTTAATTAGATGAACAAGCATGGGAGTAAAATACTTACGGTGACGAGAGGATCATGATTAGTATACAAAATGCAATAAGAGTAGTTACGCATAAATGAGAGAAGAATTATTAGATCAAACTGTCACACATCAACCCGACTCACATGTAAGACAATTTACAAAGTATAGACTCAAACAAGACAACCCTCTAGACTCCAACCTCTTGGTAGGACGACGATCATAATACGGTCCTAGTCTAAACCTGGCCAGACTCTCGGGATGGACGACACCCGATTCGACAAACGATACCAAATCGTATCCAAGACTCGAAATATGGTGCACCTAACCGTGCCCGAAACTCGAGTAACCTCAAGCGGAACCTTGTCACCTAACCGTGACCCCCGGTCCGAAAAAGGCGGAAGGAAAAGTAGCCCAACTCGGAGACAATGGCACCTAACCGTGACCCAATGTCCGAGGGCAAATAAATAGGGAAAGTCGAGTAGTCTCACAATGTAAAACGTCACATTCGGGTCCGAATAAGAACCATAACCATTATGCATGATCATAACATTAATGAGTCTTAAAATAACCAATTATCGATAGGAAAGAAGATGCATGCATAGCCCAATCATTATTAGAAGTCGCAAGTGAAATAAAACAAACAGGGGACTCCCAGCCGGGGGGTGCACCGGCCGCCGGGCCACCGGCTGGGACAACATGCCAAAGTCAAAATTTAAATAAAACTTACAGTGTACTCCCAGCCGGTCAGTAGACCGGCCGCCGGTCACCCGGCTGGGACTACAGCCAAATTTCAAGAAAACTCATAAAACCTTTAGTGCACTCCCAGCCGGTCACCCGGCTGCCGGTCACCCGGCTGGGAACACAGCCAAGTTTCCAAAAACACAAAAAAAAGCCTTCAGTGTACTCCCAGCCGGTCACCCGGCTGCCGGTCACCCGGCTGGGAATACATACATACTAAAATTGTCCAAAACTTACAGGAAACTCCCAGCCGGTCGGAGATCAAGAGACCGCCACACCACCCTACTGGGACTACAGCCTTTCTAAAATATGCTCAAAATTTACAGGGATCTCCCAGCCGGTCAGTAGACCGGCCGCCGGTCACCCGGCTGGGACTACAAACACGCGAATTCCAAGCAACACATTTCCAAACCATTTGAAACCAACAAAAATCGTTTCTCATCAATTGTTTACGTATCCTAGCATGATTCTAACTCGGAAAAACAACATATTTGAGCATGTGAATGGGTAATTTCGGATTCAAGAGATGTAGCATGAGATTTTCATCCTAACATGTGAGAATTGCAAACAAGCATGATATTCAACATCCAAATTAGCACCAATCATGAAAGATACAACTTTTAACATTCATATGAGATTATAACTACATAAAACCACACAATTCTAACATAAAAGTCGAGTAACCCATCACCGTTACCTTTTTGCACTTCAATCTTCTAAAGACTCGTCAATGATGTAGCTATCCTCCTCCGGGTTGTCCAAGTTCTCCCTTAGAAAGAAAGGAAATGAGAAAAGGAAGAGAATGGCGCGAAAAGGAACGAGATTGGTGAAGAATTGAGTGAGATATGGTGGTTTTAGGGTTAGTAAGGGAAGGTTCAACAATGGTGGGGTGGTTGTTGGGAAATTTCAGAAATTACAAGTGAGGGAGATGAAGTTGTGAGGGTTTAGTTGAGGTTTTGTGTAGAGAAAAGAGGGGAAAAAGGCCCATGAGTCAAGTTAAGCCCAATAACTCAAAATGAGTCGGTATCCACTAGAATTTTCGTCCCAAGTCTACTATAACTCGAGTCGGAGAATAATATTATTAAAATCTACACTATTATTACCGTTACATGGCTACGGCTATATTTTATGAAAATAAGCCTTAAATAATAACTATTTAATAAAAATCGCTTAAAAGTTTATTTGAAAATATAAGGAAAGCGCGGGGTGTTACAATCATCCCACCTTTTAAAAAGTTTCGCCCTCGAAACTTGAAACGAAAAGGCATTACCTTAAGAAAACAAACTAGGGTACTTGACACGCATGGAAGCTTCTGGCTCCCAAGTCTCTTCTTCTACATCACCACACTTCCACAAAACCTTCACCGAGGGCACCACTTTGCTCCTTAGCTTCTTCTCCTTCTTATCCAAAATACGAATCGGTCTCTCCTCGAAAGAAAGACTAGGCTCAAGCTCGGGAATCTCATTTTGCAACACATGACTAGGGTCGCTAATGTATTTCCTAAGTTGAGAAACATGAAAGACATCATGAACTTTACCCAAACTCGGGGGCAAATCCAACTTATAAGCCACGGTACCAATCCTCTTGATCACTTCATAAGGTCCAATGTACTTTGGACTCAACTTCCCTTTGACTCCAAATCTCTTTACTCCTTTCATCGGGGACACCTTCAAGAACACTTTATCTCCAACTTCAAATTCCAAGGGTCGACGGCGAACATCGGCATAGGATTTCTGTCGATCTTGGGCGGCTTTCATTCTTTCACGGATGAGCTTCACTTGATCAATCGTCTCGGCTAACTTGTCGGGTCCTAGATCACGAACATCACTTGCTTGGTCCCAACAAATTGGACTACGGCATTTCCTTCCATAAAGGGCTTCATAAGGGGCCATCTTGATAGAAGCATGATAACTATTGTTGTAAGAAAATTCCACCAAAGGTAAGCTCTTCTCCCAACTAGAATGAAAATCAAGGGCACAAGCACGCAACAAGTCTTCTAGAGTTTGAATTGTCCTCTCGGATTGTCCATCGGTAGCGGCATGAAAAGCGGTACTCATCAACAACTTACTACCCATAGCATCTTGCAAAGCTTTCCAAAATCTTGAACAAAACCTCGGGTCACGATCCGAAACGATCTCCTTAGGAACACCATGGTAGCGAACGATCTCATCAACATAAGCACTAGCAAGACGGTCTAAACTCCAAGTCTCTTTGATAGGAATGAACCTAGCACACTTGGTCAACCTATCCACAACAACCCATACGGCATCCTTTCCACCAACGGTCTTAGGCAAAGCCATCACAAAATCCATGGAAATGGACTCCCACTTCCATAAAGGAACATCCAACGGTTGTAGCAAACCACCGGGTCTCTTATGCTCAATCTTCACTTGTTGACAAGTAAGACATCTTCCAACGTATGACACAATGTCATTCTTCATGTTAGGCCACCAAAACTGAAGCTTCAAATCTTTATACATCTTGTCTCCTCCGGGGTGAATCGAATAAGGGGATAGATGAGCTTCATCTAGAACTCTCTTCCTCAAGTCAACGGCATCGGGCACATACATGCGTCCTCGGTAACGAAGGTAACCTCTAGCATCAATCTCACAATCCTTTGCTTTCCCTTCAAGAAGCTTGGCTTGAAAACTTTTAAAGGTAGCATCGTCCATAAGGCTATCTAGAATCTCACGGTGAAGAACGGGCTCGGCAACCATAGCACCAAGATAATCAAAACCACTCTCTACAAGTTGCAAACCTAATTTACGAAACTCGGCACAAAGGTCATCGGGGAGCACACGAATAACACTCAAGGAATGAGTAGACTTCCTACTAAGGGCATCGGCAACCACATTTGCCTTTCCTTCATGATACAACAACTCCATGTCGTAATCATTCACCAATTCCAACCATCGTCGTTGTCTCATATTCAAATCCTTTTGGGTGAAGATGTACCTCAAACTCTTATGGTCGGAGTAGATACGACAATGGACTCCAATGAGGTAGTGTCTCCACATCTTCAAAGCATGAACAATGGCGGCTAACTCCAAATCATGAGTGGGATAGTTCACCTCATGAACTCTCAATTGTCGCGAAGCATAGGCAACAACTCTTCTATTTTGCATAAGAACACAACCCAAACCCATCTTAGAAGCATCACAAAACACATCAAAATCAACTCCATCCTCGGGCAAGGTCAACACGGGGGCGGTAGTCAACCTCTTCTTCAACTCTTGGAATGCACCTTCACAAGCTTCGGTCCACACAAACTTGGTCTCTTTCTTCAAAAGTTGAGTCATCGGTCTAGCAAGCTTGGAAAAATCTTTCACAAAGCGACGGTAGTAACCCGCCAAACCCAAGAAACTACGGATCTCACCAACATCGGTTGGACTCTTCCACTCAATCACGGCTTCAATCTTTGAAGGGTCTACCATGACACCATCCTTAGATATCACATGGCCTAGGAAAGACACCTTAGACAACCAAAATTCACATTTGGAGAATTTGGCAAACCACTTTTGACGACGGAGGATTCCCAAAATGATACGGAGGTGATCGGCATGCTCTTCTTCGGACTTGGAAAAGATGAGGATATCGTCGATGAAGACCACAACACACTTGTCTAAGAACTCACTGAAAGTCCGGTTCATTTGGTCCATGAAGATAGAAGGGGCATTGGTTAAACCAAAGGGCATCACCTTAAACTCGAAATGTCCATATCTCGTGCTAAAGGCGGTCTTAGGGATATCGGACTCACGAACGGGGATTTGGTGATAACCGGATCTCAAATCAATCTTGGAGAAGGTAGAAGCACCTTTGAGTTGATCAAACAAATCTTCAATTCTTGGTAGAGGATACTTGTTCTTGATGGTAACACGGTTAAGCTCACGATAGTCAATGCAAAGTCTCATGGATCCATCTTTCTTCTTCACAAAGAGAACTGGAGCACCCCAAGGCGAGGCACTAGGTCTAATGAATCCTTTCTCAATCATCTCATCAAGTTGCTTTCTCAACTCCTTCAACTCGGTTGGCGCCATACGGTACGGGGCTTTAGCAATCGGTCCGGTTCCGGGTACAAGGTCGATAGAAAACTCAACATCACGCTCGGGAGGAATTCCGGGCAATTCTTCGGGAAAGACATCGGGGAACTCACAAACCACGGGCACTTCTTCGATCTTTGGTAAGGAAGGGGAGGTAGAAGTCACCACACAAAGAAAGATTTGGTAACCTTTCCTCCTCATACTCATCAACTTCAAAGCGGAAATCAACTTCACACCTTCTTGGGAACGGACTCCTCTATAGGACACACGAGTGCCTAACGGACACTTGAGGCGAATCTTTTGGTCTCTACACTCGAATCTTGCATCATACTTTGACAACCAATCCATACCCAAAATTACATCGAATTCCTCAAGGGGAAAACGAAGTAGGTTAGCGGGGAATAAGGTTCCCGAAATAGAGATAGGAATGTCGGAGAAAGTGAGGGAACAAGAGAACATCTCTCCGGAAGGTAAGGATATAGAAGTTTCCTCACTAGGAATAGGTTCAATGGCTAGCTTTTCGGAGAATTTGGAAGATATAAAAGATAAAGATGCGCCGGTATCAAATAAAATGAGGCAAGGTTGATCAAAAATTGAGAACATACCCGTAATGATATCGGGATGAGCGGCGGCTTCGGCTCGACTCATGACAAAGATGGTTCCTCTTGGCCTAGCATTTGGAGTAGGGGCATTCTTCTTCTCGGGGCAATCGGCAACACGATGTCCGGGCTTCTTACAATGAAAGCAAGTCAAGGGCTTGCCATAGCATCCAACTCCGGGGTGTAGAGCTTGTCTACAATGGTAGCACTTACGGTCCTTCTCAAGTTCATTGGTTGGTGGGGGGGCTTGTCCTCTAGGTTCTTGAACTCTTGGTCCTTGTCCTCCATGGTCTTGCATCCTTGGTACAAACCTCCTCTTGTTGGCATAGTTTGGAGTAGAAGGCACAAATGGTCTCTTGCCATGAAAGTTAGGACGGTAAGAATGAGAAGAGGAGTGGATTTTGGAATCTTCTTCAATGGCCTTCAAAGAGCTTTCGGCCCAAATGGCATCATCATAAACTTCCACAAAGGTAGTGGAGCTTCTTCTCACCATGCTTTCCACCTTAGGATTCAACTTGTTCTTGTAGAAGTAGACACGATCCTCTTCATCTTTCACGAACTTGGAGGCATAATGAGCAAGTTCATTAAACTTGTCGGTGTAGGCTTGAATTGATAGCTTCCCTTGCTTGAATTCCATGAATTCCTTCAATCTTTGTTGTTTGAGCTCCTTAGGGTAGAAGCGAGTCTCCACAAGTGACTTGAAGCGGCTCCAATCAAAGTTGGGGTCTTGAGTAGCGGTAGGACCGGTCAAAGTCCACCACCTATCGGCTTCCTTCACAAGAAAGTGAGATGCTAATCTCACCTTGTCCTCCTCTCGGGCATCAAAGAGAGAGAAGTTCTTCTCCATATCACGAAACCACTCCGAGAGAGCAACGGGATCCACTTCACCACCATAGGTCTTAGCCTTGTTCCTTGCTAGTTGACTTGCAATCCAAGCATAACTTCCTTGACGGTTAGCTTCGGGTGCAAGGGGAGCGGGTTGAGCATTTTGTTGATTAGCAAGTACTTGAGTGAGGGCTTGCATGATAGCATTTTCCACTTGGGTTGGTCGTGCCATCTTGCACAAGAGCAAACAAGTTAGAACCTAACACAAAACATACACAAAAAGGCTACCAACTTAGGTCCTTAATTCTACCCATCTCTCATTCATTATTCAAGGTCAAGTGAGAATTTTAAGTTGGGGTACACGTGTGTGCGTCGGGAGCAATATATGCTCGATACCAATCGTGACACCCCTCGTTGAGGTAACTAAATGTGACTAGTAAATCGTGGCGGAAACACGAGATTTTTAAAACTTTTAAGACTTCTAGTGAAGTCCAACGCGAGGTATCACCAATACGATAAACAAGTCTAGATAGTTAAGTTTAAGTTTACAACACAAGTCTATTTATTGGGGAAAAGATATCCCACGAATTAACATAAGTTCAAGAGTAGGTGAGTCTATTATGTGATAACTAATAAGGTCCAAGGTAAGAACTCGCTAGCTCACACGGTCTTGCCCACTTAAGCTTCATCACCAACCCGTCATTCATAATAAATATGAAAGCCACAATCGGTGGGAAGTAACTCGGGGTTCTCCCACCACAATATGTCAAAATACAAGTAATTAAGAATTTAATTAGATGAACAAGCATGGGAGTAAAATACTTACGGTGACGAGAGGATCATGATTAGTATACAAAATGCAATAAGAGTAGTTACGCATAAATGAGAGAAGAATTATTAGATCAAACTGTCACACATCAACCCGACTCACATGTAAGACAATTTACAAAGTATAGACTCAAACAAGACAACCCTCTAGACTCCAACCTCTTGGTAGGACGACGATCATAATACGGTCCTAGTCTAAACCTGGCCAGACTCTCGGGATGGACGACACCCGATTCGACAAACGATACCAAATCGTATCCAAGACTCGAAATATGGTGCACCTAACCGTGCCCGAAACTCGAGTAACCTCAAGCGGAACCTTGTCACCTAACCGTGACCCCCGGTCCGAAAAAGGCGGAAGGAAAAGTAGCCCAACTCGGAGACAATGGCACCTAACCGTGACCCAATGTCCGAGGGCAAATAAATAGGGAAAGTCGAGTAGTCTCACAATGTAAAACGTCACATTCGGGTCCGAATAAGAACCATAACCATTATGCATGATCATAACATTAATGAGTCTTAAAATAACCAATTATCGATAGGAAAGAAGATGCATGCATAGCCCAATCATTATTAGAAGTCGCAAGTGAAATAAAACAAACAGGGGACTCCCAGCCGGGGGGGTGCACCGGCCGCCGGGCCACCGGCTGGGACAACATGCCAAGTCAAAATTTAAATAAAACTTACAGTGTACTCCCAGCCGGTCAGTAGACCGGCCGCCGGTCACCCGGCTGGGACTACAGCCAAATTTCAAGAAAACTCATAAAACCTTTAGTGCACTCCCAGCCGGTCACCCGGCTGGGAACACAGCCAAGTTTCCAAAAACACAAAAAAAAGCCTTCAGTGTACTCCCAGCCGGTCACCCGGCTGCCGGTCACCCGGCTGGGAATACATACATACTAAAATTGTCCAAAACTTACAGGAAACTCCCAGCCGGTCAGTAGACCGGCCGCCGGTCACCCGGCTGGGACTACAGCCTTTCTAAAATATGCTCAAAATTTACAGGGATCTCCCAAATGGTCCAAGAGACCGCCGCCGGTCACCCCTACTGGGACTACAAACACGCGAATTCCAAGCAACACATTTCCAAACCATTTGAAACCAACAAAAATCGTTTCTCATCAATTGTTTACGTATCCTAGCATGATTCTAACTCGGAAAAACAACATATTTGAGCATGTGAATGGGTAATTTCGGATTCAAGAGATGTAGCATGAGATTTTCATCCTAACATGTGAGAATTGCAAACAAGCATGATATTCAACATCCAAATTAGCACCAATCATGAAAGATACAACTTTTAACATTCATATGAGATTATAACTACATAAAACCACACAATTCTAACATAAAAGTCGAGTAACCCATCACCGTTACCTTTTTGCACTTCAATCTTCTAAAGACTCGTCAATGATGTAGCTATCCTCCTCCGGGTTGTCCAAGTTCTCCCTTAGAAAGAAAGGAAATGAGAAAAGGAAGAGAATGGCGCGAAAAGGAACGAGATTGGTGAAGAATTGAGTGAGATATGGTGGTTTTAGGGTTAGTAAGGGAAGGTTCAACAATGGTGGGGTGGTTGTTGGGAAATTTCAGAAATTACAAGTGAGGGAGATGAAGTTGTGAGGGTTTAGTTGAGGTTTTGTGTAGAGAAAAGAGGGGAAAAAGGCCCATGAGTCAAGTTAAGCCCAATAACTCAAAATGAGTCGGTATCCACTAGAATTTTCGTCCCAAGTCTACTATAACTCGAGTCGGAGAATAATATTATTAAAATCTACACTATTATTACCGTTACATGGCTACGGCTATATTTTATGAAAATAAGCCTTAAATAATAACTATTTAATAAAAATCGCTTAAAAGTTTATTTGAAAATATAAGGAAAGCGCGGGGTGTTACAACGACGGTGTGGTGGAGCCTCGGTCAGGGACTGGGACGACTAGGGTGAAAATGATGGAGAATTATTGGTGGTGGTATTTCTTCCACGTGTTTACATATGTTAAGTTTGTATATTTAATGTTGTGTGATTATCCTACTCAACCTTGTGGTTGACAGTGTATTCGTGAACACCTGTGATGAACCATAATAGGGAGCAGATTTGGACAGGTACTAAAGATTAGCTGGCTTGGGAGCATTGAGATGTGAGCTGGATTTGGACCATAGTTGCTGTCTAGATCACTTAGTTGACTTATACAACTTTATTTATGTAATTTTTGCTGGGTAGTATATTGTAATGTTAAGGTTTAAATTTAATCGGTTGACAATGTAATAAAACCATTATTTCAAATAAAGTTACTAAAGTACTTTGGTTTGTTTTAATTTGTATCATTTACCTCGGGCAACCGAGATGGTAACAGTCCTATTTATTGGGAATGCCTTGCTAAAGGCTCCTAAATAAATGGGGGTGTTACAAAGTGGTATCAGAGCAAAACGATCCTCAGGCCTAACCAATGAATTTAATAAATGAACTTAGGATGTGTCTAATAAAATGAACCCGGGTAGAAACTGTTTGGAGCCCCTTTAGGTTTAGGATGAGAAGGTACCCTCACTCCGAACCCCGGCCCTTTCAGTTTTGAACCGGTTACCTTGAGAGATAATGAAGAGTGGGGTAAATTAAAATGAATTTTGTTTATTTTCTTAGGAGTAATTGTTGGCTTGGATGTGCATTATTTTCGTTGATGACCAAGGTTACGGGACGTAACCTTGATTTTTTTTTTTAGAAGAGTAGGATGGATGATATAAGGATTTGATGTTGAATTGTCTTTATCATGAGCATAAAAGTAATTTTCGAATTGGTATTGATTATTTGATTGGATGATTGTAGTAGTATCATGTCTAGCGATATGCGGTTATGTGAATCCCGAAACCATGCTATTTACAAATTAAGAAATAATTAAACTTGTGAAATGAATCACTACTACAATTTAAGGCTACGAGAACGCCTCTAAGAGAACGGTTGATAGCGGAACCGGTCTCTTTCTTATTTTTAGCTTGGCGCGCTCATAAATTTACAAAGATAACGGTTGTTTGTTCCAACCGTGCTTGTAAATTTACAAAGAGAACGGTTAGATTTGACCAACCGTCTTAAAAGAAATAAGAGACCGGTTGATATTTAGAACCGTTCTCCTTGAAAAACAAAGAGCACGGTCTCTCTTTATCACCGTTCTATTTGTTCATTTGAAAATCCTAAATAATACGAACTTCCCGTTTACACTTCTCCGCACATACAACTTCTATTGCTTTCTTTCAAACACCAACAATCATCGCTTTTGCCCCTTGTCCGTGGTCGCTCGCATTCCTACGTTGCCTCCTGCCGCCGTTAGGTCTCTATCCCGCCGCCACCTTTCTTCCTTTTTACAAGGTTTGGTTTGATTTAATTTTTAGTGTTAATTGTTTTTGTTTGAGGTTTAAATTAGTCTTATATACATGAATTACACTTATTATGTTGCTAAAATGTTGGGTAATTGATTATTTGATGTTAAAATTGAGATTAAGTAAGTTAGGGTTTGTATTATTTGGGGATTTTTGTTATTTGGGCAAAAATATAATGAATTATGTGCTAGGTGCAAATCGATTATCATTTGATGCTCCCCCAGCTGTTCAGCGACATAGGATATTTGATTCTATCAAAATGATCAGGATGTACCATAGGAACTAGGAAGTCAGTTTTGTCGAATAATGTTGGGACTCCTGGTACAATTTATCACCATCAAATGCTTCAATTTGTATGACAAAATGTGTAAAGATTGCAAAGTGTTTGAATTTTCCACATACAACCGTTCCAAGAGGTGGCACTGCAACAATATAAATTCTAAAGTTTCTGCAGTTATATCAACATGTGAAAGATGAAGCTATTTTAAGATTTAAAATGCCATTATCCCGAGGATGCTTTAATATGTCAATTCCTAAGGTTATAATCATATGAAGGTGGAGCCCTTCCACTCTTTTTGAGAAGGCAAACCTAACCCATTTATCAATTTGGCTTGGATCGACGATCCAGTAATTCAAAAAAACTCCAAATTTGCTACTTGGGTTACCCAGTATATGTATTCATGTTCCTAGAAAGCGGTTCATGTCTTTTAATTATAGATAGTTTGGAATGTCAATTGCATGTTGTGAGAAGAAGAGTGAATTAAAGCTGACATAAGTTGCATGTTGTTGTGTTCAAACTGTATGCAGAAAATTGGAGGTAGTATACATGTGCCAAATCACCAAAATGCATCATTTGAGAGGTTAATAGGTTACTCTTCACAAGGTTATTCTGCTACTCATTTTCAGGTAATTAATCTACCATCTAAATCTGATTAATATTTACTTGTGCAACGAATTTAACAATATATTTGTACTACAACTTGTGACCTAGATGGGTTTGCTTCATTTATTAAAATAGTTATAAGTAGTGCGTGTCTATAACATACTTCCTCCGATTCATTTGGTTCTTTTCATTTTTACTATCCAGTTGAATCGGGTGGAGTATAATTTTCCAGTTAATATACGTATATATTTTCTTATGAATTTTGATTTTGTTTTTCATACTATATATAATATATATACCCACATGTAATATTTTATTCCCTCGATTTATTTATGGTTTAATAAGGCGGCATTAGGACAATGATGAGATTGTGTACTCTTTATGGGATTAGAAGTTAGAACAACATGCTGGGGCCAGACAGATTGAAGGCCAACTGTCAACTGAGAGTTTGGAGATATGTTGATAAATCATGCAGTGCATTGTACAATGTAACAAATAAAGAAGACCACAGGCTTATTTTCTTTAATGTAACAAAGATTGAAGCTTTCAATCTGTCGACCTATCAAAGATGCAATTAACAAATTTCTTCTTCTCGTAGAATAAAAGGTATGCTCGAAAAGCAGACATTCAAATGTGCTAGGTGCAAAAATATAATGAATTATATAGTTCGAAATTTCTGTTCTACAACTATTGTGTGCTAACAACGAATGCAACAATTTTTAAAGTGTTGTGAAATCGATTGGAAAAAATTACCAGCCTGGCACAGGCTGCGTAATTAAACCTTCTCATCCTCTTGTTTTTGTTATTTCTATATTTATGTGTGTGACAGTTCTGATTCCGCCTAAATTTTTAGCTAACTAATTTTGAGAAGATGTTTGATGATGAAAAAAGAACATTTGAAGGTCATTCTGCCACAAATCTTCAAAATGATCCTCTCCCACGTCGCTTCAGAGAAGCTGTTTGGGTATGTTAGATTCAGTTATGTTGCCTTTATAACGGATGACTTGAATCAGCTTGGCTTGTAGAGTGTTCATCATGCAGATCCTGGCGGAGAGCAAGAAGAATTCAAGATGGTTGTATCACAGAAATTGGTATTTTAATTTTTTTTTTCCCAATAACCGGAAAGGTGGTCACTGATTTGTCGGAGCCAGTTCGCAGGTTCGTACTCAATCTTATATTTTGATCAATTTGGTTTAGAAGCAAACAATTATTTTTCTATATAGGCCAGCTTAGTGTTCTGTAGTCGAGAAACAATATGGTTACAGATCTTCTAGAAAAGATGAAATGGGTTCTATTTCACACGAGAAAAATGAGTTAACGACACCTTCTTACAAACTCGCAATCTATTTAGAGATGTTATCTTTTCTATTGCTAATCAATCTTCTTACTATGTTCAATATGGCAGCATGGATTGCAAGCATGTGTATGAAAAAGAAGCAATTATGCACCATATTTGGCACACCACTAAATCTAACAATTGCCTTGTTCAAGGTATTTCACCATCAATTCTATATTTGTATGATTTGCCGATTCAGTTCATGTTTGTTTTTATCTTCATGTATTTCTCTTCCTTTCAGATTGCAAAATAGCCTTGTGTGCTTCAAGAGTGGTTTGTGATGCCTTGTTACATGTCGAAATAGAGCCAAATGCGTCCACAAAACAAACAAACTCAGACTCGCGGTGGTCCTTTCAAAGACTTGACTACTTTTAGTGACAATGATTCATCTTATTCGTAGTAGGTTGTACGTTACTTCCATTATCATTCAGACTTGGTATGAAACGACAATTAGTTCGATTAGTTTTTATTTTAGTTATTACCATTGTATTTATTTTACTTTATCTGCACCATTTATTTTACCGTCCTAATGGTTCAAATTAAATCGGAAGGTTTTTGTGTAAAAATTGCTGAAGTTTCTGAATTGTAACAGGTTTAATTTTTATGAGCTATACGATTCAATCATGTAGGGTTATGATAAAAATGTAAATATTTTTAAAAAAAAAAAAAAAATTAACAACCAGGACGGTTAGTACCATTACGACTGTTCTCTTTGAAAAGGTAGATCTAAGGCGCCAAAAAAGCTAAAATTCTAACAAAGAGAACGGCCTTATCAAAGAGACCGGTTCTTATATACAACCGTTCTGTGTGATATATCAAAGAGAACGGTTGTGGAGCTAGACCGTTCTGATTGTTGTTACAAAGAGACCGGGTTGACTTGATTTCAACCGTTCTCTTAGATCAAAGAGAACGCTTGGCCACAGGACGGTTCAAAGTACCTATAAGAACGGTTAGAGACCGTTCTCTTTGATCATTTTTGTAGTAGTGAATGCATTAGAATAGATGCTAGTTGTGTGTGAAGTAGGACGACTAAGTTGTGTTACTACAAGTATAGGAGGGTGTTAATAAGGATTTATGATCTAGTAAAAAGCAATGTAGAAGCTGGGCCTTATTTGTCAAATTTTACTCCTATTTGACTTAGATGCCATCTGACCTCTGTTTATCATATAAGGTCGATATTTTTATGAGTGATAACCTAGTGAGTTAGCTTTCCAATGTCGTTTGTCTCATGTTTAAAAGTTTTACGGTTTGGGAGAAATAAATATTTTAGTGGACAGTGGTCGGAATATTCCTGTAAAGTTATGTTTTGACAATTGATTTTGTAAAATTTCTCATTTAATTTGTACTTAAGATTTTTGCCTAATTCCAACTCCACTGTTTAAAAGATTCAAATATGTATTTAAATTGATAATCCACGTTACAAGGTGAATTTTTGATAATTAATAGTGATTTTTACAAGTGGACTCTAGTTTTTGACAAATTGCTGATCAGTTTCTGTTTCGACCCACTGAATTGTAAAAATCTTTATAAAATGATTACTCGAGATTTGAGCTTAATCCTTTTTCTCATGTTTTTAAAATTCTTTATATTTTCTGGAAAGTATAAAAACTCAACGTAGAATACAACGGTTATTTAATGGCGATTTTTGAAAGTTACAGCTTGACCTTGATTTTTGAAAATGAGGGTTTTACCAAAAGTTCATTATAAATGCTCTATCTATTCTTAACCTATGATAGTTGAGAGATGGGAATAGTGATAGGAGGACCGATGAAGGGGGTAAGAAAGGATAGAGTTGATCGCACTTTATCTTTGTAAGTATAGAATAGTTAAAATGTTAAGCCATCTTTACTCGGGTAGAAACTTATGTTGTATTGTTTTACTTTTATAGAACCATGCCTCCAAAGAAATCTACACCTACACCCTCTACCATGTCCCAAGAGGAGATTGACCGTTTGATAGCTATGAATGAGGCTTTGACCGCGGCATTAAAGGATAAGGGGTCAGTTCAGGATCCAGCAAAGATGAGTGCTAATATTGCAAGACATAACCCGACAAAGTATGACGGACTAGGTGAACCATCTTTACTAGGGGATTGGCATAGGGAATTTGACAACCTTTTTGAGTTGTTAGGATGTCCTGCGGAGATGCAAGTAGATCAAGCTGCTTATTATTTGAGGGGAAAAGTGGGTTTGTGGTGGAATCGTAGTAAGGAGGTCTTAAGGGAAGCTTGGAGGGAGAGTGATGAACCTTTTATCACTTGGAAGGGTTTCAAGGAGAATATGAGAGCTGTATTTGTACCAGAACATATTAGGAGTAAGATGAGAGCTGAATTTGATTCTTTCAAGATGACTGAGGAGATGACAGTAGAGACTTATTATAACAGGTTTATGGAATTGTCAGAATATGTTGCTGATTTGAATTTTAGTGACGAGATGTTGGCACTCAGATTTGAAAAGGGATTAACAACCACTATTAAGAAGAGGCTTGTAGCTGGTCAGCCAAGTACCATGGATGATGTTTACCAGCGAGCTGGGCATGCAGAGAGGATTGCTGACATGTTAAAGGAAGAGAAGAGGGAGAAGGATGGGAAGAAGGTAAAGGGGGAGAAAAAGAAGACTGAAGCTGTGGGTAATGAGGGAAGTAAAAGGACATATGGTAGATTTGGGTATGGTGGGAGCGTGGGAGCTGTTCGTGGAGGTGGTAACTCGATGTTTCAGGCCCGCTACTATTGTGGCAAATACGGACACAAGGCAAGGGAATGCAGATCGACGGCAAAGTCTAGTAATGGAAGGGGAAACTATGGCAATGGGAATCGTGATGGAGGTTACTATACTCCTATGTCAGGTTATGGGAGCAATCAAAAGTCAAGAGGTTGGAGTAACCAGAGAAGCTATGACAATAGACAAGGCGATAAAGGTGACCAGAGTAGTGGTGGAAAGACATTTGGAACAGCTAGTACGGTACAAGGAAATGGGGAGAAGGATAACTAGTATTTATTTGAGAGAATTAGACTCTTATCATTTTTATAAGTATTTAAGTTGTTAGTAGTTTTAATAAAGTAGTAGTAGTTCCGAAACTTCGGGACGAAGTTTATTTTTAGGGAGGTAGAATGTGACACCTCATGTTTTAAGTTTATTTTGTGATACATTTTCATGTTTTGAATTAGTTTGTGATATATTTTGTTAAGTATGATATGGTTTGATAATGATTAGGTAAGTTAATTGTGTTTCAATAATAATTAGTTAATATGGCATTCAGATGTATTGATAGTTTCATAAGCCTTTTGTAGCATTTTTGGGTGAACTTCGGGACGAAGTTCATTTTAAGGGGGGAAGACTGTAATACCCCGTATTTTGATTATATTTTATATTTTATAATTTATATTGATTAGTTATATTTATTAATTATAATAACTGCGGATTATGTTGTTAGACGGAAATAATTAATAAGTTAATAGAATAATGAGCCGGGATGACAATCGAGTAATAACAATATATGATAATTCATAGAACGATAATAATAAAACTTGATAAATATGTTATAATAATAATAATGATACTAGTAATACTAATAATAATGATAATTGTATTTCATAATTATAATAGTAATAAGTTAATTTATAATAGTTTCCTAATTAGTGTCTTACACATCCTAAACCTAGCTATAAATACAAAGAAATCTGGAAAATAATTTATTAAATAAGAAGGAAGAGATCTAAAAGAAAGAAGGAGAGAATTAAAGAGCAATTAGCGATAAAAGGTAAACCGTCTTAAACTCAATTGTTTTGTTTTAACGCTTTTACATGGACTTTAGCACCACCATATACCACCGTATGAACAACCATGAAGTCGTGACTCTGACCCTAGGCTAGCACTGGACCACCGTGACTCCGTCTAACCCTCCTTTGACTGTCTTTGACCTGACGTCGGTGGTTATTGGGGCGTTTGAAGGTGGCGGGTTTGGGCTGTAGCCGGTTGAAGCAGGGGAATCGAACCCTTATTTTGACCCACCAGTTGGACTCGACTTGACCTGGGTATGGTGGGATTGCGACCTGGGTGGTTGGTCGACCAAGGTGAGTGGTAGAGGGAGGCCGTAGGTGGTTGTTGGTGACGGTGGTGGCGGTAAACAGGGGAAAAGCAGGGGGAGCGTGTTTTTTGCGCGTGACCGTCTTAAGACGAGCACCGTAGTCGGGTTTCTGACCATGAGTAAGGTTTCAAGGTACCGTTGGAACCTACATAGATCAGGCGTGGCAGTGGTGGTGGCCATTGGGGGTGAGAATGGTTGTAGTGATCGTGGTGTTGGGTTTAAGACGGGGTGGTTGAGAGTTGTCGTTGTTGATGTTTGTTATTGTTGTGAGTCGTGGGCGGCAAGAACGACAAAGATGGTGGCCGTGATCGGGTTTTTGGTGTTTATGGGTAAGGTAGGGTCTAGGCCTGGTGGCGGTAGTAGTGGCGGATGTTGGTGGTGGTTGTTTCTGGGTTTTGTTGATTGAGTTGTGTTTAAGGTGGTGTAGTTATCGTTTGTTGCTCGGGTCTAGTTGGGCGTGGCGGAGTGCTGCTGGTCAGTAGGTAGGTGGGCACGGGGTGGTCGTCTAGAAGGGCTAAATAGGAGTTGGGTGGCGTATGGTAGCAGCGTGGTTGTTTGATGCACGGTCGTTGTGTGAGAGACGAGTTGGAGCTTGGTGTATATTGTGGCATGCTTTGGTTTGTACGGGAGTTGGGGACAAGATTTAAAATTGGTGTAAGTGGGTAATTATATTATGTAGGTTAGTTATATTAAGTACATTAGTCATAGTTATTTAATTAGTTGGTTAATTTAGTTATTGATTTATAAATAGTTTAATTATGTTATATAATTAATTAATTAGTAATTATAATTGCTAGGTGACGGTTTAATTGAAGAGAGCTACTAGTTGGTTAGCTCGGATTGCATAAGTGGATATTGCTTGTCAGTTAGGATAACTACTCAACTCGTTTTCTTTTGTGGATTGAATGGATGCGTAAATTATTATTGTTTTATTGGATTGGATTATTCGTATTGGCATACTATTTTATCGGTTATTCTCGGTCTTGGACTGAGACGACATTTTTGTTTATATTGTGGGACATAATATTGTTATTAGATTATCCTCAGTCTCGGACTGGGACGACAATGAGTTATGAGATATCCTCAGTCTCGGACTGGGACGACATATGTGGTTATCCCCGGGCTAGGAGTTGGCGGGACGACGGTGTGGTGGAGCCTCGGCCAGGGACCGGGACGACTAGGGTGAAAATGATGGAGAATTATTGGTGGTGGTATTTCTTCCACGTGTTTACATATGTTAAGTTTGTATATTTAATGTTGTGTGATAATCCTACTCAACCTCGTGGTTGACAGTGTATTCGTGAACACCTGTGATGAACCATAATGGGGAGCAGATTTGGACAGGTACTAAAGATTAGCTGGCTTGGGAGCATTGGGATGTGAGCTGGATTTGGACCATAGTTGCTGTCTAGATCACTTAGTTGACTTATACAACTTTATTTATGTAATTTTCGCTGGGTAGTATATTGTAATGTTAAGGTTTAAATTTAATCGGTTGACAATGTAATAAAACCATTATTTCAAATAAAGTTACTAAAGTACTTTGGTTTGTTTTAATTTGTATCATTTATCTCGGGCAACCGAGATGGTAACAGTCCTATTTATTGGGAATGCCTTGCTAAAGGCTCCTAAATAAATGGGGGTGTTACATGTTGAGTTTTCCACTATTCCGTTATCATATTGTTCTATTTCTTTACCTCAATTCATATACGATATCATTTCGTTTTTTGATTCAAATCTCCATTAAAACATCGTAACTAAAGACAAATATGAATTTTCTTCTAAAACCTCGAATTATCCATTGTAAGGATCTCTTGTGAAGAGTATAGCTGGAAGTTATTTGTGATCAAAATGGTTTTTGATTCTTGACTAACATATCTACTTACAATTGTTTCTTAGATGCTTAATTGAGTTAAGTACTTTGAAATGTTACATCATTTTGGTAACTAGATTTGTTTGAAATCAAAACTGACCAAAATACCGCAACCACTTCAATGAAAGTTTTAAGACTAAACAAATGAATTGAAGAGTAGTCTTTATGAAATTCAATTTTGCTTCTCTAAGCAAAGACTCATTGAAATGAGTGGGAGCATTCTCTTAAACCGTTAAGAAAAGGACGAAGTTCAAAGAAGTAAAATTAGAATGGAATTGATACAAGGTAATGTTAAAAGTAACGTTATTGAGAATAGCAATACTAAACCTATCAATCCGACCGATAAAGTTTCCATTGTCTTAATTGTTGGATGCTAGAAAGGAAACTACCCCAAATTATTGAAGAATCAACAAGTTAGTTGTGGGACATCTAATGGGACCTTCTTCTTTAAATGTTTATTTGATTAACATAAATTTTGCTAGTACTACTTCGTCAATATTAGAAACCAGTGGAGGTTTTCATCATTGTATTCGACACATATAATGATTATAATATGACGACTAGCATCAAATAATGTCGAGAGATAGAGTCATTGTGTAATCAATCTAGTTTAGGGTTTATAGTTGTACTTAATTATGACAATTAAGTGCATAAACTCTAAATAAGAATATAAAGTTGTTAAGATACAAAAGAGGTTTCACTTTTGTGACCCTATACACCATGATTTGATGTATGGCTAGCCCATTATCAAGGTGATTATAGTCTAAACCAAACTAGAATGATATATCATGTAGATGATGCAAGACTCAAATTGGTAACCCAAGATTGAACCTTAGATTCTAGAATGATGAACGCAAAGAGTTATCGAGTACTCTTGAAACCATTAGATCTTATGGTATATGCGTATCTTGTATTCAAAGCAAGATGTCTCGTGCCTTTTGGTTGAAAAGGAGATCGAGGTTGTAAATCATTGATCCAAAATAGGTTGATCATTTTCTTTTACCAACGATTTAAGTTGACGCTAATGTGTTCACTTAATAAGGTAAATAGATAAATCTTTGAAGAAGTTCAAAGAGTTCAAGGAATCACAATTTAGTCGTGATGGGATTATCAAGTGAAGACTTTGATGCAAGCCAAATGAAATGTGATATAGTATCACAAATTAATCTCTCTTAGCACACATTATGGGATAATGTGTGGTTGGATAAAGAAATCAAACGCTATTCGATATGGTTTGGACTTCGATCAAGTTACTTTGAGTTACTTGATCTTTTTGGGGATTTTATCATTTTGTCTAAATTATTTTTCCACTAAATCTAAAACGAATCATATGAGATATGAAATGGTAGGGTACCATGGTTGTAAGTTTTCAAAAGAAACAAATGCTCATTTTTCCTTATTATAATCACGAGTACAACGGGTTTGTTGCTCGTGAAGCTGTCTTTCTAAAATACAAGTTTATTTCTAGAAGACAGAGTGGGAGAAATTATTCAAAGAGCCACAAATAATGTTAATGTTATGTCACAAGAAACTGGTCTTTCTTGGCTACATGAGACGTTTTGTGTAAGACGTTGTTTCTTCAAAACCTAGGAGGTTAAAGTCATCACTTGTTGAAGATGATGAATTAGTGTTACTTTTAAAAGTAAAGAGCTTGTCACTTTTAGAAACTAAAAAGCTTGCAACTTAAAAAGAAATTGTTTGATTCAAGTTGATTACTTCTGGAAAGTAATGAACATATGACTTACATGAGAGTGTTTAAGTCACAACTCATTACAAGGCTTAGTGCCATGAAAATCCGAAATAAATTCCAAGTGAATTGTTAGATATCAAAGCTTGATTGGTTGCAAAGGGTTTTGCACTAGTTGAAATGCTTAAGTCTATTTGGATCTTCTTAGGGATTGTGTTTCATTATGATGATATACATATAGCGAGTGAATCTAAAACCCACTTCTTCAATTAGAATGAATGTATTCAATATATGTCTTGAGTTTTGTAGATTCTTGCCATCCTAAGATAATGTGAAACTTAAGAGAGAGTCTTAAGTAGGACATCAATGAGTTGGAATCAATGTTTTGATCATGTTATAAAACGTTTCTCGATAAGTCGAGAAGTTGTGTTTATACATGGAGTTTAGTGGGAGTTACGGAAATTTAAATTAGTCTTATATGTGGATGACATATTGATTATTGGGAATGATTTAAGACTAGGAGAAAAATAATACATCTTAATATCCGGATTTATGGAGATAAATCCACATGATATTAATGTCAAATAAGGAGTCTTATGTTGATAAGGTTCATGACTAGTTCAATCGAATTGAACATATTTGATTGATTCTATTTGCTTCCGCTGCCGAATCAATTAAATAGGAAATGATGTATAACACTTCATATACTTTGAGTATGATGAATTGTTTCAAATCGAATTTAAGTAATAGTTACCAAGTAAGCCATGAAGATTACCCTTAAGTGCTTGCAGAAGCATTAAGGAAGTAATGCAAAGTGTGTTTGATGCAATTTTGTGTAAGGGTGTTACACAAGTGACAATTGACAATTGAGATTGCGCATAGTTTTCGACAAAACCATAATCAAAACACATTAGGATGGTTAAGATACCATTGTGGCTATGTTATTTGAGAAAAAGATTTTCTAGAATCGTTCTAGGCAATAAAGAACAATGAGAAATATTTACAACGGAAATTGAGTACACTTGCAATCATGAGATGTACGAGAGGGATGGGTCCTGCACACTGTGAAAACAGTGGGAGCTATTCTAAGGCTAGAGAGCTTATGTCTAGATTGGATCTAGACACGTACTCAGAATGTTTTGTAATGCAAATGTATACATTACAAAGGAAAACGAGTATGTAGTAAGGTTGAGTAAGGTGCAAGAAGTTGATAAAACCTACTAACCAAAGCCTTCTCATGGGCTTAACATGATGAGTCATGTCATATGTCATTTGAATTGTATTGAGATGAACAACTACATATAAGATGAAAATGGATTATAAAAATATGAAGTAGTAATCAGGTATTGACTATTCATATGTGATAATCACATTTGTCGTTCGAGTTTTTAAATCTGAAAACTCCTTTTATATACTTTGTTACATCCAAACGGGTTGTAGAGACAATATTGAACCCCGTTAAAGTGAACCCAGATTAACATGGTATTCGCCCATAGTCACTTGTATGAGGTGACGTCTCGAAGTGACTAGAATGTGATGCGATTGATGGCAAGTTCAAGTGCCATAGAGTCATGTGAGATGACTAGTCGATCACATAGGCAGACTGTTAGGAACACCTTGTCGGGCCTTATTACCGCTTATAGAGTTCTGGCAAATTTATATAGCCTGGTCGTGGCGAGAGCTACTATAGTATTCTAATGAGTCGATTCTTTTGACTAAAGACTGTTCGCCTAAGGTGGCACAGTTTCAGATTAACTTTGATTTGTGTTACTACGACCTTCGTAAATGGGGTCAAATGGCCATATTTTGGGTTATGATGGTTGTGGATAATCGAAGGGAACAAGTGCGATAGGAATTGTCCACCCTCTTGTCAGGGTTAAAACAATATCTCATGGCCACTCGAGGAGTAATGAACTGGAAATGCGTGGCCACGCTCGGAAGGTATCCATGGTGGATAATTCCGGTCAATCAGTTATTCTCCAGATCGAGGAAACCACTCTCGATATGATCACTTGCAAGTACGACTTGAAAGACACCTTGCATTGAGTGGGAGATAGTAATAGGACAAGAGAATTGGTGACGCACACTTGTCGAGGACAAGTGGGAGATTGTTGGAATATGTGTTCTCCGACAATTATGCGATCACAACTGTTGATCATGATGATCACATGTTTAAATCTCATTTTAAGAATACATGTGGGATGTAATATTTTACAGTCAACTGGTCCACACATATCGGTAATGATTGGCTGACTATGGTTTGACATTACTGTCGTGCGACGGTGGTGATCAGTTGATCCCCTTAGGTCATACCTATAGGGAAATACTCTTAATTGATTATTTAATTAATCGTATGCCGATACGAGTTAATTAAATTGCTTAAAATTGACGGATGATCTTGTGAGCAAAATTAACGTGTCTTACTGTAATTCGATTATATTAGATACGGTCTAAGTAATTAAATTGTTTTATTACTTGGATAAAATTATTGTTTACGAAACAATTGAAATAGAAATTGAATGAATAATTTATTATAAATACAAGACGTTGTAATTTATAATTTAATAAACCGTTTTGGTACAAGTTATTACGAATTACTAGTCGATTTTGTAAATGACATATTTTATAAGTATGTTGATTTTTAATATGTTAAAAATACATTACATTGTGACATGTCATGTAACATGTTACATGTGACAAAATTGACAAATGACAAAATAAAATGGACTACCCATTTTATTTTAAGTGTGCCGAAATAATGGAGGGAGTGTAAGATTTATATTGTGTTTTTTATCTTAAATGGAAAACACAATGATTATATCTAACTAGTAGCCATGCAAACCTAGCTTTTGAGAAGAGCAAAATAAAAGGTATTGGGCATGCTACCCAAGGCCATTTTTTCGGCCACCATAGGTAAAAGAAAAGAGTTTTTCTTTTCAATTTATTCATTCATCATTTTATTAAAATTTCTAGTGTAAGAAATGATACTCTCTATTTTTGTGAAAATCCTAGAGAAATAAAAACTCACTCATCTATTCTCTCTCAACCGAAAACAAGAGAGAACAAGTAAATATTTTGTGTCAAAATTTTAAGTAAGACTAATCCTAATACTAGATCATATTATTTTAGTCTTTAAGAGTATTCCTTGGGTATTCACTTTTGGGAGAGATTCTATACTTGAATCTTTGTTCATCCATTATTTGGAATGCTCAAGAACTAACACGAAGGAGATCTTGTTGGTGCCCATAAAACCGAAATCACATAGTAAGGAACATGATTTCTTCTTTACTTCTATTTATGTTTGCATGCATAAGATTTGTAATTATTTTATGACTAAATAATTTCTCACATATATGAATATGTAAATTAATGAGATATAGATTTCCAACAATCTCCGGAGAGGCAGTGTTAATATAGAGGGATGTAGAGGGGTAGGCGGTTAATGGTGGAGTAAGATGGAAAGATTGGTGTTTTTTTATGGGGGTTATTTAGAGAGAAAATCTAGAGAGAGAGAGAGAGATTTATTTTTTGGCCTTTACTGAGTTGCAACTTAGCACCTAAGATTATTCCTCAAAATGGTAATACCCAATACTAAGTACCCTAGTGACTAGTGACTACTAAAACTTCAAATTAATGCTATACTAGTGTGATGCCCGCGATTCTAAAATAATTGTCTAAATAAATGTAAAATGCATAGGATGTTTTACCCTTTATTGTGTAAAGGGGACTATAGATCAATTTTAGTGCTAACATATTTGATTAACAATAAATATTGCTTAGATAGTAGTTAATGCTAAATTAATCGACAGTTAATGGATAATACATTTTTTCCCTTAGATAGTAGTTTGGAGATGTTTAATTGGTAAAACAAAATAAAAGATGACAATCCATTTGTATTTTAACTCGTTTAACATTGCATGTGTTACATAAAACATGTACGCGTCTCCTCTCTTTTGATATTTGAATTTAAACTATGATAAACAACTAATATAGATGTAGTCATCCATTATACCCTTAAGTTATGTGACTCTTAATTGCGCACATTTAGTCCCTTAATTGAACCTATTTTGCATACTATTATAACATTTCATGGTCATTTTATCCGTCAAATCCTTTCTATTTTGCTTTCGTAGTGCATTTTATATGTCTTATAGGAAAGGAGATAATGAGGCGGAATTTCCGTCTCTCGCGCATATTCGGAAGCTTGTTGACGATCTTGCATGGACTAGTATGAAGAAGAGGCAAGAATGATGACCATTGATGTAGGAATAAAGAGTATATAGAAGCATCATAGGCTTAAAAGCAAGAAAAAGGGAAACAACAGCTCAACCCGCGCGGGTCAAACTCAAGTAGAGCGAGATACAGCTCAACCCGCTCGGGTTGAGGCCCATGTTGCGTGTTTTTCACTCGGGACGAGCGGATTGTTTGACAGAATGCTTTTCCTTGCTACGTGATCCGCGCATGTCTCTCGGGAGTTGCAATTCTCTACTCAACACTTAGCATTGTTATTTACTAATCTACCCTTACTTAACCTAATGATGTACCACTATATATACTCCATTTGTAATAATCAAGGGATTAAGTTCTCTTAGATTACATTAAGCTTCTTTAGATTAGATTAAACCCTCATTAGGAGTAGATTAGAATAGATTACTCTTCAATCTTTCCACAAATTACACATTAATCTTTCCTTAATTATTGTTCAAGTTTATTATTGGGTAATTGAAGATTATTGGGTTATTATTGGAGAATTGTCAACTCTTCATCAATCAATCAAATTTTATTCTATTATTCTTTCCTTTCCAATTGTTTATCTTAAGTTTGATATAATCTCTTTACTCCTTACTCTTTATTGTATATTTCCTCACTCTTTTATCATGTTTATACTTGTTGTGATGATTGACACCATTGATAACATGTTTTCCATGATAATAAGTGGGTAGTTACTTAACTAGGATTAGTGGGGGATTAGGGGAGTTAATCATGGGATAGATTTATGCTTAATGAGTTCATATGACACTACTACAAATGAGCACTTGGGCGACGGCTAAATTCGTGGCGCAAGTGCAAAATTTCCGTGGCTAAATCATTTTGCCACGGGAATACCTTCCGTGACGCAAGTTGTAACACCTGCGAATTTCTCATTTTGACATTTAAAATTTATTTAACCGTTTAATTACTTTATTTTATATTTTTGAATTATTTAATTTACTTAAATTTATTTTAAGCACGATTTTTATAAAAACAATATTTTAAAGCTTAATTTATATAAAAATATGTATTTTAGTTCGATAGTAATAATAGTTATAATATTAATATAATAAACTTCCGTCTTAAATTATAGTAGGTTTAAGTCGTATCTCCGTCTAATAATAGACCGTCACATTTTCACTTGTGAGGCTAATCTATTCTCGACCAATCATATATCGACACCACTCACCTACTCTCTTACCCTCTAAATTAAATAATAATAATAATAATAATAATAATAATAATAATAATAATAATAATAATAATAATAATAATAATAATAATAATAATAATATTAATAATAATAATATTAATAACAATAATAATAATATTAATAATATTAATAATAATAATATTATTAATAATAATAGTAATAATAGTAATAATAATAATAATTATTATTATTATTATTATTATTACTACTATTATTATTACTACTATTATTATTATTATTATTATTATTATTATTATTATTATTATTATTATTATTATTATTATTATTATTATTATTATTATTATTATTATTATTATTATTATTATTATTATTATTATTATTATTATTATTATTATTATTATTATTATTATTATTATTATTATTATTATTATTATTATTATTATTATTATTATTATTATTATTATTATTATTATTATTATTATTATTATTATTATTATTATTATTATTATTATTATTATTATTATTATTATTATTATTATATACTCTCCCGCCACCCGTCCCCCTAACTCCTTTTCTTCTTTCCTACAAAGAAGCAGCAACAACAATTTTTACACCGAGCTTTTGTACTCCATTTTTTCGACCTTTCAAACCGAGATCCCGCCTTCATTTCTCGACCAAATTTCATAATTTTTGTACCATTCTCTTCCCCTTTCCTTCCTCCTTCTTTCAGGGTAAGAAAGTCTCGTTTTTGTGGTGGTTTTGTATTTCGCCGTCTTATAAAAGTTTTGGTTTTTGCCTCAATCCTTTCGTTTTCTTGCTCCTTGATGAAGGTTTCGAAGACCCAGTGGAGGACTCAAGCTTTGGGGACCGTTTATTTGAAGAATAAGGAGCGTTTAAGGTAACGGTGATAGGTTACTCGACAAAGTGTCGAAATTTCCGTCTTTTATGTCGTTTTCATGTCTTTGTTTGTTAAAGTTCGGTTCTTTATACTTTTCTCCATTTGTGTACTCAATTTCATCGTATCATTTCTGTCCTTATGTTCGGATTGCTGGTTGTTATGCACGAAGTGGTTATATTAGATTTCTGTCTCGAAATTAAGATTGAAATGGACAGTTTTATATGGATTTTCGAGCTTGGTTAAGTTAGGCTTGGTGGGTGTTGTTCATGTTGTGTTGCGTTTTAGTTTCGTCTTACCTTTGCCCCTTTTGTTCTGTCTGAAACTGAGCCGTAAAGCTTGCTAGGATTCTGTTTTGTACCGTGGCAGGGGACGTTTTGGACTCTGTTTATGGACGGTCCAAATACGCTTTTCGAAATGTTTTTCGTGTTTGTCCTCTTCGTGTTAATATTGTCATATGTATAACCGAATTTTTCTCGCTGCAAACGTCTAATTGGACCGTACTTCACCTCGGTATTTGTGACCGTCTCACGGCTTGTTGGCAGCCGTGGACGGGTGTGTGTGTGTGTGAGTTGTTTAATTGCAGATGGTCATAGCTGAGTGCCGCTGTCTTAAGTCGTATTGTCGTCGTAAATTTCCGTCTCAAACATACTCAAAAACTTCTTGTGTCGTTTACTTGAATGGGTGCTTTGGGTAAGGGATTGTTGTCATGTGTTGGACTGCCTTTGGAGTTGTTGGTCACGGTGGGACTGACCGGGGTGGCAGTAGGGCCACGGCCTGGCCGTGCTAGGGTGGTCACGGGCTGAGTAGCCTATACTCCTTACTTCCCTTTTTTTGTTTCAGTGTATTTGATGTGACCATATTTAGCGCATATTTAGCCCCCGAATTAGCCTTGTTTCCATGTTTTTTAGTGCATATTTGGGTCATTTATTATCTTTAGTTCTTTGTTTTGCATATTCTTTGAGATTTTGATCCCTTGGTAGGAAAGGAGTAAGAATCTTACATTTTCATGGCAAAACGAGACTAAATTGATCGAATCCAATGACCAAGCATCAAGGAGAGACAAGATTAGAAGGCCTTTGTACATATTATAGTAGATGAGCAATGTTGAGAAAGGATCCTTGAGTCCCCAAGGAAATCCCCAAGGAATTTATGAAGAAAAGGGAAGAAAAGAAGAAGAAATGTTGCTGAGGCATAATCCGTGCTGATTGTCTACAATCCGGCCGTCCACCATCTGCACAATCCGTGCGGTTTCTTCCCAAGACGCTCGGGTTAGCACTGCCACAATCCGCCCGGATTCCTCCAAAGCCGCTCGTGTTCCACCGCCAGAATCCGCCCGTCCCGACTCCAAAACGCACGGATTCCTGTACAGCACAATTTCGTCTTCTCCAAGCTACAAAGAAAGAAGCCTTTCCTTCGAAAAATACCGGCTCCTCCCTGCTCAATCTAAAAAGTGTAATTACTAGTTTAGCCCTTAGTTAACCCTAATGCATCCCCCTAATTTCCACTATAAATACCCCATTAGTCTAATTAGAAGAGCATGTTCTTCTTATCAATAATTAGAGTAGTTAATATCAATCAAATCTCTCTTTAGTTTTGTAATCAACAATTAATCAAGTTTTAATACAAGTTTTATTTCCTTAATCTCTCTTTTGTTCATCATTTATTTTGGGTAATTGAAGATTATTTGGGTTATTATTGGGAGATTGAAAACCTCTCAATCAAGCATCAAGTACTTCTTTTATCTTTGCTTTATTATTGGAATCATTAGTAGGTATAATTCTCTTAATCCCTTTTTAATTATTGTTAATTACTTTCATTTATTCATCATGTTTCATTTTGTTGGTATGATTGACAACCTTGCTAGCATGATCAACATGATAATGAGTGAGTAGTCTCTTAGCTAGGGTTAATGGGTGATTAGGGGAAACCAACATGGGGAATGATTCATGCTTAAATTAATATGCTTTCATGTTTTATTTGCTTTCTTGTTTTGATCTCAACTCATGCACATGTTATGTTTGATGAAATGCTAAGCCTATGAATCCTTGCATTTACTACCATCACCTATCTTTTCAATGAGACTTGTAAGACATAAACCAACTCGAGTCTCATTAGACCATGCATGCTGTTGAGTAGGGAAGATTAAGTCGACTTGTAGGTGTTGTACAATCTAATCGATTCGGCTCCGGGACCCAAACTTTCCTAGGATTGTAAGATATAACCCAACTCAATCCATCACAACAATAACTGCTTGCTTATAATTTGAGAACATGTTTGTATGATCAATTCCCATGATTCCCCTATGACCCCATGACACCCTAGTGCTTTTTATCAATTGTTTACAACCCTTTTAATTCATCTTGCTTGTTTATTTTCATTGCTATTTTAGTTAGTGATCTTCTACATCAACCCAAATTGTGACACCCCTAAGACACCACTAGTTTCAATAGAAATCTCATCTCAATTCCCGTCCCTTGGGATCCGACCTTTACTTGCCTCTTTACTAATTGTAGAGTTGTTTGTGAAGCTATAAATTGTGTTTTGATTCGGACGTTACCCAACGACCACACCTTTAATTGTGAACACGAAACGGACCGATCAAAAATGGCGCCGTCGCCGGGGACGGTGTTAGCTCGATTTAGATTTCTTTACATTGTTATTAGTTGTGTCTTTCTTTGCCTTGGGGAAGTAAAACTCCTCAAGGTTTGTTCTAATTGTTTTCAAGTTGTTCGATATTTTGCAAGATGGACTTTATAGATTGTTTTGTAGAGGACCACTTAAGTATACCTTTCTTCAAAGATCCCATGCAAGCATTGGAAGCCTTGGAAGCAAGTGAGGCTAAAAATATGTATTGGGAATTAGAGGTGGATCTTTTTGAGGCCGCTCTAGCTAACAAAGAACTTACTCGTGCACAATCCGAATTGGCGCATAACATCCTTGTGGAAGCATGTCAACCCATAGAAGATGAGCAATCCATCCTAGAAGATATTTTACAAGCTCAAGAGCAAGAGGAACCCATCATGGAGTTCGAATGTGATGAGGTTGATGACAATGAGGAACAAGTTGAATATGCTATGAGAATGGAATGTCTAATGGAGATGGAGCAAATTCTCAATGAAACTCCAAAGGAGGAAAGTGAGGTACAAACTCCTACTTTAAAACCCCTTCCCACAAATTTGAAATAGGCTTACCTTGATGAATCAAAGACCAAACCCGTGATTGTTAATGATAGACTTGATGATAACCGATTGGGAAAATTGCTTGATGTGTTGAAACAACATGAGAAGGCTATAGGTTATAGTCTAGATGACCTTAAGGGGATAAGTCCCAACTTTTGCATGCATAGAATTCATCTAGAGGAAGACCATAGACCTACCATTCAACCCCAAAGAAGATTGAACCCCCACATGCAAGAAGTTGTCAAAGGAGAAGTCATGAAATTACTTGATGCGGGAATCATATATCCCATATCGGATTCTTTGTGGGTTAGCCCCGTCCAAGTGGTACCTAAGAAAGGAGGTACTACGGTAGTGACAAATGAAAAGAATGAACTAATACCCACAAGAATGATCACCGGTTGGCGTATGTGCATTGACTATCGAAAATTAAACTCCGCAACAAGAAAGGATCACTTCCCCCTACCATTCATTGACCAAATGCTTGAGAGGTTAGCCTCCAACAAATTATTTTGTTACCTTGACGGGTATTCGGGATTCTTCCAAATCCCTATACACCCGGATGACCAACATAAGACCACCTTCACATGCCCTTATGGCACTTTTGCATATAGGAGGATGCCTTTTGGTTTATGTAATGCCCCCGCCACTTTCCAAAGATGCATGATGAGTGTCTTCTCCGATTACTTAGAGACCATAATGGAAGTTTTTATGGATGATTTTAGTGTTTATGGGAAGGACTTTGACTCATGTTTGCATAATCTTTCTCTTGAGTTGCAAAAATGTGAAGATGTTAGTCTTGTTTTAAATTGGGAAAAGTGTCACTTCATGGTCAATGAAGGAATTGTTTTGGGTCATTTGATTTTGGAAAAAGGCATCGAGGTCAATAAAGCTAAAGTTGAGGTGATAGAGAAACTCCCACCTCCCGTGAATGTTATAGGGGTGAGAAGTTTTCTCGGTCACGCGGGTTTTTATCGCCATTTCATAATGGATTTTTCAAAAATAACGAAACCCCTCACTCAACTTTTGCTTAAAGATGCCCAATTCCAATTCACTGATGAGTGTGTTGAAGCTTTTAATAGAATCAAGGAAGCGCTAATCTCGGCACCGATCATCCAACCTCCAAATTGGGAATTGCCTTTCGAGATTATGTGTGATGCTAGCAACTACGCCGTTGGAGCGGTTCTTGGCCAATGGGTAGGGAGAGCTCTTCACGCCATCTATTACATAAGCAAGACCCTCGACCCTTCCCAAGTAAATTATGATACAACCGAGAAGGAGCTTCTTGCCATTGTCTATGCTTTGGATAAATTCCGTTCCTACTTGCTTGGATCCAAGGTGATTGTATTTTCGGATCACCGTGCTCTCCGACATCTCTTGATAAAGAAGGAGGCCAAACCAAGGTTGTTGAGATGGATTTTGCTTCTTCAAGAATTTGACTTGGAAATAAGAGACAAGAAAGGAGCCTAGAATGTAGTGGCGGATCACTTGTCAAGGATCCGGTTTCATGATGAAAATGGAGAAACCCCGATCAATGACTCATTTCCCGACGATATTTTGACGGCCATTCAAACGCAACTTGAAAGGCACATCACCCCATGGTTTGCCGATTATGCTAACTATATTGTTGGAAAAGTACTCCCTCCAAATTTGAACCACAACCAAAGGAAGAGATTCCTATTCGAAGTGAAGAGGTACTTTTGGGATGACCCAAACCTCTACAAGGAGTGTAGTGATGGGCTCTACCGGAGATGCATCCCTCAATGGGAAATCCAAGGAATCTTGGAAGGATGTCATTCATCACCCTACGGTGGGCACCATGGAGCAAGGAGAACCGTTGCAAAAATTCTCCAACCGGGCTTCTATTGGCCTACAATGTTTCAAGATACAAGAGAATTCATCATTCATTGCGATGCTTGTCAAAGAACGGGGAATATCTCTTGGAGGAACGAAATGCCACAAAGGGGCATTCTAGAGGTGGAGATCTTCGATGTTTGGGGAATCGACTACCAAGGGCCCTTTGTGACATCCAATGGGAATAAGTACATCCTTGTGGCCGTAGACTACGTCTCAAAGTGGGTGGAGGCAATTGCCACCCCAAATGATGATGAAAAAACGGTCACCAAGCTCTTCAAGAAGATAATCTTCCCAAGATTTGGAGTTCCTAGAGCGATCATTAGTGATGGAGGAACGCATTTCCATGAGAAGAAACTTGCATCTCTTTTGACCAAATATGGTGTCCAACATAGAACCAGCTTGGGATATCATCCTCAAACAAGCGGTCAAGTTGAGATTTCAAATAGAGAGATCAAGCAAATCCTTGAGAAAGTTGTGAACAAGACTCAGAAAGATTGGAGCACAAAGCTTGATGATACTCTTTGGGCTTATAGGACGGCCTATAAGACTCCCATAGGAGCCTCCCCTTACAAGCTTGTCTATGGAAAAGCGTGTCATTTGCCAATCGAATTGGAGTACAAAGCTTATTGGGCAATCCGAGCACTTAATCTTGATCTCAAATTGAGCGGTCAAAGGAGGATGATTCAAATTCAAGAGTTGGAGGAATTCCGACTACAATCCTATGAGAATGCAAAGATTTACAAAGAAAAAACGAAATTGCTTCATGATAAGAGAATTAGACAAAACGCCTTGCACAAGGGAGACAAAGTCCTTCGATTCAATTCCCGCTACCGACTTTTTCCGGGAAAATTGAACTCTAGATGGATGGGTCCCTATGTGATAACCGAAGTTGGAAAATATGGAGATTTCGAACTCAAGGCGGAAGATGGAAGCAAGTTCAAGGTAAATGGTCAAAGGTTGAAGCCATACTATGAAGGAGCTTTTGTTGGAGAGGTCGAGGTCACCTACCTCGGGCCTCCTCACCCTTGAAAGGACCATCTAAGGGAGAGTTTGGTGGAGTCCTCCCTAAACCACCACTTGTAAATATACTAACCCTCTAACTTGTATTTATTGTTTTATTGCATTTGTTTTAATAAATAGCATGAACTCTTTTCATGAGCGTAAGTGAGGGAGGGTTACTAATGAATTTTGAATGAAGGAAGGAACGATTTTTCAAGTGTGGGGACGCATCTAAGAAAGGAGAGAAAGTCAAAGGAAGAATTCACAGCCTGAACACGTGCAGATTCCCTGGAATCCGGCCGTCTTGCTGGAATCCGGGCGTTCTGAGGAGAATCCGTCCGTCCAGCTACGCTGAGAATTTGAAGATTTTTAGACTGAAGGCGAATCCGAGCGTCCCAGAAGGAAAAACGCCCGTCCTGAAGAATCCGGCCGGTTTTGCAGAAAGACGCCCGTCTTTCTACCTGTGCATTTCAAGAAAAATTGCTGTAAAGGAATCCGTCCGTCTTCAGAAGAATCCGCCCTTCCCGTTGAAAAAGAATCCGAGCGTCTCATGCTCGGGACGCCCGTCTTTGAGGTGTCAAATTTTGGAAATTTTCGCTGTGACAGAATCCGGGCGTATTGCCCAAAATCCGCCCGTCCCGAGGAGCACGAATCCGAGCGACTTCAGCTCGAATCCGCTCGTCCTCCCACGGTGTTTTGACCCGATTTTTCCCTAATTAAATTACACCCCACCACACATTTAGTGACACATCAATACTCCTTCCACTTGCACTATAAAACCCACCTCCTTATGACTCCCATACATATCCAAATCACTCTCTTAACCCACAAAATCAAAAAGCCCCAATTTTCTAGGGTTTCCAAAGGCAACACTCAATCAACAAGGAACATCCTTACCCTTTCACAAATCAAAAGAATCCAGCTTAAGAATCAAGAATGGCACCAAGAAGATCCTCTTTTAGGAATGCAAGAAGACCAAGGATGAGGGGAAGTTCTTCTACCTCCCATGCCAACACGTTAAGAAGGGAACATGAAGAGATTGTAGATCTTACAAGGCTTGATGACTTCTCAAATGTGGAATTTTTCAATGATGTGCAAAGAGTAGTCTTCCACCGGCTTCTAAGTAAGAATATTCTTCCCACTAAATTTTTATGTCATGATACTTTGAGGAAACTTGGGATTTATCACCAAGTGGAAGCTCTCTTTGAAGTTTTTGGTCTCTCAACCCTTTTTCGCATGTATGAACAAACTTATCGGTCTCTTGTGCTTGAATTTTTGAGCTTTTTGAAGATTACAACCTTGAACAAAATAATATGCATAGAATTTAGGTTGGAGAATGTTTGTGGGATGATGACCCTTGTAGAATTCGCAAATGTACTCGGGCTCGATGTTTCGCCTACTCGAACATCGAAACCCAAGAAGTATAGTGTTGAACCTTTGTGGAGGGCCATGACGGGACGGGATTTCATTCATACCAAGGAATGTCTTGCTTTTCATATCCAAAATCCGATCTTGAGGCTTACATATCGATTTCTTTCGGGCACTCTACTTGCCCGACGAGATTCGGCCATTGTGAACCAATTAGACCTTGTGTTTATAGAATCCTACCTCAACATTCAAGGGAGAAGTGTGTATCACTTCAATGCACCTCTAGTATTACTAGAGAAATGGGCAAAGTTTAGAAATGGGGACGATGATGGAATGAAGCACATAGTGAATGGAGGACTCATTACTAGGCTTGCAAAGCACTTCAACCCGAGATTCAATGAGAATAATGAGTATGCTCCTCTCTTGGGAAACACTAGGATAAACGAAGATCTTCTTCTTATTCACCACCATTGGATAACCTTTGAGGGGGTTGATAAGCGGATAAAGTGGTTAACAAAAGGAAGCGATCCGATTTATCTTCCAATGGTCGACCTACCACGTATCTCCCCAAGAAGAGGAAGCTTGTCTCCAATGCCATCCTACCTCATCCCAAGTCAAACAAAGCAAGCACCACCACCTCCAAATCCACCACAACAACAACAAGAACAACAAACTCAAGATGAGAAGATCAAAGTGCCTCCCTACCCTTTTCCCTACCAACCGTATAACCATCCAAATCCCTTCATCCTCCCCGGTGACGACTTTGTCACGGGAATCTTACAAGATCTAAACTACCGTCAATACGAAACCTCCGTGGACACTTACTATGCACTCTATCCTCAATATCACGAGATGGTTCGAAGAGGACGGATTAGTGAGGAAGGAGCATTCCCCTCATGGGCTCAATTGGATTTGCTTTTCCCCAATTCGGAGAAAGCTAATGAAAGGGTGAACCCCTTTGGTATGCTGACAAGGGCGATGCTGTCCACAAAGGGAGAATCCGCAAAGCACCTCGGAGTTACCACCTCCATGGGACGTGGTAACCCTGGAACCTTGCTGAGTAGGGACCTGATATCCTGCAACTGTTGTTCTACATGGCTTCCTACCCCCATAACCTGGTTGTGGGGTACCAAGTAGACCCCATATGGATTTGGTGTTCCTCCTGACATGTTAGGAGGGACCATGTAGCTTCCAGGTAATGGTGTTGAGTTCACAATAGGCCTGAACTGGCTGTCCGGAGTATATGGCATATAAGAGCACATCCCGGGATATGTGTTTCTTGCTGACTGTTCCCCAGGATTGCTTCCTGGTACCGTTGGCGTACTGCGTGTTGTTGGTATGGGATCTGCAGTTAGTGCTCCTAATCCCACAGGATTGAGTACCACATGGTACGTTTGCGATATCCTTGGTGGTGGTGGAACCCCTGGTGGTTGGATCGTACCCTGGGCGGCGTCCGTTCTTGCTAGATATACTTGCTCGGGTGGCGTGGTTACCCCTGGTGGCAGCATATCCATATCGAGCCTGGTTACTAGATTTTGCGGCAGTAGCCTCCCTGAGTACTCTCTGGCATTCCCCTGGCCGGGTGTCGACCTTGCCATCTGCTGGGTCGTTCCCAGGGGTGACACTGCATCTATCTTTTCCTGCAGGGACTGGTTGTCCCTTTGTATCCCTATCACCGCCTGCTGCAAGGATGTCATCCCTTGGAGCAACTGTTGTACCGGATCCGGTTGTGACGCTCCTGGGAGACGGGCTCCTGTCAGGTGTCCTGGTGATCCTGGGCGCTGCGGACTCCCATCCCTATTAGGCTTGGGTACAAGATTGATAACTGGTGATTTGCCAGCCTTCCCTACTCCCAGACCTGGGATTTTGGGGTAGTAAGGGGGCTTTGCTAATACTTGGGGCTGAGCCTGGCCTGCAGTCACTCTGGTGGCAGGGACCGCCGTTTTTGGAACACCGGAAGTTGCTGGCGTCGCCCCTACTACTAGAGTTTGCACTGATGTACTCAACGTATCAGAGACGTTCTGACTGGATCCTGACATGACCAACTATAGAGATTTAGGATATTTCGAAAAGAGATATTTTAACCAAGATTTAACCACAATGTCCCACGGTGGGCGCCAAATTGTTTTGGTAAGATTTTACCGACTAAAGATTTGTGAGTCAATTCGGCTATTCCAGTTAAAACACGAATATGAAGACTTAAGTGGATAAGTAGAAAGAGCATAGCGAGAAAGAAAGTAAACTACGAAAGAGAAACAAACGAAAACAAAGAGAGACAAATGACACAAGAAAATTGGTGACGCGGGAAACCCAAAATGTGGGAAAAACCACGGGGGGAATGGTATCCCGCCAATGATCCACTAGTAGTAATAGTATTCGAGGGTGAACCTAGCTAGAACGATCAGGAGGTATAGCTGCGATCTCCAAATGACTATGTATAAATGATATGAACAATGGATAAAATTCTAGTGTGTTAATGATGTTGAGTATTGCAGATGATGAGTGATATTTCTTCGAGTGGAATGAATGGGGGATCCAGAGTGTCTTGAATACGATGTTTGTTGCTCTCTTATAGCCGTTCCTGGGGTGGTTGCACGTGCTCCTATATTTTCTCAACCATACACTCCACTTCCTATGAAATAGGAAGTGGTTGCTGACTTTGTCAAAGCTCCTGCTAATCTCTGTAATGTTTCTGCTGATCACTTCAACGTTCCTGTTGACCATTTCAATGTTCCTGCTGGTTGTTTGTTACTTAATTCAAACGTGGCCTTTGTGCTATTTGCATGTCCAGGTTCATCCCCTCTTGTTCTTCCTTGCGTCCTGCAGCCTGCTGCCTTGTTATTGATCTGTGTGCTTCTGTTTTACCCAATGGTGAATTGCCACGTCATGATGAAAATGAGAGGGTATTTTTACCCATACAACTATATTTTATGTTATATATTAGAAGTTAGAATGAATATTCTTTCCACTTATGAATAGTGCCCAAAAAGTAAACTTATACAAATCATTGAAACGGATGAAGTATTATTTTATATATATAAGTAAATTTTTATTAAACATTATTTCTGTATTATTCTTTATGTTAATTTTTAATTTTTTTAAGTGTTTAAAAAAAAAATTGAGCTTACAAACGGTTTATGTTGTGAATTATCTATCATATTGAATAATGCATATAAAATTAGAAATTACGAATATATCTAAGTATATAAATAAACACGAATATTAAGAAATAATCTTCTAATTCAAATAGAAAAGTTCGAAAAAGTAATTTTATAATAATAAGTGCACAAATATTAAAAAATAATTTTCTAATTTTAATAGGAAAATTGTAAATGATTAATTATTTCCTAATTCTAATAGAAAAATTGTAAGTAATTAATTTTAAAATTTAATTAAGTGTTTTAGAAAAGTTGGAGACTACCAAGTCGCTTAAAAAAAGTCTCAAATATATATTTATATTGATTGATTATCAAAATAAACATTCCACTAAAACAAAAACACACATGTGCTAAATCCATTTTAAATCCATACATATTATTTGCTTTTTTGACGCTATTTATCATCGACGAAAATCTTCATAATTCCTGATAATGTATAAGAAAAAAATATTGTAACGTAGAATCTAGTTTGATTCATCTTTAAGAATATAATAAAAATATAAAATTTTTATATTTTTTTATAATGTAGAATTTAACATAATTTTGATACAATATGTATATTGCCAAATGTGCAAAAGGTAAATGGTGTGTTTAAAGTTAAATGCAAAAACAATACTTGTAGTGGAATGTTTTTATGAGGAATGTGGATAAATAGGCATATTATATTTGGTAAGCGAAAGTAGTGTTTCTCATGTTAAGCGTGAGGGAATTACGGCCGCAGATTTCATATAGCTAAATTATTTACGAAACTATGCAAAGGGGAGGAAGAAATGGTGGTTTCTCAGTCTGATTTCCTGCAAGCCATACTTGGTCTTTGTTGTCTAATGTTAATATAGTCATGTGAGATTGGCTAATGTTGTTATGGTGATCAAATCTAGCTAGATTTTCAGCATAGGTAGCACGCGACCGTTCCCCTACTCTGCGAGCACCGTTGAGTGAGAGTGGCTAGGGAGGCCAAGACTAAGAGTGAGCCTTCCTACACTTCCCCTGGCTTTTATTCGTCGCAGTACTGGCCCTACCCCACCTTCCATGACATTAGGTTGCATGTGATTGAGCTGACCAAGCGGATCTCTTCTACTTTGGTGTTGCGAAACATGCACGATATGGCCTATAACCAGGGTATAGGGACGGAGTTGGCACAGCCGGTATAGTGGAGAGGGCCCGGGAATGACTCTGGGGTGTTCAATAGTTACGGGGTGGACCCCAACGCTTAGAGAGCACCGACGGAGTCTGAGTATGGCTGCCTCGCAGGACCGTGGGGAGGCAACTACGGCAGCCAGCTAAACGAGGAAGGGAGGTGGACCGGCGGTGGAGGCTACTCACCTGCAGCTTATCAGGGAGCAGGGACGTCTGGTACTGGGGGTGGAGAGGATATAGATGAGGATGCGGGCATTTGAGCTCCGCTTTGATTTTATGGACTTGTTGTTGGATATTTGTTAGACTTTATGGTACTTTATTTTGATTTGAGTGCTTGTAATCGACCATAAGGCCACTACTTGTTTCCTCCGTATTGCTATTAGGTTGTTAAGACCGTTGATACGTGTCTTTTATATGATGTTTTACATCTCATTTTACACGCATTTCAGAGCTGATTCATGTAGTTTATGCTGCATTTCTCCCTATTTCCGTCTACTTCCGTATTTTGTACATTATTGCAGAAATGTGAAGAATCCAACGGAAATCGAGCTAAATCCGTCCCCGAGTATCCTGCATTGCATATGACGTGAAGTATTCACCCGAGGAACGAGCTTGGTGCGCAATTCAAGGCCCAAAAGACAAGTCCACGAGTTTATAGAAGTCTAGTAGCGACTTAATCGATCGATCGACCACCTCCATCGATCGATCGACCAACCATCGGGTTCGAAGCTCTTTTTTCTTTGAAGACCGATCGATCGACCATCCTATCGGTCGATCGACCCAACTACTATTCCGGCGAGAATTAAAAAAAAGATCGAGGAAGCGCAAGCCCATGATGTTAGGTTTAGGAAATAAGAAGTTACGTTAATTGCTATATAACGTAACCTAGAAACATTGAGTTAGGCATCTAGTTTTATTCAGAAATTCATCAGTTTTACATTAGCTTTAATAGTTAGGGTTTGGGATATCGTTTGCATCAGATTTTATTCATACTTCTAATCATTCCGTTACTGTTCTCCTGCGATTTTCGGTATTACTCTGCCCTAATTTTAGTTCTTCTTTATTTCTTCGTTAGTATAGAATTGCTAGTTAGGTTCCCAAAGCCAATATTATTTGTCTATGTTAATTGTTTGCTTTATCGTTTCAAGCATGAATTCATTAGTTAGTTTCATCATCGTTATTATTGTTTTTACCCTTAGCATGAGTAGCTAGATTATTTGTGCTAGGATGTAGGCGAATTTTAGCGTAGGCGGCAAAGTATTGAACACGGATGAATTCGCGCGTCGATCGATCGACATTCTCGGTCGATCGACGACCTCGTGAGGTTACCCTTCGTTTTAATTGATTTTAATGTTGTATTTAACGAATCGAATGCATGCGACCAGTTAGATGCTTAATTTATGACTGACCCATTAGATCGAAAGATAGGGAAAGTTATTTGACCACCAATTAAGATGACTAAACTGTGCTGAGATCGAAAGATAGGTGTAGTTTAGACTGTTAGTCACTCTTCAGGACGAGAGTCAGTATTAGTGATATTAGGGACCTATAGCGAGATCGAAAGATGCTATTTGTTAAGAGTGGACCGAGAGGACCTCTTGTTTCCCGCCTCACTTGTGTTCAATTTAGACCTGTTTAGTATGCTGCCGACGAAGCTTTAATGAACCGACCATCCTAGTACCCCTTCTTTATCTGTTTAATCCGTCTTTTTAGTTTACTGTCTTTATTTATTCTTAGCTATAGACCAATTCAACTCAACCCCTACACTCGTTACCTTAGACTGAATTTAGACAACTAGGATTTACATCTGCCTCTCTGTGGTTCGACCCGACTGCCACTAGCTATAGTTGTAGTTGGAAATTATAAATCTTATTTTTGACACCTCACGACGGGTATCAAATTTTGGCGCCGTTGCCGGGGAGGCAATAGTTCTAATTTTAGTTGTTGTATTTTTAGTCTTTCTTAGTTTAAGGGACTTCTGTTCCTTAAACTTTTCTTATATTCTTTTTGTAGTTTCTTCTTATGCGCAGGTCACAGGGTGGTGAACTAGTACCATTTGATCCTGAGATAGAGAAATCTTTGCGCGAGTTGAGACGAACTGTAACGCCCCGTAATTTCGGACCGTTAATATATTTCGAAAATAATTAATTAATCAAGTAAAATTTGACATTAATGTATTTAAAGTAAAAATAATTCAAAGAAATATAATTTTATTATATTTTGAAGAAAAGTATTTATTTTGATAGTTTCGAAATGTTTAAAAATAGTTTAAACCGTGTAAAATCTATTATTTCGAAATAAGGACATATCGGGGGGAAATGACAATTCTTTTGAACGTTGGGTAAACGAATTTGGAAATGGGTCGTATGAGTATTCAATTTTCTTGTAATCTCGTGTTTAAGAACTTTGGTCTTGTCGGAATTTGCATTTGACCTACGGTTTTAATTATTATCGAAACGAGCCGAAACCGACTCGTAAAATCCCGACTTAAACCCGTCTCCCTCCTTTCCTCTCCCTTACCCGCGGCTCCCCTCCCCCTTTCTTTTCTTTTTCTGATTTTCCTTGGCTTCCATCATCTTCTCCAACATTCTAATCTTCCCAAAACACCATTTTTATACATTTCAAGCTAAAAATCATCACATCTTTCTCGTTTCTTATCGGATTTTCACGAAATTTACATTTCCGGAATCCCCTCGTCGAGATCTACAACCTAGTATGTTTTAATTTCAGTTTTCTTGAAGTTGTTTTAAGACGAATTTTGGGTAATTTCGGTTTTATATACTTATTTTTGTGTTTTTATTGTGTATTTAGGTGAAGATTTGGAAGACGAGTTTGGGGACTCGTATATTGTCGAGGATAGCGGCTAGTGTATATTAGGGTTTGGGTTTTAAGGTGCTAATTGCTCATTTTCTAGCTTAAGGTAACATATTTCAAGTTACTCGACGAATAATCGTCACAATCTTTGTTGTTTTTGTATGTTTGGTGATTTTTGTTTGAGTAGTAATTTTCACATGTTAAAATTTGATGCATGCATGCTTAATTTATGTCTTTTTTTAGTTTAAGTTAACATAGTTGTATTGGGAACGATTAATTAGTGTTCAGACGATGTTATAATGAACAAAAATGGAAAAAAAATAGGTGTGGGGGTGGCGGCAGCAGGCCCGGCAGCAGCCCGGCAGTCCCACGGCTGGCCCACGGCTGGCCCGGGTCGGCCCGTTACTTGTTTCGCGGTTTTCCTAGCTTTGTTCGTCATTTTAGGTTCATTAATGATATAATTAGAATAAGTAACATATGGTTAAACTTAGGAAATGAATCATAATAGTAGATAAAAATTATGTTAATGGTAAAAAAAATTATGTTATATTGATAGTTATCACATGTTAGGATAGTTTACAAAATGAAATTGTAACTAATAGGCTCAAAATGAATTTTATAGCGATAATTGTAATGTTTTGATGATTATGCCGAAAACTGAGCCTTGGTCCCTTTGACTGATTCGATGTCAGTCAATTGTGTGATTGGTCAGCCGCAATTTAACCCGTACCTGTCGCAGGGCTGGGGTTGCGGGTAAAAATTCGGTTGGATGAAATTTTATATGAATTAGATAATCGGCCTTTTTCTTGTTTTAGGCCATTTATCAAGCTTTAGTTCACATGTATAGCTGATTGAATTTAATAGTGTCTTGTAATGTAGAAATGGCCCTAGATTCCCCTAAAGCCTTTAACATGGTTAATATTGTTAGAATTGGAAATTAGTATTGAATACTTATTGAGGATATTGTTGGATTGTATGCTGAATAGACATTTATATAGCCTTTCACATGATAGAATGTTAGCATTTATGTTAGTAAGTTGGACTCTTTGCCCTCTTATGGTTAAGTGGGTGTCTTACTTGTCTTGTGTGGTGTGGGCTAAAGTATTCAAGCTGGGACTAGCTGGGACTAGGTCCTAGGTGAGTATTTCGGCCTTCATCATAGATAGGTCTTTATAGTCTTTGACGAGTATATGTTCACTGCTTGATAGCCTTTGTGTTCCTGACTAGTGGATTTATATCCAAGTTGGGGCATGACCTCGTTACTTATTTTGATAGTAAGTGGTCAGCTTAAGTACTAGCCAACCCTTTGGTGGACTCCTTAGGGTACTCACTTTGTTTTAGAAAAATTGTGGGTCTTGGGTGCGGTGGTGTGTATCCGCATGTCTAGGTCTGCGCAGATTTTAAGCTAGTGTTGTGTTGTGTCTTGGCCATGTTTTATTAATATTAACCGCTGAGCCAAGATACCGGTTTGATTACCTTCCCTACCTCGTGGTATAGACTCGAGTTACAGAGTGACTATTGACCGTGCTAAGAACTTATGCCTGTCTTTGATATATTGCCCTTTCTTGTATGGTGATTTTATGAATTGTAATAGGTGAGATGTAAGCCGGTTAAAATTGATAAAGTTTGAATTACTGTTTGTTATATGTTTCACATGATAGTTTAGTTTGGTCAGTTTAGAGTTCACATGTTAGAATACTTGATAAGTAAATGGTTTATCAAATTGTTTACATGTTACATTACATGTTACATTAATTTTGACGATTCGTGGCTGGGAGGACTCGAAGTTACTCCCCACTGAATTGTGGCTTTCGTGTTTGTATAAAATGCGATTGACAGGTTGTTGATGCTTTGTTGGGGTCACAGACGAGCTAGTGAGCATAAGGAACCTTGGACCTAGTTTTGGCTATTCTTATAGTAAACCTTTTAACTTTTGGTTTTGTATATAATTTGAAGGGACATATGTCTCCCTTTTCTATTTTTGGTTTGTATCATTACATTTTCTTATCGTTAGCTATAGCATGTAAATTAGTTCGTTAGCATTGCAGGTTTTGGCACCCGCCTCTTGGGAATGTTGGAAATGTTGTGATTGGTTTAGAAATTTTTTTGAAATTACAGGTTTTTAAATATAGTTGGACCAATTACAAACATATCCTACCAGTTTTTCCGTAGATTTTAGGTGTTAATTATCGCGTTATTTAAGGGTGTCACAGTTGGTATCAGAGCCTATTGCTCCCGACGCACGTTTGTGCACCCCACTTAAAATCACTTGACCTTTAAATAATAAACTTGAGAGATGGGTAGGATGGGTAGATTTAGGATTTTATGTGGTAGTCTATTTGTGATTGCTAATTGTTAGGTACTAATTAATTTTCTCTTTTGTAAGATGGCTCCGCCAAGAAGGGACATTGATGATGCTATCTTATTAGTTCTTACTCAAATTCTTCAAAATCAACAAAATCAACAGAATCAACAAGCTCCTCCTCCTCCTCTGCCTGCTGAGGGTACTCCAGGCACCTATACTTGGGTGGCTAATCAATTAACCCGAATCAACACTCCCACTTATGGTGGAGAGATTGATCCAGCTGCTCTTACAGGGTGGTTTCGGGAGTTGGAGAAAAGCTTTACACTGTATGATGTCAAGGAGGAACATAAAGTGAAGCTAGCCTCTCACTTCCTAGTACGAGAAGCAGACCGGTGGTGGTCCATGACTAGGCCTACCGTTTCAGCTGAACCGGGATTTGACTGGGTACGTTTCAAGGAGTTAGTGGAGGCCCGTTTCTATCCGCAAGAACTGAAACAGCAGAAGTTGAAGGGATTCATGGAGTTGAAGCAAGGAAGCCTTCCAGTTCAGACCTTCACCGATAGATTCAATGAGTTGGCTCATTATGCCACTAGATTGGTGAAGGATGACAACGAAAAAGCCTTCTTTTATCTTGAAAAACTCTCTCCTAAGATCAAAAGTATGGTCCTCCGAGACTCCACTAGCTTTGTTTCAATTTACAACGATGCTTTGTGGGCTGAAAATTCCCTAAAAGACATTGAAAATGAAGCTCGTGCAACTAATTCTAATCTTGGCAAGAGGCCTTTATATCCATCTTCTAGGCCCTTTACTCCTTCACCTAGGTTCATCTCTTCTCCCTCTGACTCAAACAAGAGGAGATTTGTTTCAAATGTGCAAGCTAACCGGGGTGGTCAATCTTCAGCTGTTAATGACAATAAAGGTACTAAAGACCGAGTGTGCTATAACTGCAAGAAACCAGCACACCCTGGTAAATGCTTCATTGATCCTATTATATGCTTTTCTTGTAACAAACTGGGCCACAAGGCCAATGTTTGCCCGGAGAGGAAGGTGACGGCTCCTACTACTCCTACCGCCCCAGTGAGGCCAGTGAAGCCAGTGAGGCCGAAAGGCCGTATCTTTGTTATGAGCCGAGCAGAAGCTGAGGCACATCCTGATATCATTACTGGTACATTTTCTATTTTTGATGTTCCTTGTTTGGTACTATTTGATACGGGTGCCTCTTTATCTTTTATTTCAATAAAACTCTCCAATAAATTATCACTTGAATCATCACAAGAAGAAAGCACATCTATATCCTTACCCTCTGGTGATGTCTTTTCTGAAAGAAAAGTAGATCTATATACTAACATATTCATATATGTTTTAATTTAATTTGTCATAAAATTAAAGTTGGATTTTATGCATGCAAACTAAAATAAAAGAAGATAAGAAAACATTTTCTCACCATATGAAATTCGGTCATATTGGGCACCAACAAGATCTCCTTCTTGTTAGTTCTTGAGCTTTCAAATAATGGATGAACATACAAAAATCCCAAAGTAGAGATTCTCCAATTAGTAGCACCCAAGACAATCCCTTAATCCCACAAATAAACATGTACTAGATGTTTGTATTGTAGTTTACCTTAAAATCTATTACTAATACTCATATACTACTTCTAGTAATCTTAGTAATTTATATGAACAATTTGGATTAAAATCTCATCTTTTTGATGAAGATTAAAGATAGAGAAGAGAGAATATTCATGAACACTTGCATGTTGATTGAATGGTAGTGTAAGAATAAAAGAAAAGAACCAACAACCCATAAAGAGAGGGAGTGTCACGGTTTTTGGAGCCTAAAATGGCATCATTTCTTTTCCTTTTTACTCTTCTCAAAAATAGTAGGTGTGTAAGATATGTAAGACTAGTTGTAGGTAGGCATCATTATGTTTATTTTATCAATTAAAATAAAACAACCAAAACCCACTAACACACCCTCCATTTTCGGTCCATTACTTAAAATGGACTACCATTTTATTTTGTCAATTTGTCATTTGTCACACAATATGTCACATGTAGTATGATACATGTTATTAATTAATTTAATGCATATTTATCACATAAATATCATTTCAAGAATTAATTAAATTACATACAACAAATTGACAAGTGATACTTGATCACTTAAATAAAATGGGTCATATAGTTATAATTCACAACTTCTTGTAATTATAATTAACCATTCATTCTTATCTTTATTGTTTCTCAAACAATAAATAATTTTAGCAACAAAGCATTTTATTACTAAAATATAAATCTTATTTAATCCCATTACAATAAGATATCAATATTCTCTCTCACAAATCGAATTGTTCAATTTTAAGGAATTAATTAATCTGTATCGGTATACAACTAATTAACCTTTTCAATTAAGGGAATCGTCCTTTAGGTGTGACCTTAAGGGATCAACTGATCACCACCGTCGCACGACAGTAATGTCAAACTCTAGCCAGCCAATCATTACCGATATGTGTGGACCAGTTGACTATATATGTAATGTATCATCCCTTTCGTATTCTTGAAATGAGATTTAATAATGATATTTAAATCATGTGATCGCACTATTGTTGAGGACACATTTCCCAACAATCTCCCACTTGTCCTCGACAAGTGTGCGTCACCAATTCTCTTGTCCTATTACTATCTCCCACTCAATGCAAGGTGTCTTTCGGGTCGTACTTGCAAGTGATCATATCGAGAGTGGTTTCCTCGATCTGGAGAATAACTGATTGACCGGAATTTATCCACCGTGGATACCTTCCGAGCGTGGCCACGCATTTCCAGTTAATTACTCCTCGAGTGGCCCTGAGATATTGTTTTAACCCTGACAAGGGGGTGGACAATTCCTATCGCACTTATTCCCTTCGACTAGCCACAGCCATCATAACCCAAAATATGCCCACTTGAACCCATTTACGAAGGTCATAGTAACACAAATCAAAGTTAATCTGAAACTGTGCCATCTTAGGCGAACAGTCTTTAGTCAAAAGAATTGACTCTTTAGAATACTATAGTAGCTCTCGCCACGACCAGGCTTTATAAATTTGCCAGAACTCTATAAGCGGTCACTGCCCGACAAAGTGTTCCTAACAGTCTGCCTATGTGATCGACTAGTCATCTCACATGACTCTATGGCACTTGAACTTGCCATCAATCGCATCACACTCTAGTCACTTTGAGACGTCACCTCATATACGTGACTATGGGCGAATACAATGCTAATCCGTGTTCACTTTAACGGGGTTCAATTGTCTCTACAACCCGTTTGTATGTAACAAAGTATAATAAAAGAGTTTTAAAGTAAAACTCGAACGACAAATGCGATTATCACATATGAATAGCCAATGCCTGATTACTATTTCATGTTCTATAATCTAATTTGATCTTGTACATAGTTGTTCATTTCAATTCAATTGAAATGACATGACTCATCATGTTTAGCCTTTGAGAAGGCTTTGGTTAGTAGGTTTTATCAATTTCTTGTACCTTACTCAACCTCACTACATACTCGTTTTCCTTTATAATGTATACATTTGCATTACAAAACTTTCTGAGTACGTGTCGAGATCCAATCAAGACATAGGCCCTCTTAGCCTAAGAATAGCTCCCACTTTGTTTTCACGATGTGCGGGACTCATCCTCTTGCACATCTCATGATTGCAAGTGTACTCAATTTCCGTTGTAAACATTTCTTATTGTTCTTTATTGCCTAGAACGATTCTAGAAAATCTACTTCTTAATTAACATTGCCACAATGGTATCTTAACCATCCTGATGTGTTTTGATTATGGTTTTGTCGGAAACCATGCGCAATCTCAATTGTCAATTGTCACTTGTGTAACACCCTTACACAAAATTGCATCATAAACACTTTGCTTTACTTCCTTAATGCTTCTGCATGCACTTAAGGGTAATCTTTATGGCTTACGTGGCAAAGATTACTTAAATTCGATTTTGAAAACAATTCATCATACTCAAAGTATATGAAGTGTTATACATCATTTTCTATTTAATTGATTTGGCAGCGGAAGCAAATGGAATCAATCAAATATGTTCAACTTGGTTGAACTAGTCATGAATCTTATCTACATAAAACTTCTTATTGACGCTAATATCATGTGGATTTATCTTCATAAATCCGAATATTAAAGATGTATTATAATACTCCAAAAGTCTTAAATCATTCTTAATGATCAATATGTCATCCACATATCGGACTAATTAAAAATTCCGTAACTCCCACTAAACTCCATGTATAAACACAACTTCTCGACTTATCGAGAAAAGTTTTATCACATGATCAAAATGTTGATTCTAACTCATTGATGTCCTACTTAGGACCCTCTCTTAAGTTTCACATTATCTTAGGATTGCAAGAATCTACTAAACTCATGATATGTATTGAATACATTCCTTCTATTGAAGAAGTGGGTTTTAGATTCACTCGATATGTATTTCATAACCTCATAATGAAACACAATCCCTAAGAAGATCCAAATAGACTTAAGCATTTCAACTGGTGCAAAACCCTTTGCAACCAATCAAACCTTGAAATCTCTCTTTATTAGTGCAAAACCCTTTGCAACTAATCAAGCCTTTTATATTGGATTTTCATGGCTCTAAGCCTTGTAGTGAGTTGTGACTTAAACACTCTCATGTAAGTCATATGTTCATTACTTTCTAGAAGTAATCAATGCGAATCAAACGATTTCTCTTATAAGTTATAAGCTCTTTGCTTTCTTAAAAGTAGCATGAATTCATCATTTTCAACAAGTGACGAACTTTAACCTCCTAGGTTTTAAAGAAACAACGTCTTACACAAAACATCTCATGTAGCCAAGAAAGACCAGTTTCTTGCGACATAGCATCTTTGTGGCTCTTTGAATAATTTCTCCCACTCTGTCTTCTAGAAATAAACTTGTATTTTAGAAAGACAGCGACTTCATGAGCCGCAAAACCCGTCGTACTCGTGATAATTGAAAGGGAAAAATGAGCATTTGTTTCTTGTGAAAACTTACAAACATGGTACCCTTACCATTTCATATCTCATATGATTCGATTTAGTGGAAAAATAATTTAGACAAAAATGATAATATCCCCAAAAGGATCAAGTAACTCAAAGTAACTTGATTGAAGTCCAAACCATATCGAATAGCATTTGATTTCTTATCCATCCACACATTGTCCCATAATGTGTGTTAAGAGAGATTAACTTGTGATATTATATCACATTTCCTTTGGCTTATATCAAAGTCTTCACTTTGATAATCCCTATCACGACTAAATCGTGATTCTTTGAATACTTTGAACTTCTTCAAGGATTTCTCTATTTACCTTATTAAGTGAACATATTAGTGTCAACTTAAATCGTTGGTAAAAGAAAATGATCAACCTATTTTGGATCAATGATTTACAATCTCGATCTCCTTTTCAACCAAAAGGCACGAGACATCATGCTTTGAATACAAGATACGCATATACCATTAACAATCTAATGGTTTCAAGAGTACTCGATAACTCTTTGCGTTCATCATTCCAAAATTTAAGGTTTAATCTTGGGTTACCAATTTGAGTCTTGCATCATCTTCATGATATATCATTCTAGTTTGGTTTAGAATATTATCACCTTGATGATGGGCTAGCCATACATCAAATCATGGTGTATAGGGTCACAAAAGTGAAACCTCTTTTGTATCTTTAACAAATTGTATTCTTATTTAGAGTTTATGTACTTAATAGTCACAATTAAGTACAACTCCAAACCCGAAAACTAGATTTGGTACACAATGACTCTATCTCTTGACTTCATTGTTGCTAGTCATCATATTCTAATCATCCTATGTATCAAACATAATGATGAAAACCACCATCGGTTTCTAATATTGATGAAGTAATACTAGCAAAATTTATGTTTAATCAAATAAACATTTAACGAAGAAGGTCCCATTAGATGTCCCACAACTAACTTGTTGATTCTTCAATAATTTGGGGTAGTTTCCTTTCTCGTGTTTAACATTTAAGACAATGGAAACTTTATCGGTCGGGATTGATAGGTTTAGTATCGTCATTCTCAACAACTTACCTTTAACATAACCTTGTATCAATTCCATTCTAATTTTACTTCTTTAACCTCGTCCTCATCTTAACGGTTTAAGAGAATGCTCCCACTCATTTCAATGAGTTTTTACTTAGAGAAGCAAAGGTGAATCTTATAAAGATTACTCTTTAATTCAATCGTTTTAGTCTTAAAACTTTCATTGAAGTGGTTGCGTTATTTTGGTCAATTACGAATTCTGACAAAACTAATTACCAAAACAATTTATCGCTTCAAGGTACTTAATTCAATTAAGTATATGAAACATAATCCATTGTAAGTAGAAGTGTTAGTCAAGAATCAAAAACCTGTTTGATAATGAATAACTTTAATCTATACTCTTTACAAGAGATCCATAGCAATGGTTCATTCGAGGTCTTTAGAAGAAAATTCAAATTTTATCTTTAGATACGATGTTTTAATGGAGTTTTGAATCGAAATGATATCGTATATGAATTGTGGTAAAGAAATAGAACAATATAACAACGGAATAGTGGAAAAACTTAACATTTATCGTTTTATTAATACTTGAAAAACAAGTATAGCATTTACATAGTGACCTCTACCCAACTATGATAAATGATTCCAAGATCCAAATTCATATTAACTTGGGGCACGGTGTGCCGAAATACCCTTTATTAATATAACTCGGTGGATTAACTCTTTAATCGATTCTACTTTTAGAACTCTTGGTCGATAAAATTACATTAATATTTTATCTCTAGCCCGAAACACATCCGGAAATACGTCGTGAATACTTTCGTTGAGTTCAACCCAAATTTCGAATAAATGTGTCCGTGATCCAAACCCATGTCAACTTAGGGCACGGTGTGCCGAAATACCCCTTATTAACATGAACTCGGTGGATTAACATTCATCACCCACTTCCCCTACGTAACAAGGTTTGTACCCCGGGGCCGAGTGCACTCCCCTCGCGAAATAGGTTTTCATGGTTTCTACTATTTGGTAAGGCTATGTCTCAATTGTTTATTTTAGCGAGAGGTCATGTCAATTTATTATCTATCACGTTTTAAGTGAACTAAAGCGGTGAACTACGATAATTTTAATTGACACAGTCGATAAACTCGATGAAAGAAGATGCATGTTTTAGTTATGGCGATTTAGCGATGCATGTGACATAAAATAAAATGCAAGCATAAAAGTAAATAAATCCTAGTATGTCCTTCCTAAAATAGAAAAACCTTTTTAACTATTACATATCGGAAACCAACTCCATTGGTCCCTTGAACTTCGGTTGTGGCACGCATCTCGAGGTAACACCGTCTTTATGTATCGCCATTCTTGAAGAAATCCGTCTTTGGGAACTCCGGAATGAATAAAATTACATAATAAATTACATAATTTCCTATTATACATTTGTAACTAAAATAAAATAAATCTATTAAATTACAAAACGGTGATACGAGATCACAATAAAATTACAACCGAATCGATATTCCCATACATTTCGGGAAATACCAATTAAAATCTAAGGCCATACTAAGTAAAATTACATAATTCAAAAATACATAAATTAAAATTATGACAATCATAAAGAAAATGCAGCATTATAATATGTATGAACATGCTCAATTTTATGCTAAATCGCCTTTAATTAGCCAATATCGTATATTACTCGGTTTTTACGGATTTGCGTGATTTCAACATTTTACAATCACAAAAGTTACATAAATTTTATATTTATGCATAAGTTAATTACCCTAACCTCTTAGGACTCAAAATTTAGTCTTCACTAATAATTTGACCATAATTAACTCATATTTATAAAATTGTTCATTAATGGACTAAAATTTACAAAAATAAGCAATAAACTTCAAATAAATCACAAAATTTCAAATAAATTCAAAATTTGAAATTTAAACTCATGAACATTCTGGAAAAATACCATGACACTCATAATGTTCAAAAACTTAGGTTAAAAATTTCGAAATTTTTCCGGAAAAACAATGTTGCGGTTTATCGATTTTAACTAAAATAATCATAAAAACATGGAAAAATTATATTCATAAACTTTTCAATTTTAGATCTGAAAAAGATAATAAAAGGCAACATTAGACGTTTTTCCTAAGTCATAGATTATGTTTTATTAATTTTTCACTAATAATGTCACTATTTATGCTATTTTTCTTCAAAAATCCATAAATCATGCAAAAAGACTTCTTTATAGCCAATTATTTTACACACATCTTGTAAAATTGCATGTGACAACATATTAATTTTCTATGACCAGATTCGAAATTTAACTCATATTAACCTATTTTTCACCTAAATCCGAATTTAATAATGAAAAATTCATTTTTCGAGCATAACAAGTCCAAAAATTATGAAAATTTACAGGTTATCTCAAAATAATATATGTGACAACATATCCAAAAATCACTGGAAAATTCGAAGTATAGCTAATTTTAGACCAAAAATGACATTTTTACTCATAAAATCATATTTAAATGCCATTATTGTATAATATGAACAATAAAAATCCGAAAAATTAACCAAAATATCCTAAAACATTTTAGGACCAGAAATATTAACATGCATGGATTAATTTCGTGATATCTCATAATAACACAAATTTTACAAGTTTTATATGTTATTCTTATAACTCGGAAAAACTTTTAACCGATTTGCATGCAAACAACCGTGGCTCTTGATACCGATTGAAAGAAAAGTAGATCTATATACTAACATATTCATATATGTTTTAATTTAATTTGTCATAAAATTAAAGTTGTATTTTATGCATGCAAACTAAAATAAAAGAAGATAAGAAAACATTTTCTCACCATATGAAATTCGGTCATATTGGGCACCAACAAGATCTCCTTCTTGTTAGTTCTTGAGCTTTCCAATAATGGATGAACATACAAAAATCCCAAAGTAGAGATTCTCCAATTAGTAGCACCCAAGACAATCCCTTAATCCCACAAATAAACATGTACTAGATGTTTGTATTGTAGTTTACCTTAAAATCTATTACTAATACTCATATACTACTTCTAGTAATCTTAGTAATTTATATGAACAATTTGGATTAAAATCTCATCTTTTTGATGAAGATTAAAGAGAGAGAAGAGAGAATATTCATGAACACTTGCATGTTGATTGAATGGTAGTGTAAGAATAAAAGAAAAGAACCAACAACCCATAAAGAGAGGGAGTGTCACGGTTTTTGGAGCCTCAAATGGCATCATTTCTTTTCCTTTTTACTCTTCTCAAAAATAGTAGGTGTGTAAGATATGTAAGACTAGTTGTAGGTAGGCATCATTATGTTTATTTTATCAATTAAAATAAAACAACCAAAACCCACTAACACACCCTCCATTTTCGGTCCATTACTTAAAATGGACTACCATTTTATTTTGTCAATTTGTCATTTGTCACACAATATGTCACATGTAGTATGATACATGTTATTAATTAATTTAATGCATATTTATCACATAAATATCATTTCAAGAATTAATTAAATTACATACAACAAATTGACAAGTGATACTTGATCACTTAAATAAAATGGGTCATATAGTTATAATTCACAACTTCTTGTAATTATAATTAACCATTCATTCTTATCTTTATTGTTTCTCAAACAATAAATAATTTTAGCAACAAAGCATTTTATTACTAAAATATGAATCTTATTTAATCCCATTACAATAAGATATCAATATTCTCTCTCACAAATCGAATTGTTCAATTTTAAGGAACTAATTAATCTGTATCGGTATACAACTAATTAACCTTTTCAATTAAGGGAATCGTCCTTTAGGTGTGACCTCAAGGATCAATCTGATCACCACCGTCGCACGACAAGAAATGTCAAACTCTAGCCAGCCAATCATTACCGATATGTGTGGACCAGTTGACTATATATGTAATGTATCATCCCTTTCGTATTCTTGAAATGAGATTTAATAATGATATTTAAATCATGTGATCGCACTATTGTTGAGGACACATTTCCCAACATTTTCCTGTTCTAAAGTCTATCCTGAAGTCCCTATTTCTATTACGGGATCTATATTTCCAGCAAATCTTTTCCAATTTCCGCTTGAAGAATTTGATGTCATTTTGGGCATGGATTGGTTACATACTTATCATGCTCGATTTGAATGTCGAGACCAGAAAATAATTCTTACAAGCCCTTCAGGTCACCGCGTGTCTTATCAAATGGTTAAAAGACAAACCGGTACTAAATTAATTTCCGCTATGAAGTTTGTCAATGCAATGAAAAAGGGTCATCAAGCCTTCTTATGTATGGTGACTACTTCAGATTCTTCCTCCCTGCCTCTTAAAGAGAACATTCATGTGGTATGTGAATTTCCCGATGTTTTTCCTGATGAGCTACCGGGAATTCCTCCTGAAAGGGAAGTTGAATTTGCTATTGATCTTATTCCTGGTACCGGCCCTATTGCTAAAGCTCCTTATAGGCTGGCACCGTCTGAAATAAAAGAGCTGAAGGCTCAGCTGGATGATTTGATTGCCAAAGGTTTTATTCAACCTAGCTCTTCGCCTTGGGGTGCTCCTGTTCTCTTTGTAAGAAAGAAGGATGGATCTATGCGATTATGCATAGATTATCGTGAACTTAACCGAGGTACTATCAAGAATAAATATCCTCTTCCTAGAATTGATGATCTATTTGACCAACTTCGAGGTGCTTCTACTTTTTCTAAAATTGATCTTCGTTCGGGCTATCATCAAATTCCAGTCCGAGAAGCTGACATTCCTAGAACTGCCTTCAGTACGAGATATGGTTATTTCGAGTTTACGGTGATGCCATTCGGTTTGACCAATGCTCCAGCTGTATTCATGGATCAGATGAACCGTACTTTCAGAGAACACCTTGACAAATGCGTTGTAGTGTTCATTGATAACATCTTGATCTATTCTAAATCTGAAGAAGAACATGTCCAACACCTTCGTGCTATTTTGGAGATTTTGCGCCATGAAAAATGGTATGCTAAATTCTCTAAATGTGAGTTCTGGTTACCTAAAGTGACCTTCCTTGGCCACGTCATTTCAAAAGAGGGCGTTATGGTAGATCCTGCCAAAATTAAAGCCGTTGTTGATTGGAAAAGTCCGACCAATGTTTCTGAAATCCGTAGTTTCCTTGGCTTGGCGGGTTACTATCGGCGATTTGTGAAGGATTTTTCAAAGATTGCTAGGCCGATGACTCGATTCTTTGAAGAAAGAGTCTAAGTTTGTGTGGTCTGAAGAGTGTGAAAATGCCTTCCAGGAATTGAAAAAGAGGTTGACTACCGCTCCGGTGTTGGCCTTACCTGAAGAAGGAGTGGACTTTGATGTTTACTGTGATGCTTCTAAGCATGGTATAGGTTGTGTCTTGATGCAAAAAGGGAAAGTTATTGTGTATGCCTCTCGACAGCTTAGAGTTCATGAAGTTAACTACCCGACTCATGATCTTGAATTAGCTGCGGTGGTGCATGCTTTGAAGATTTGGAGACACTACCTCATTGGAGTCCATTGCAACATCTACACCGACCACAAGAGCCTGAAATATCTCTTTACCCAAAAAGAGCTGAACATGAGACAAAGAAGGTGGTTGGAATTGGTGAATGACTATGATGCCGATCTAATTTATCATGAAGGAAAAGCTAATGTGGTGGCTGATGCTCTTAGCAGAAAATCCTGTCATTCTTTGAATTCTTTTTAGGAATTACCTCCTGAACTTGCTTTAGAACTTCAAAAATTAGGAGTAAGCCTTGTAAAAAGGGGCTCTCATCATCTTGATGCCATGTCAGCCGAACCTGACTTCTACCGTGAGATCCGTGCTTGCCTTCCTAATGATCCTACTTTCATATCTATTCGAGCTAAAATTCAACTTGGGCAAGCTAAGGATTGTAAGATTGATGATGATGGGTATCTTCGTTATCATGGTAGAATCTATGTTCCGAGTGCAGATGATTTGAGAAAAAGAGTTCTTGATGAAGCACACCTTCCTCCTTACTCCATTCATCCGGGAGGTACCAAAATGTACAAAGATTTGAGATTGCAATTCTGGTGGCCTAGGATGAAGATTGAAGTTATGGGGTATGTCAGTAAATGCCTCACCTGTCAGAAAGTAAAGATAGAGCATCAAAAGCCCGGGGGTTTGCTTCAACCCTTGGATGTTCCTCTTTGGAAATAGGAGTCTATTTCCATGGATTTTGTGATGGCTTTACCCAGGACTTCCACTGGGAAGAATGCTGTTTGGGTGGTTGTGGACCGATTGACTAAGTGTGCTCCGTTTATTCCCATCAAAGAGACCTGGAGATTAGAAGTTCTAGCTCGTACCTATGTGGATGAGATAGTGCGCTATCATGGGGTTCCTAAAGATATAGTTTCAGATCGGGACCCTCGATTTTGTTCTCGTTTCTGGACTGCATTACAGGAGGCCTTGGGTAGTAAACTATTGATGAGCACTGCTTTTCACGCCGCCACTGATGGTCAAACTGAGAGAACAATTCAAACTTTAGAGGATCTTCTTCGTGCCTGTGCCTTAGATTTCCAAACTTCTTGGGAGAAATGTTTACCTCTGGTTGAATTTTCTTACAACAACAGCTATCAAGCCTCCATTAAAATGGCACCATATGAGGCTCTGTATGGTAGAAAATGCCGTACTCCAGTCTGTTGGGATCAAACCCAAAATATTCCAATGTTAGGACCTGATTTGGTGACCGAGTCCATTGAACAAGTTAAGATCATTCGGGAGCGGATGAAGGCCGCTCAGGACCGTCAAAAATCATATGCTGATGTCCGTCGTCGACCACTTTCCTTTGAGGTTGATGATCAAGTATTCCTTAAAGTGTCACCTATGAAAGGGGTGAAACGGTTTGGCGTTAAAGGAAGTCGAGCCCTAAATATATTGGACCTTTTCGGGTGATTGAAAAGATTGGTCCAGCTGCTTACCGTTTAGAATTGCCCCCAAATCTGAGCAAGGTTCACAATGTCTTCCATGTTTCTCAATTGAGGAAGTACATTAGTGACCCTAGCCATATCATCCAAGAAGAGATTCTTGAATTGGAGCCTAACTTGGTGGTTGAAGAAAGGCCAATTCGGATTCTTGAAAAAGCCAACAAGCAACTTAGGAGCAAAGTTGTACCTTTAGTCCGTGTTCTTTGGCGTTGTGGAAATGTCGAAGAAGAGACTTGGGAAACTGAAGCTTCTATGTTTGCTAAATATCCTGAACTATTCACGTAAGGTATTCCTTTTCTTACTCTTTCTCCGCGTTACTAAGCCTTATTTAATTATAATTTAGTAAGATATTATTCTTATTATAGAACTTTAAACCAAAAATTTTGAAAATGCTTTTAGGATTTTTAATGGTTTTAACATTATTGAATGTTAAATCTCGTTGTTGGAGACGTCCCAATAATGGGTTTTCTCATTTATTGGTGTAGAAATATTTTTATATCTTGATACGAATGTGGATGTTCTTGTCTGATCAACGAGAGTATCACCGGTTCATTGAAAAGATACTTGTATTTTCTTATAACTATATTATTAAGATGCTGTATACTATGATTTCTCCTTCTAAGTTTCGAGGACGAAACTTTTTAAAAGGAGGGGTGATTGTAACGCCCCGTAATTTCGGACCGTTAATATATTTCGAAAATAATTAATTAATCAAGTAAAATTTGACATTAATGTATTTAAAGTAAAAATAATTCAAAGAAATATAATTTTATTATATTTTGAAGAAAAGTATTTATTTTGATAGTTTCGAAATGTTTAAAAATAGTTTAAACCGTGTAAAATCTTTTATTTCGAAATAAGGACATATCGGGGGGAAATGACAATTCTTTTGAACGTTGGGTAAACGAATTTGGAAATGGGTCGTATGAGTATTCAATTTTCTTGTAATCTCGTGTTTAAGAACTTTGGTCTTGTCGGAATTTGCATTTGACCTACGGTTTTAATTATTATCGAAACGAGCAGAAACCGACTCGTAAAATCCCGACTTAAACCCGTCTCCCTCCTTTCCTCTCCCTTACCCGCGGCTCCCCTCCCCCTTTCTTTTCTTTTTCTGATTTTCCTTAGCTTCCATCATCTTCTCCAACATTCTAATCTTCCCAAAACACCATTTTTATACATTTCAAGTTAAAAATCATCACATCTTTCTCGTTTCTTATCGGATTTTCACGAAATTTACATTTCCGGAATCCCCTCGTCGAGATCTACAACCTAGTATGTTTTAATTTCAGTTTTCTTGAAGTTGTTTTAAGACGAATTTTGGGTAATTTCGGTTTTATATACTTATTTTTGTGTTTTTATTGTTTATTTAGGTTAAGATTTGGAAGACGAGTTTGGGGACTCGTATATTGTCGAGGATAGCGGCTAGTGTATATTAGGGTTTGGGTTTTAAGGTGCTAATTGCTCATTTTCTAGCTTAAGGGAACATATTTCGAGTTACTCGACGAATAATCGTCACAATCTTTGTTGTTTTTGTATGTTTAGTGATTTTTGTTTGAGTAGTAATTTTCACATGTTAAAATTTGATGCATGCATGCTTAATTTATGTCTTTTGTTAGTTTAAGTTAACATAGTTGTATTGGGAACGATTAATTAGTGTTCAGACGATGTTATAATGAACAAAAATGGAAAAAAAAGAGGTGTGGGGGTGGCGGCAGCAAGCCCGGCAGGCCCACGGCTGGCCCGGGTCGGCCCGTTACTTGTTTCGCGGTTTTCCTTGCTTTGTTCGTCATTTTAGGTTCATTAATGATATAATTAGAATAAGTAACATATGGTTAAACTTAGGAAATGAATCATAATAGTAGATAAAAATTATGTTAATGGTAAAAAAATTATGTTATATTGATAGTTATCACATGTTAGGATGGTTTACAAAATGAAATTGTAACTAATAGGCTCAAAATGAATTTTATAGCGATAATTGTAATGTTTTGATGATTATGCCGAAAACTGAGCCTTGGTCCCTTTGACTGATTCGATGTCAGTCAATTGTGTGATTGGTCAGCCGCTATTTAACCCGTACCTGTCGCAGGGCTGGGGTTGCGGGTAAAAATTCGGTTGGATGAAATTTTATATGAATTAGATATTCGGCCTTTTTCTTGTTTTAGGCCATTTATCAAGCTTTAGTTCACATGTATAGCTGATTGAATTTAATAGTGTCTTGTAATGTAGAAATGGCCCTAGATTCCCCTAAAGCCTTTAACATGGTTAATATTGTTAGAATTGGAAATTAGTATTGAATACTTATTGAGGATATTGTTGGATTGTATGCTGAATAGACATTTATATAGCCTTTCACATGATAGAATGTTAGCATTTATGTTAGTAAGTTGGACTCTTTGCCCTCTTATGGTTAAGTGGGTGTCTTACTTGTCTTGTGTGGTGTGGGCTAAAGTATTCAAGCTGGGACTAGCTGGGACTAGGTCCTAGGTGAGTATTTCGGCCTTCATCATAGATAGGTCTTTATAGTCTTTGACGAGTATATGTTCACTGCTTGATAGCCTTTGTGTTCCTGACTAGTGGATTTATATCCAAGTTGGGGCATGACCTCGTTACTTAGTTTGATAGTAAGTGGTCAGCTTAAGTACTAGCCAACCCTTTGGTGGACTCCTTAGGGTACTCACTTTGTTTTAGAAAAATTGTGGGTCTTGGGTGCGGTGGTGTGTATCCGCATGTCTAGGTCTGCGCAGATTTTAGGTTAGGGTTATGTTGTGTCTTGGCCATGTTTTATTAATATTAACCTTGAGCCAAGATACCGGTTCGATTACCTTCCATACCTCGTGGTATAGACTCGAGTTACAGAGTGACTATTGACCGTGCTAAGAACTTATGCCTGTCTTTGATATATTGCCCTTTCTTGTATGGTGATTTTATGAATTGTAATAGGTGAGATGTAAGCCGGTTACAATTGATAAAGTTTGAATTACTGTTTGTTATATGTTTCACATGATAGTTTAGTTTGGTCAGTTTAGAGTTCACATGTTAGAATACTTGATAAGTAAATGGTTTATCAAATTGTTTACATGTTACATTACATGTTACATTAATTTTGACGATTCGTGGCTGGGAGGACTCGAAGTTACTCCCCACTGAATTGTGTCTTTCGTGTTTGTATAAAATGCGATTTACAGGTTGTTGATGCTTTGTTGGGGTCACAGACGAGCTAGTGAGCATAAGGAACCTTGGACCTAGTTTTGGCTATTCTTATAGTAAACCTTTTAACTTTTGGTTTTGTATATAATTTGAAGGGACATATGTCTCCCTTTTCTATTTTGGGTTTGTATCATTACATTTTCTTATCGTTAGCTATAGCATGTAAATTAGTTCGTTAGCATTGCAGGTTTTGGCACCCGCCTCTTGGGAATGTTGGAAATGTTGTGATTGGTTTAGAAAAAAATTTGAAATTACAGGTTTTTAAATATAGTTGGACCAATTACAAACATATCCTACCAGTTTTTCCGTAGATTTTAGGTGTTAATTATCGCGTTATTTAAGGGTGTCACACGAACACAAAGGGTATTACCGACAGAGGAAGAGCTGAGTACTATGTCAAGCTATTACGAGAACGACCTGTTCGAAGAAGACCCACATTCTTCACCCGTTTCCACTTCTTCAGCCGAGACAGTCACTTCTCCAAAAATTTCAGTCATGGCCGAGGAAGCGAGTATATCTAGTCATTCTGAGCCGACAACTGAAAATTTATATAAGGGGTTCGAATTACCAGGAGATGCCAGGAAGTTCGAGCCAAAGCCTTCATACATTAATATGGTTGAGAGAAACCAGTTCGGGGGAGCTGCAAATGAAGATGCAGCTAAGCATATGGAGACCTTTATTGACTACTGCAGTTCCATACCCCCACCAGCTGGCGTGACCCAAGAGACCATGTTTATCTTCTCCCTTCGTGATGCTGCAAGGGAGTGGTATAGAGATCTGGACCGAACCGTTCATGGGATCACCGACTGGAATTCCTTGGCATTGGCATTCTACAAGAAGTACTTTTCTGCTTCAAAGACGATTGCTATTAGAGCCCAAATCACAAGTTTCAAACAAGGGCCAGATGAGAACTTCCACGAGGCATGGGTCCGATTTAAGAAGCTGGTGCGAACCATACCACACCATGGGTTCGAAAAATAGAGCTTGTGCAATCATTTCTATAATGGGTTGTACGACGATCGAGGGCCATTTTGGATCTGCAGCCAATGGCCGATTCTTTGAGAACTTGGGGGCAACCAAGGGTGGAAGATCATTGACGATTTAGCTACCCACAAGGTCGAGTATGGGAATTCCGAGGAAACCGGAGGAGGAGAGCTGTTGAATATTCCTCTGTTCTTTGCGCTTGAAGCTCTTCTTCAGATTTGACAAGTATGAACTAGGAGGAGCTTCTAAAGGTGGGATGTACCAAGTAAATGCTTTGTGTCGACGGTCCTTTCGTGCCTCAGAAAGGTGTGGAGCCGAGGGACACGTTTGAAGAACTGCCCTAGTCCCTTTGAGTCTTGTGCTGCCTTTCAACACTATAGGCAGACAAACACCTACTATGAGCCGAATACCCATCCAAACTTGAGTTGGAGGAGCCAAAATGTCCTGAACCCAACTCAAGCTCCGCCGCAGCAGCAACCCTATGTGCCCCCGCATCAAAAGCAACAACAATATCAGAAACCTCCCTATGTGCCGCAGCAGCAACAATCGCAGAATTCTGAATTTTCCGAGCTTAAGAACTTGTTGTTAAAGGAGTCCCAAGCAAGAGAGGCCGGGATGAAACTACTAGAGAGCCAAATTGCTCAATTGGCTAGCAAAAGTAACACTCGCGCTCCCGGACACTTACCGACCCAAAATGACCAAAAGGAGACCTTAAATGCCATCACTTTGAGGAGTGGGTCCACCCTTGAGGGTCCTGCCATGGTCGAGGACGCTGTTGAAAAGGATGAGCCGGAAATAAGTCAAAAGAAAGCTTCAACGAATAAATCAAAGAAACAGGCGTCTACCAGGTATATCAGTCGATCGACTGATATACCCGGTCGATCGACTGATATGCAGGTTACATCAGCTTCTGGAACTGTGCACCTTGGTCGATCGACTGAGGATAGTGGTCGATCGACCAGGATTACTGCTGATAGCGAGATTGTTCATCCTCCGATGCCCGACAATTTGAGAGACTATTTGTTCCGGGGTTCGGCAGTCCAGAAGAAATTAGGACAAGACCCGAGTGCTAATGGGTCAGTCCCGGACCCGAAGTTCGATCCGACGACGGTTAATGTCTCACATTTGAGACGGTTTGAAGAGGGGTCAAGTTTCAACAAGGAGAAGGTGACAGACTTTCAGCCTAAGTCCACAGATACTGGCACGCGCGATTTAGAGGAGAGGGCTAAGGTACTTCTTACAGCCCCATATCCGGAGAGACTAGTGCCAACAAAAGAACAGGTATCTTTCAATAAATTTGAAAAGGTGGTCCGTAGTTTGAATGTACAAGTACCTTTCCTTGAGTTGGTCAATCAAGTGCCTGCATACACTAAGTTTATGAAACAACTCCTGTCTAAGAAAAAGTCGCTTAAACATGTGCACACGGTCGCCTTAACCAAAGAGTCTTGCTCTTACTTGTCTCACACTGCACCCCATAAGCTAGAGGACCCGGGTAGCTTTTCTGTTCCTTGCAATATAGGTACCTTCTCTATTGAGAAGGCATTATGTGACCTAGGAGCTAGTATAAGCGTCATGCCCTTGAGTCTAGCTAGGAAGCTCAAGTTGACTAGGTTCGCAGTGACAGATATGACCGTCCAGATGGCCGATCGCTCCGCGGTCCAACCCATAGGAGTCCTAGAGGACATCCCTGTCCAAATAGGGAAGTTTTTCTTCCCTGTTGACTTTGTTGTCCTTGACATGCCTGAGGATTCTCATATTCCCATTATTTTGGGTAGGCCATTTCTGCACACTGCTGGTGCAGTCATAGATGTCGGTCTAGGTACCTTGACTTTCAAAGTAGGGAAGCATTCTATTGTCTTCGCCCAACCGGCTAAGAAAAAGGACCCCATGTGGCCTGTAACTTGTAATACGGTTTCTGAAAAGAAATCGTACTTTGTGCTTCCTGAATTACCTGTCTCTATTACTACTTCTGTGTTAACCCCTCCGCCCCAAACTGGGAGCAAAAAGGAGGAAGAATCTGTTGTTTTAGATGTTGCAGGAGCTGGTTTGGGGAAGGAAGTGCTACAAGTTGATCCAACTGTCACGAAGCCTATCATTCAAAGAGGAGGTCTTGGTTGCCTGAGCTATGGAATTGATGAGGTAGTTGATGACGAGCCGGTCAAAGCCAGAGAGTCTGATTTGGATTCTGACAAGCCCGAAGAGATCCTTGACTGGGGAGATGACGAGAGTGTTGATCCGTTGAGCCATACGGACGTGGAAGCTAAGAAGGTTGCAAATCGCTCGAGCACCATTGAGGCTACCTCTAGTAGCCAGAAGCCGACGAAGTGGGCCATACCATGGTCATTCTTGATCAACTATTAGTTGATCGAGCTCTTCATAAACTTCATTTTATTTGCTTTTGTTAAAGACAATTTTTATTGCTTTTGTGTGCGCGAAACTTCGCATTTTATTTCGCTTGCTTAGGATTTTATATGATTTAGAATTTATTCTGGGTTTTGCGCAATTTTGGGCGCGTATTATTGTGCATTTGCAGGTTTTTAGACCTCATTTGCTCAAGTTATTGAGCAAATACGAAGAAATAGGGGCCAGTCGATCGACTGAGTTGCACTTTCCAGGAGCTTCTGTTTCTGTTCATCTGGTCGATCGATTGCCTCCTTTGGTCGATCGACCAAAGACGCTGCTGTACCTATTCACGACCTCTCCCCTGCTGTGTTTGGTCGATATGCGGACTTAAGGGAGCTTTCTACTCCACTTTACTTTCCGTCAAATTATTTATTTCTTCTGATTTTCTCAATTGTGCACAATTTTACCTCTTCAATATTGTCTTCTCGGTTTTATGCGTGGTATTGTTTGTCTTTCAGGTACTTATTGGTAGCACTGCTGGCTACTGAAACCTCCTAGCTCACGCTGGTTTGGGGAGGTTTCCTTTTGCTGCACTTAAAGTCTTGTAAGTTCCCGATTTTCACTTCATGTCTTATTTATTTAATTTTCTCGCAAATTCCCATTTCTCTTTTCTTTCATTACATGATTTTGCACAATGGGGACATTGTGCGATTTGGTTTGGGGAAGGGTTTTGCGTCGCATATCATTTGCTTGCATTCACGTTTAATTTTGTTTTGCATTGTTTATTTCATCTCTCTTATATATACAGAAAACATCAAAAAAAAATTGAAAAATTTCAAAAAATTCCATAAAATGCACGTTTATTTTAGCATATAGGTCGAGTCGGAACGTTAGTATTTCAAGGATGAAATAGCATTTGCACCTGTTTTTGCCTGAGCCTTGCTTGATTGACATGTTATTAGTAGAATCGTAATTTCATATCTACGAGTTTTCGTTAATTATTTGCTGAACTTTAGACTTGACTTAGAAAACTGGCAAACTACTTATATATTCTAAGATTTAGAGCTTATAACTGGTGTCATTCATGACCGGTTTATTTAGGAATGTGAGTAGTACTCCTTATGAGGCATGTCACATAAATGTGCATAAATATGAACTTAATCTGCTTAATACCTGTATGCATTCGGTCTGTGGTTAGTTGACACATGTGGTAGAGGTTTCCTTTTTCTCATTTTGCCCATAAGCTCCACACTGCCAAAAATATCCTTTTTGTCCTATTTACTACATCCTACACTTAGCCTGCCTTGGTCAACCTAGTAGTTTAGTTTTTGGGATTGTTACTCGTTTTTTGGTGGCAAATGCTCTTATTGAGATTTAGTTGGGAAAATGAAAAAAAAAAATAAGGAAGGAAAGAAAAGAAAAGAAAGAAAGAAAAAAAATTATTCGAAAAATAAGAAAAAAAAAAAAGAGTTCTGTACTGTTTAAGCGGTCGATCGACTGCCCCTATAGGTCGATCGACTGAAGGTCCGAGAAAGAGAAAGTCAAATTCGCATAATTCAATCTTTATCTTTTGGCGATTTTTGCTCCCATGTTTTATTCTTACTTAATGGGGAGTTAGTTGATTACTTGTATCTCTGGAAATTGTGAGATTTGTGCTTGCTATAGCACCGTTTCGTTTGATTATGAGCAAGAAGTTGGATGTTGCCATTCGGTTCCATTTTGGTACTAGCTTGATCACTTGTACCTCCACTTTACCATAAATGTTTTGCCTCTTCTTACCCATACCTCACATATCCCATATATACCTCGGCATGTGTCATGGTCATTTTGTTGGTTGGAATGCGTATGTACGGTTGTAGAGATCATTTTCATATTAGATTGCAGGCATGTTCTTATAGGTCGTAGTTAGGTGAGAGTCTTTACAAAATGAATTCTTTCTGTGCTCTTATATATTCACCTATGCTTATGAGTGATATGAGCGACCCGTGAGAGTCCGATTTGATAAGTCTCTATAGTTGACGGTTTAGCAGTTTTTAACGATTCCATAACTCGTTTGCATGATTCATTTGCTAATTGATTGTTGGTTAATGCATTAAAATGGTTTAGGCTTTGCAGTTTGTAATTCGCTCTTAGATTGAACTCGTTCCATTAGCTGATTAGATCGAGTCTAGTTCTTGCTTGGGGACAAGCAAGGGTTTGGTTTGGGGAAGTTTGATGCGTGTCTTTTATATGATGTTTTACATCTCATTTTACACGCATTTCAGAGCTCATTCATGTAGTTTATGTTGCATTTCTCCCTATTTCCGTCTACTTCCGTATTTTGTACATTATTGCAGAAATATGAAGAATCCAACGGAAATCGAGCTATATCCGTCCCCGAGTATCCTGCATTGCATATGACGTGAAGTATTCACCCGAGGAACGAGCTTGGTGTGCAATTTAAGGCCCAAAAGACAAGTCCACGAGTTTATAGAAGTCTAGTAGCAGCTTAATCAGTCGATCGACCACCTCCATCAGTCGATCGACCAACCATCGGGTTCCGAAGCTCTCTTTCTTTCTTTGAAGACCAGTCTATCGACCAGTCCTATCAGTCGATCGACCCAACTGCTATTCCAGACGAGAATTAAAAGACTGAGGAAGCGCAAGCCCATGATGCTAGGTTTAGGAAATAAGAAGTTACGTTAATTGCTATATAACGTAACCTAGAAACATTGAGTTAGGCATCTAGTTTTATTCAGAAATTCATCAGTTTTACATTAGCTTTAATAGTTAGGGTTTGGGATATCGTTTGCATCAGATTTTATTCATACTTCTAATCATTCCGTTACTGTTCTCCTGCGATTTTCGGTATTCCTCTGCCCTAATTTTAGTTCTTCTTTATTTCTTCGTTAGTATAGAATTGCTAGTTAGGTTCCCAAAGCCAATATTATTTGTCTATCTTAATTGTTTGCTTTATCGTTTCAAGCATGAATTCATTAGTTAGTTTCATCATCGTTATTATTGGTTTTGCCCTTAGCATGAGTAGCTAGATTATTTGTGCTAGGATGTAGGCGAATTTTAGCGTAGGCGGCAAAGTATTGAACACGGACTGAATTCGCGCGTCAGTCGATCGACTGACATTCTCGGTCGATCGACTGACCTCGTGAGGTTACCCTTCGTTTTAATTGATTTTAATGTTGTATTTAACGAATCGAATGCATGCGACCAGTTAGATGCTTAATTTATGACTGACCCATTAGATCGAAAGATAGGGAAAGTTATTTGACCACCAATTAAGATGACTAAACTGTGCTGAGATCGAAATATAGGTGTAGTTTAGACTGTTAGTCACTCTTCAGGACGAGAGTCAGTATTAATGATATTAGGGACCTATAGCGAGATCGAAAGATGCTATTTGTTAAGAGTGGACCGAGAGGACCTCTTGTTTCCCGCCTCACTTGTGTTCAATTTAGACCTGTTTAGTATGCTGCCGCCGAAGCTTTAATGAACCGACCATCCTAGTACCCCTTCTTTATCTGTCTAATCCGTCTTTTTAGTTTACTGTCTTTATTTATTCTTAGCTATAGACCAATTCAACTCAACCCCTACACTCATTACCTTAGACTGAATTTAGACAACTAGGATTTACATCTGCCTCTCTGTTGTTCGACCCGACTGCCACTAGCTATAGTTGTAGTTGGAAATTATAAATCTTATTTTTGACACCTCACGACGGGTATCAACCGTGAACCTTGTGTCGGTTGTAGACATGTGATGTGTGTTGCTGGTTAATATTTCTATGTCATGGACATGGATTGCGGAATTGAGTTCTGGACTCAAAAATTCGGCCAAGCAAGCTGATACTCGGCCAAGTATCGCGTACTCGACCGAGTACTCATCGATAGTCGACCGAGTATCTGGACGTTGCATTTGTGGTTATTTAAGCTTGTTGCACAATAAACTTTAGTATTTGCTCTTACTATATATGTATTCTTGGGTGTCCTAGTATTGGCATGGAAATTGAATGACATGAATTAGGCTTATATGGTGGCGGTACATCGGTTGACTGGGAATTGAGACGGTAACAAAGTAAGAGTTCGTATGAATGATGGCATAACAATGCTATCGTACTAGTTAAATTTATGTGTAGTTTACACCTCTCTTTTTTGTTGTTGCACATTACTTTAAATTCTAAATTTCATGAATATGATTCTTGTCTTACTTATGTTCCATGCACGTTTAATTGTTAAGAAAAGTGACATATATTCCATGATTGTTGCATTTAAGTATATGCAAGTTTCGTTTTATGGTTGTAGTGAACTTCGGGGACGAAGTTCCTTTTTAGAGAGATAGATAACATTGTGGCATAAGTTATGACAAAATTAACAAAATTTCTTCAATGTTTTACCTTTGAGTCTTTAAGTTATCACAAAACTTCTTTAATATGTTACTTTTGAATCTTCAATTCGTCACTTCATAAATTAATTAACTCACGATATCAACTTTGTTCTTAAATAGTTTGACGGTTGCATTTAGCGATGGTACAATTATTTCATGATTGGCAATACTATGTCAAGTAATGATAATAACTTGTCAAGTAATGATAATAACCAAAGTCCCTTATGTTGGAATATGTGTCCTCCGACAATAATGTGATCACGACTGTTGATCATGATGATCACATGTTTAAGTCTCGTTTTAAAGAATTACAATTAGGAAGTATTTTTACTGTCAACTGATCAACATATATCGGTAATGATTGGCTGACTAGAGTTTGACATTACTGTCGTGCGACGGTGGTGATCAGTTGATCCCCTAGGTCTTACCTATAGGGCAACACTCTTAATTGATCATTTAATTAATCGTATAATGTTACGAGTTAATTAAATTACTTGAAAATTGACGGACGATTTTGGAAGTAAAATTTACGTA